>NC_046358.1:195000-495000 GCF_004027225.2 Strigops habroptila
CACGCCGAGAGCCACCGGCCGCAGGGAGCAGGGCCGGGCGCCGGGCGCTCACAGCGATGCTCCGGCCATGCCGGCCGCATCCGGGGGGCACGGCGGGCTGCGGGCCCCGGGGACCGGGTGGGGAGCTTGTCCGGCCGGTTCCGCTGCCTGCGAGGGAAAGGGGCCGGAGGAAGCCGGGGCCGCGGCTCCCGCAGCCCTGCGGGGCACCTGCAGCCTCCCCGTGCTCCCCATGCCGGGGCCACCCGCTCCTTCAGCCTCCCCGGGGGGGTTTCAGGCAAAGCAGAGCCCCAGCCCCGCTGACCTTGCTCAGCTCCGCGCTGCAGTGGCCAGAGCCGGGGGTGCCCGGTGTCCAGGTCCCCCCTTTCCCCCGTGGGGACCCCGCTTCCTCGGCACCCGCCCGGGTCCCCATCCTGGCCTGCTCTCGCCCCCCTCCCCATGGCCATCTTTGCTCCATCCTCCCTCGCCCGTGTTCCCCCCAGCCCCATCCCCACCCCACGGCCCCATCTCACGGAGGCAGGATGGTCACCACCGCCCCGGCCACCCCCTGCCTCCCCGGCCCCCGCTCCAGCCCCGGCTACTCACACCAGGGCGATGAGCAGGGCTCGGCTCCCCGCGGCCTGGGTGCTGATGGGGGGCCGGGGGGGTCCCCGGGCGGCCGCCCTCGTCCCGGAGGCCGCCAAGTTGGGCGAGCTGCTCCTGCAGCCGCGGCCAAGGCTGCTGCCGAGCCTGGCAATGGGAGCAGGGTCTTTCCCCACCTCCTTCCTCCCCTCCTCCTCCTCGTCCTCCCTTGTCTCTCTCTTTCTCTTTTTTTTTTTTTCCTCTTTTTTTTTCCTTGAGGGCCAGATACTGACGTTTCGGTGTCTCTTAGCAACTGCCTCCACATCTCTGAGCAACAGGAGAGCGGGATGCGGAGCCGCCGGAGCGATGGAGACATGGAGACGGCGGCGGCGGCGGTGGGGAGCAACGTCCCCACCCCAAGGGACACCCTGGCCAGGCCGGGGGAGGGAACCGCACCCGCATGGCAGGATGGAGCGGGACGAGGGGTCCCGAGCCCTCCCCGCACCCCCGGCCCTGGGGAGCGTCCCCGTGGGATGGGGTGAATCAGGGTTTCCCGGGCTCTGGAAACAGAAACAAATGACGTCTCGGCAGAGGGGGAGAACAAGGCACCGGGATCACCCCGGGAGCACCGTTACCGGTGCTGCCACCCCGCAGGGACCCGCTGCCGCGGTGCAGCCGTGGCGGCTGCGGCAGGGGCGTGCATGCCCGTTGAAAACCGACCTAACCCTGCACACAAACCCCACCAGCCGCTGGAGCTGGAACGTGCTTTGGGTTCTGTTTTCCCTGCTCACAGACCTGGAAAATGCCTCAAGTTGACACTGATTGTTTTGCTCTGCCACAGCCGAAAAATCCTGTTTCTCTTCTCCTTTTGGATGGGAAGGAATGGGATTCAGCCGCTGCCCTCCCCCCGCAGCTGGCTTTTGGCCATGAAACAGCCCTTTTGGATCACAAGGATGCCCATATTTTGCTCTGGAAACGTTGCCACACCATGGCTGTGGCACTGTTGGGAAGGAGGCACCTTCAACCTCTGCGTCTGGGGTGAGGGTTCCTCGTTTTCATTTTCTCCTGCTGTTTTCATGGGGTGGCTCTTTTTCCCGGCTGGATCCCGGTGCCTCCTGCTCCCGCGGGCGGCTCCTCCGCCTGGTGGCACATGGTGCCCCTCGCCGCGGTGTCACCGGCGCTGCTGGAAGCTCCGGGAGCCGAACGCACCCGGACAGCCCCGGAGCCAGCTCGGGCAGACACAGCACTGGAGATGAGACCGAGCTGGCTGCAGGTCTCCTCCTGCTGCCCAGTGTTTTTCCACTCCCCCAGGATTTCGGGCTATGTTGGCAGCAAATGATCCAGACCATGCCCCTGAGTAGGGAGAGCTCGGCAGCGGCCGCCTGCCAACACCCCTGTGGTCACAGCCATGGGGGCATGGCCATAGGGACACCATGAGCCCCTGTGAGAGCCCAGCCCCATTGAAACAGCATTCCTGGGACAGAGCCACAAGCGCGAGAGCGCTGGGTTTTTGGATGATCCCTCCAAGCTTGCTTCCAGCCCCCCGTTTTCAACCCTCCTTCCCTGCCCCTTCTCTGGGGAGGTGTCAGCAGCCACCAGCTCAGCCCAGACCCCAGGAGCCTGGGATGGCTCCGAGGAGCCTGGCTTGATAAATCTGCCTTACATCCAGGGCTTTATCTCTATCAGGGCAGGCAGCATCTGATAGCTTGCTTCATCTAATCCATATGCATTCAAGCTTTGGAGAGGAGGAGGAAAGAGGAGGAAGGCCTAGGGGGCTGACAAGAAACCTGGAGAGGGGCTTTGGACAAGGGCCTGTGGGGACAGGACAAGGGGAATGGCTTTAACCTGCCAGAGGGGAGACTGAGATGAGCTCTGAGGCAGAAGCTCTTCCCTGTGAGGGTGCTGAGGCGCTGGCACAGGGTGCCCAGAGAAGCTGTGGCTGCCCCATCCCTGGCAGTGTTCAAGGCCAGGTTGGACACAGGGGCTTGGAGCAACCTGCTCTAGTGGAAGGTGTCCCTGCCCATGGCAGGGGGTTGGAACTGGAGGAGCTTTAAGGTCCTTCCCACTCAAACCACTCTGTGATGCTGTGATTCTAGGAATGGTGACATCTTTTGATGGGTGGTCAAAGCTGTTGGTCACAAACAGGAGCTCCCCGCTGGCACACCAACAGCAGCGAGCTCCGGGATGCAGCCTGAGATGGTGTCAGGACACGTGGCTCCAGCAGCATCCTCCTGGTCCCCAGCACAGGCTCTCACAGCTCCGGCCTCGTGCATCTGCTGTGGTGGCATCTGGGGCAGCGCCTCAAACTGCTGTTCACGGAACGTGCCTCCACCGCCAGCACCCGCCCACGTGTCTTCCTGTGCTGGGGAGCAATGGGGAGGGCTTGGGCACATCACGACTGCTCTCCTGGCCCCTCTGTGGGTTTCAGCACCCACTGGTGCCTCCCAGGGCCCTGAGGTTGGCTGGTGCCATGTGGGCGCTGGGCTGCGCCTGGGATGATGTGGTTTTATTTCAGGTGAGGCCCCATTGTGGTGCCAGTGGGAGCAGCATCTGTCTGAACTTCCGTCCCTCACAGCCCTGCGGTTCCGTGGGGCAGGAAGTTCAGACAGAGGGCACCCAGTGAGAGCCACAGGCTGCGGCTGTGCCAAGGAGCCGTCAGAGCACTGTCGGAGCATTGTCGGAGCACCATCATTGAATCATAGAATCAAGGTTGGAAAAGATCTTTAAGATCATCGAGTCCAACCATCAGAGCACCATTGGAGCACTGTCCCTTGCCAGGTGCTTTCCTGCCCACCCCACAAAAACCTCACTGCAGCCACGATGTGCCCAGCTTCTGCATCACCAGTTATTTAAGCAACAAAGTCAGCGTGGAGATCAGTGTTCCCGGCATCACTCGCAACACACCATACCGGTCCTTAACTGGTTGCTCTGCCACCATGAATGGGTTTGCAGTAATCCATCCCAGCCTGAATGCCATTGCTGTAAGCTGGGGGAAGCAAAGGGGAACGGGAGGGGAGGTGCAGGGCTTGCTTTGACTTCGATTTGGGTCTCTCCATCCAAGGCACATTTCTCCTTTGCCTGGTGCTCTTTGTCATCACGAGCTGGTGGCAGAAATCCTACCCTGAAGTGGTTGCTGGAGCGTGGGGTGTCCATGTTGGGGTGTTACAGCTTCAAAATGCTTCGCCCCTAGCTGAGCAGGTTTCACTGGTGCTGCAGTGAGGGTGCTGCAGTGAGGGTGCTGCAGCCTCCTCTGGGACACTGGGTTTCTGTGCACGCACCGTTGCCCGCTGTGGGGCTGAGCTGTGCGTTTGGTTTCTCTTCACACTTCACTCAATGTCACCTCCTGCAGAGTTGCTCCGGGGACATCTACAGTGTCAGAAATGCTCAGAGACAGGTTCTGCTGCTGCCGATGCCATGCTCGGCCCCCACAATGTGCAATGGCTGGTGTAGTGAGATCACACACCACAGCCTGCATCCATCTGCACTTTGCCTTCTGGAGGCTCTCGCCAGGTTTGGGTCTGGTGCCCGTGGGGCAGCCAGAGGTTCTGAACCTTTCTGCTTGACCAGAAGCCCGTGCATGCCCCGTCCCACCGCAGGACCTGCTGCCTGGCCAGAGCAGAGCCACCGCTGCCGTACAGCCACGCTGGCCATGGGTCGATACCCAGACCCTGCCCTGGAGGGGGGACACCAGAGCTGATGCTGGGCTCTGTGCTGGGTGAGAAGCCATCACTCCCCCTCTCCCTGGCCAGGCCCCGGCTGTTGGGGCTCTCCAGCGTGTCCCAAGGACTCAACCAGCAGCCAAGTCACAGCGTCCGGGGGCCAAGGTCCCCCCCATGCCTTTAGCAAACCCTCCTCTGCAGCATGAGGAGGAGCTGGTGCTGAGAAGAGGAAACCAAAAGAGGTGCAGAACGTGTTGCGCTCTGAGAGCGTTGACCTAAGAAGGAAATCAACACGTTGAAAGGCGAGTTGCTCACTCAGGAAGCAGGAGTGTGCATGAAGCTCCTGGGCTGGGGGTGAGCTCCCTCCCCACAGACCCTCTGGCCCGGTGGCCCTGCACAGCCTGTCCCACACAGCCCCGTGCAGCCTGGCTCCAGAGCAAGGCCAGCGGCCACCCTGGGCTCTGCTGCTGGGGACACCCATGTCCTTGTGGGGACTGCAGCTCTCCTGGTGAGGACACCCATCTCCTGGCAGGGACACTGCTCTCCCAGTGGGATATGGTGAGGATGGCGCTCCCCTGGTGAGGATATTGCTCTGCTGGTGGGACACTGATCTCCTGGTAGGTCCACTGCTTTCCTGCTGGGAACACTGCTCTGGTGGTGGGGACTCTGCTGGTGGGGACACTGCTCTGCTGGTGGGGACCCTGCTCTGGTGGTGGGAACACTTCTCTGGTGGTGGGGACTCTGGTGGTGGGGTCTCTGCTCACATGGTGGGACATGGCTGCAGCAAGGCTTTGCAGTGAGGAGCTGTCCCACTGCGCCTTGTGCTTGTCCTGGTAGGGATGGTCTGGGCTGGGGGAGCAGGCAGGGGAACTGCAGCCAGCCCCACAGCCAGCCCCACAACCCCGCAGCCCCACAGCCCCATAGCCCCACAGCCCCATAGCCCCACAGCCCTGCAGCCCCACAGCCCTGCAGCCCCACAGCCCCGCAGCCCCACAGCCCCGCAGCCCCACAGCCCAACAGCCCCAGGGAGCAGAGCAGGGAAGAGGAAGCTGGTGGCAGCAGGGGCAGAGCTGCCTGGGCAGAGGCAGCACAATAGGATGGGGCTGGCTGTGAGGCTGGAGGGGTCTCACAGGGCTCTCTCCATGTGGCTGGAGGGTCTTACAGTGGCTCCGCAGCAGGGGCCAGGCTGTGCCCATGCACACAGACAGCAGCAGGAGCGGTGCCCCGGGCAGCGGCCGCCGGCAGGGGCAGGGCAGGGCTGGGGAGCTGCTGCTCCGCACCCTGGAGGACCTCTCCCAGCTGGATTTTAAGGGGTTCCGGAATGCGCTGGCACACGCGGAGCTGCGCGGCTGCAGCCGCATTCCCTGGGGCCGGCTGGAGAAGGCCGACTGGATAGACACCAAGAACCTCATGCTGGAGTTCTACGGCGCAGAGGCCGCCCTGGACGTGGCAATAACTGTCCTGGAGCATATCCACCTCCGCCATGCCGCTGCCCTGCTCCGGGAAAGCAGAGAGAGAGGTGGGAACGCTGAGTGGCTCCCAGCCCCATTCTGGGGGTTGTGTCTGCAGGAGCCCTGCAGGGGCCAGGAGGGTGCTATGGAAGGGGGTCCCTGTGGCAGGGCATGGGGAGGTGGAGGGGTTTGGGGTGCTGAGTTCAGTGATGGTTCCCATTAACTCCCCTTTCCCCCCAGCCCTGGGGCCCGCTCCTCTGCTGGGATCATCACCACCAGGTAGGTGCTGGCGTGGGGCAGCGCAGGGGCTCTGCTGCTGCCCTGCACTGCGCTGCTGCCCGAGGGGGGGTCACCTTCCAGATCACCGCAGTGGGTACAAGAGGGCCGTGCGCCAGGCCTACAGCCGCATGAAGGACCTGAACGCGCGGGTGGGGGAAAGCGTGAGCCTCAGCGAGCGGTACGCCAGGCTGGTGATGGTCACCGAGCACCGCGACGAGCAGCAGCGTGAGTGCGAGATCGCGGCCGTGGGGCGCAGGCACGCGGACGTCATGAAGGAGCGCGCCAGCTCCTCCATCGCCGTCGCCGACCTCTTCAAGCCCGACACCGAAGGCTGGAGCCCTAAGGAGGTGGTGCTCCTGGGCGCCGCGGGCATGGGGAAGACCATGACAGCCAGGAAGATCATGCTGGACTGGGCATGCGACAGGATGTTTGAGGAGTTCAACTACGTGTTCTACATCCACTGCCGCGAGGGGAACCTGCTGGCTGGTGAGGCCAGCATGGCTGATCTCCTGGAGCAGTGCTGTCCCGGCAGTGCCCTGCCGCTGGACGAGGTGCTGCAGCAGTCGGAGAAGCTCCTGTTCATCATCGATGGCTTCGACGAGCTGCGCTTCTCCGTGGAGCAGCCGTGGTGTGAGCTGTGCGCGGAGCCCTATGAGCGGCGCCCGGTGGACGTCATCCTCACCAGCCTGTTCCGCAGGAGGCTCCTGTGCCAGAGCTCCCTGCTCATCACCACCAGGCCGGCGGCGCTGCAGAGCCTGCGGCAGCTCCTGGAGCATGAGCGCTGCGCCGAGATCCTGGGCTTCTCGGAGGCGGACAGGAGGGAATACTTCCAGCAGTTCTTTGGGAGCACGGAGCAGGCAGCGGCCGCCTTCCGCTTCGTGCGGGGGCACGAGCTGCTCTTCACCATGTGCCTGGTGCCCATCGTCTGCTGGATCGTCTGCACCGTGCTCAGGCAGCAGCTCAGCTGCGCCGGGGGCCTGGCCCACAGCCCCCGCACCACGACAGGGATCTACGTGCTCTACCTCTCGGCCCTGCTGAGCTCCCTGCGCGGGCGGCAGCGGCAGGATGTGCCCGCGGTGCTCCGGCGGCTCTGCTGCTTGGCGGCCGGCGGCGTCCGCAGGCAGAGGGTCCTCTTTGAGGAGAAGGAGGTGCAGGGGCTCGCGCTGGGCCGGCAGGATGCCCTCCCGCTCCTCCTCAACGAGCACCTCTTCCAGAAGGACATATTCTGCGTCAGCTCCTACAGCTTCATCCACCTCAGCTTCCAGGAGTTTTTCGCTGCGCTCTTCTACCTGCTGGAAGATGAAGGGGAGGCGCAGGAGACCCCCATGGGTCTCAGCAGGGATGTGAAGGAGCTGCTGGAGAGCTACGGCAACTCCAGGAACTACTTCATCCTCACTGTGCGGTTCCTCTTTGGACTCTTAAATGAGGATCGCAGGAGGGAGCTGGAGCAGAAGACGGGGTGTAAAATCTCAGCCAGGGTTATGCAGGATTTGCTGGAGTGGCTTCAGGACAGCCAGAAAACAGCCCTGGCTCTTCTGATGGAGGAGACTGGGCTGGTCCGCGACCTGGAGCTCTGCCATTGCCTCTATGAGCTGCAGGACGAGCGGCTGGTGGCGGCCGCCCTGCGCCCCTTCACAGGGCTGTGCCTGCGTGGGCTCAACCTCAACCGCTTCGACCAGGTCGTCCTTTCCTTCAGCCTGAGGAGCTTCCGCGGGCTGCAGGCGCTGGAGCTGGGGCACTGCTGCTTCCTGTGGGATGAGCCCGAGGACACCGCGGGGCCACAGCCGCAAAAGAAGCCGCATCGGTGCGTGGGGTCCCGGGCTGCCGAGCCCCCCGAGCCTGGGGGCTTGCTGACATCTGCATAGGCACAGCCATGACCTCGGGACACAGCCGGCGGGCAGGGACCAGTGCTGGAGTAGGAAGAGAAGGAGGAATAGGGATAGGGATAAGAATAGGGATAGGGATAGGGATAGGAATAGGAATAGGAATAGGAATAGGGATGGGAATAGGTGTAGGGAGAGGATAGGATAGGATAGGATAGGATAGGTGTAGGTGTAAGGGTAGGGGTAGGAGTAGGAGTAGGTGTAGGAGTAGGAGTAGGAGTAGGGGTAAGGGTAAGGGTAGGACAAGAATAGGAATAGGAAAGAAATAGGACAGAAATGGGAATAGGATAGGAACAGGAATACACTGGGATATGAACAGAATCCCAGAATCACAGGCCGGTTTGGGTTGGAAGTCTGTCCTGGGACAGTGTGGGGCTGTGCTGGCCAGGGCCAGGGCCCCTCTTCCTCAGTGGGGCAGGCTCATGGCTGTGAAATCCACAGCCCCAGCCCTGTGCTCGCACCAGGGACCCCAGAGCAAAACCTCGGCTGTCCTTTGTGCTTGTACGGGGAGAAAACTGGAGCAGAGATGAAGGGTTTGTGCATAACTTCCTCGTTCTGCTCAGAGAGAATGGCTCCAGCTCAGGGATTTTTCCTTTCGGGCAGCCATGGCTCCTCTGGGCAACCTCTGCCAGTGACTCAACCCCTCCGGCAGGTTAAAGCCATTTCCCCTCATCTTGTCCCTACAGGCCCCTGGCCAAGGCCCCTCTCCAACCACGTAACAGGAGGCATCTCTTTGCAGGGAAGCCCAGGAGGAGGAGTGCACGCTGTCACCCATCCACATGCTCTGTCAAGCCCTGGAGGCATCAGGCTGTAAGCTGAAGACGCTGAGGTACGCCGCTGTTCTGTGCTGGTGGAGGGGGACAGCGCAGCCCGGCCGTAGCGCGGAGCCCCCGCAGGGCACGGGCGGCTGTCCCGGCGGCACCGGGGTGACCAAGTCCTGTGCGGTGGGACCGGCTCCCCGGGGGCTGTTCGTGGAGAGCCGCCCCGTGTGAGGCCAGCACCAGCGGCGGCCGCGGCTCCTCTGCACCCCTCTGCACCCCTCTGCACCCCTCTGCAGGCTGGACCGGTGTGAGCTCAGCGGCGCCTGCGGCGCGGCTCTGGGCTCCGTCCTCGGCTCTAACCCTGCCCTGACAGAGCTGGGCCTGGCTGGGAACAAAGACCTGGGGGACAAAGGCGTGAGGCTGCTGTGCGAGGGGCTGCGGCGCGGAGCCGGCTCCCTGCGGGCGCTGCGGTGAGGGGCAGCGGGGAGGGACATGGCCACTGACACCGGGGAGGGGCACTGGGGAGGGACACGGACACTGACGCTGTGTGAGGGGCACGGACACTGTGTGAGGGACACCGGGAAGGGGCTCTGGGGAGGGACACGGACACTGCACGAGGGACACTGGCACTGCAGTGGGGACACTGGCAAGTTAAAGCCGTTAACACGGTGGCCTCAGCGAGCTGCACAGGCCGCCTCACCGCTGCCCCCCGCAGGTTGGGCGGCTGCAGCCTCACGGCCGCCGGCTGCGGGGCCGTGGCGGCGGTGCTGGCAGCCGTGCCCGGGCTGGCGCTGCTGGACCTCAGTGACAACGCGGTGGGGGACGGCGGCGTGCGGGAGCTGTGCGCGGCGCTGGGCAGACCCGGCTGCGGCCTCCGGCAGCTCGAGTACGGACCGGTCCCGCTCTGCTCCCGTGGGGCTGCCGGGTGGGACTGGGGCGGGTGCGCAGGATGCGGCCACGTCGCTGCCCTGGGCTGCACTAAAACAGCCCGGCCACAGCCCTGCGACCATAGTCACGGAGTCATAGGACCATGGAATGGTTTGGGTTGGAAGGGGGGCTTAAAGCTCATCCAGCCCCAACCCCCTGCCACGGGCAGGGACACTTTCCACTAGAGCAGGTTGCTACAAACCCCTGTGTACAGCCTGGCCTTGAACACTGCCAGGGATGGGGCAGGAAGCAGCGGGTGGTTTGGGGGCTCGGTGGGTCCCGGCTCAGGCCCTGTTCCCCCCGCAGGCTGTGGCAGTGCGGGCTGACGGAGCTGAGCTGTGAGATCCTTGCCACGGTGCTCCCAGACACCCCCAGCCTGGCTGAGCTGCACTTGGGGGGCAATGCTGTGGGGGACAGCGGCGTGTGGCAGCTGAGCCGGGGGCTGCAGGACCCCCGCTGCCGGCTGCACACCCTCAGGTGGGTGACACGATGCGGGGCTGAGCCGGGGGGCTCTGGGGGCTTCTGCAGGGCAGGAGCGGGGACCTGCTCCGAGGAGGTGATGTGCTCCTGGGCTATTGCTGGGGGCTGGCAGCCCTCCTAACCCCACAGGGCAAAGGTGAGGTGCCCTCTCTGCCATGGCCACTGCCCTTGAGCCAGAACTGGCTTCTCCCGTCTGCTTCTAAACAAGCTCTTCACCCACTCTTCCTCTGGCGCTACCAGCGAGCCCCATCCCGGCCAGCCCAGCAGCGCTGGGAGCGGGAAGTCAAGCAGGACAGGGGCTGCAGAGGGGCTGAGGGGCAGGAGTGGGGAAACACAGTCTCAGCTCCCAGGGCAACATCCCCCTGCCGGCATGGAGCCCTGATGGGGACGGTCCGGGCCGGGCTGGTGGAGGCACAGAGCAGGGCAGGTAACGGGGTGGGAAATCAGGGCGCAGTGGAATCAACTGGGTTGGAAAAGACCTTTAAGCTCATCAAGGCCAACCATTGCCCAGCACTGCCAAGGCCACCACTAACCCACGGCACTGGGGGCCGCGTCTACACGGTCTGCGAACCCCCTTAGGGACGGTGACTCCAGCCCTGCCCTGGGCAGCCTGTTCCAATGCCTGAGCACCCTTTGGGGAAGGAATTGTTCCTCACCTCCATCTAAACCTCTGCTGGTGCAGCTTGAGGCCGTTTCCTCTTGTCCCATCCCTTGTTCCTTGGGAGCAGAGACCAGCCCCCTCCTGGCTCCATCCTCCTGTCAGGCAGTTGCAGAGAGCGAGAAGGTCCCCCCCTGAGCCTTCTCTTCTCCAGACTAAACCCCCCCCAGTCCCTCAGGAGCACCTTTGCTTTGCAGCGATGGAGGAGGGAGATGCTGGGTCTGTCCAGCGGCAGTTGGAAGAGCTCCCTGGTGATGCTGAGCCGAGGGCAGGTGCTGCAGTGCCCCTGGGTGGGAGACGTGCCTCTGCTGAGGAGGGTGGTAGGGCTGGGGTCCTGGAGGACCTGAGAGCCCCGTGGCCATGTCCTGCTCCCTGCTCCCCCCGCAGGCTGTGGCAGTGCGGGCTGACGGAGCTGAGCTGTGAGACCCTTGCCGCGGTGCTCCCCGACACCCCCAGCCTGGCTGAGCTGCACTTGGGGGGCAACGCTGTGGGGGACGGCGGCGTGCGGCGGCTGAGCCGGGGGCTGCGGGACCCCCGCTGCCGGCTGCACACCCTCAGGTGGGTGACATGATGCGGGGCTGAGCCGGGGGGCTCTGGGAGCCGTCCCTCCATTCCCAGCGCAGTGGGGGTGCCTCGGGGCTGCAGGAGCCTCCCCTGGGTGTCTTGGGGTGTGGGAGCCCCCCCTGCGTGTCCCGGGGCTGTGGGACCCTCCTCTGGGAGTCTCAGGGCTGCAGGAGCCCCCCCGGGTGCCTCAGGAGCTGCACTGGCGGGGTGCCCACAGCCTGAAATGGGAAGTGATTTATTTATCAGTGGGTTAAATTATTCAAGAGCACCCAGATGAGGTGATTAAAGAAGCATTGAAAGCTCTCCCAGGCGGAGCAGCAGTGAGCTCCCTGCCCCAGCTGCAGCCATTCCATCCACTGGCACGTTCCATGTGCATGTGCACAGATATTTGCTCCATAAGGGTCACCCCAACCCTATTTTGCTCCATAAAGACCAAATCCTATTCTGGGGTTGCAAGAAGTAACCACGGTGTAACCTGGTCAAGAGGAAGCCTGGTCCTGCCCGTGCCCATCCGAAGGGATGTTCCCCATCCTGGGAGGTTTTATCCAGCAGGAGGACCTCACAGGAAGCCTGGAGCAAGGCTCTGGAGCAAGTCCTCCTGGAAGCTGTTTCCAGGCACCCAGAGGCCAGGCCGGGTTCCTGGCTGTGCAGGGGGTGTCCCCATGTGTCCCTTCTCTGTCCCCGCAGCCTGTGGCAGTGTGGCCTCTCGGGAGCCTGCTGCGAGGACGTGTGCTCCGTGCTCCGCGCTGGGTGCACCCTGGAGACCCTGGACCTGAGCGAGAACAACCTGGACAACGGGAGCGTGCGAGTGCTGTGCGGGGTGCTGGGGCAGCACCCGGGGTCCCTGCAGGCGCTGTGGTAAGGGACAAGGGTCCCTGGCATCACCCGCCTCCCTGCGGGTGCTGTGATAAGGGACGAGGGTTGCTCATCTCCAGTCTGAACCTCCCCTGGTGCAGTTTGAGGCCATTTCCTCTTGTCCCATCCCTTGTCCCTTGGGAGCAGAGCCCGACCCCCCCCACTGCAGCCTCCTGTCAGGCAGCTGAAGAGAGCAATAAGTTGTATAGCATCAGGAAGCCCCCAGGGGCAGGCCCCCCCCCCCCAACACCAGGACCCTCACACTTGCCCCCTCTGTGGCTGCAGCACCATGGCTGGTGGTCAGCTCGGGGGGGATTAACCTCTTCCTCCTCCTCCCCAAAGGCTGCAGAGCTCTGGGCTGGATGAAGAGACGCTGCAGGAGGCGGCGGCGCTTGAACAAGTCAAACTCATGTGAGAGGCTTGTGGACCGAGCCTGCACGCGTGTTATGGGATGAGGGGCCAGGGGAAGGTTTGCTCCATGTGAGACGTCCTTTCAGCGCTGAAAACCTTCCAACGGGCTCTGCTGATCCTTCGGGGGAGCGCAGGAATTGACCCCCAGAGCTGAAACCTGTCTATGCGTTACAGGTCCAATAGGACCTGCCCCAAGGTCCTGGGAGGGTGGGAAGGACGAAAGCTGAGGCTGAGGGGAATGGGGATGAGGCACTGGATGGGTCTGAACCATTCTGTTTGGTGCCTGGTGCTGGCAGTGCCCAGACACACCTTGGCTGCAGAGGTTTCTATTCACTGCCTGTGGTTCATGCGCTGTGGTTCCTGTATCGATGGGGTCTCTGTACTCTGCAGTAAGGTCTCCCCCTGCTTCTGGCCATGGATTTACTGTGGAGAACACTCATGTTGTAGCCTTGTGAAATAAAGCTCCTCCCAGAAACCTCTCCACACCGCGGCAGTTCCCATCAGCAGCCGTGCCTGGGAATGCTGTGCAGCTCCATGGGCTGGTCCTCTCCTGTTGCCAGGAGCAGCAGAACACAGCTGAGCAGGGCTAGGCACTAGGCTGGTGCCCAGGGACCAGACCCCGGGTCCTGCCACATCCCAGCAGGGCTCCGACAGCTGCTCATCTCAGCCAATTCCAGCTTCTTGGCACAGCCAATTCCAGCTTCTCGGCTTGACCAATTCCAGCTTCTCATTCCAGCCAATTCCAGCTTCTTGGCCCAGCCAATTCCAGCTTCTCATCCCAGCCAATTCTGCATCCTCCAGAACTGCTCCGTGGCGTTTCCTGCTTCCCGGTCCTGACTGGAAGTGCTGTGGCTGCAGCAGGGGCCCTCCCCAGAGCTTCGGGCTCGTGGTCAGAGCATCAAACACTGTCTGTGGTCTGACGGGTGCTGCTGGCGTGGGGCTGGAGCAAAATGCGTTCACCCACAGGTGCGATGGTGCCCGGGTGTTGCTGCAGAGGCTGAACCAGCGCTGCAACATCCTGCACGGGAGGAAGCCGCGGGCACAGCCGAGCCGGACCCGGGGGAGCAGCAGAGGGGAAGGCACCGAGGTGACAACCGCCAAGCTCAGCCTCACCCACTGAGAGCCAATGTCAGACATGCTCTGCCTCAGGATGTGCTCCTTTGGTAACGCTGAGAGTGGACCCCGAAATCCTGGAGGACCCAGGAGTGCCCCAAAGATGCTGAGAGAGCCCCAGAGGGCTGGGTGGGACCTAAGAGAGAGCAGCCAGAAGAGCAGAGCACAACACCGCATCCCAACCAGCTGCCTGTGCACGGACAGGAGGCACAGCATTGATCTCCAAAGCATCATCCCAGCCCAGAAGGGGAACAGACACACAGAGGGGGTTTACTGCAATGGGATTTTATTCAATAATTTAATCTTTGTACAAAAAGAGTTAAAATTATTCACAGGTGGGGGGGTGAGACCCAGCCCGAGGCACCGCACAGGCATCAGACACATCCCTGCCCCTCTCCTCACTTGTTGAGGCTGCAGGAGGGGCCAGGGGCAGACCTGGGGCCGGGTGGGGAGTGCCAAACCGCCGAGCTCGTGCGCTTGAAGTACCGGGGCTTGCTCTTGCCAAAGATCTCCTCCAGCCTGAGGCCCGAGATGAGCCCGAAGAGCTGGTCTGTGTTCACCGGGTGGTAGTACTGGTGCACAATGCCCTGGTTGAGCCGAGGGCCTGTGGGAACAGCCACAGCAGAGGCAGAGTCATGATACACATCACATCAGGCTGAGAGCACTGACATAAGAGAAGGCTCCGGGGAGACCTCAGAGCAGCTCCAGTGCCTAAAGGGGCTCCAGGAATCCTGGAGAGGGGCTTTGGACAAGGGCCTGTAGGGACAGGCCAAGGGGAATGGCTTTAACCTGCCAGAGGGGAGATTGAGATGAGCTCTGAGGCAGAAGCTCTTCCCTGTGAGGGTGCTGAGGCGCTGGCACAGGGTGCCCAGAGAAGCTGTGCAGAGTCAGCAGCTCCCAGCACTGCTCAGGTCCCACACGCTCTCAGCCTGGTTTTGGGGAAGCCAGGATGGCACCGAGCCCATCCTGGAGAACTCCAGCTTCCAGGGCAGGAGTTAAAGGAAACCAACCCAAGCACCTACCGTCAGCCCAGGCAGGGACCGGCTTCCGAGGGTCGTTCTCATCATCTGTGGCATCATCACTGTTCTGATCCATCCCATAGTTGTCCTTGCTCACCTTTGGGGTGCTGCTTTGCTTTGTGCCCTTTGGGGGCTTCAAGTAGGGCGTGGAGATGGATTTCTGAAAGCAGATGCAGTGGTGGCTGGAGCAGGCACCCACAGCCCCAGCGCCGAGCTCCCGGGTCACATCCCAGCAGCACAGGACCCAGCACAACAGCAACATGGAGCTGCTGGAGTGAGTCCAGAGGAGGCCCCGGAGCTGCTGCGAGGGCTGGAGCAGCTCTGCTCTGGAGCCAGGCTGAGAGAGCTGGGCTGGGGCAGCCTGGAGAAGAGAAGGCTCCTGAAGGGGAGACCTTAGAGCAGCTCCAGGGCCTGAAGGGGCTCCAGGAAACCCGGAGAGGGGCTTTGGACAAGTGCCTGTAGGGACAGGACAAGGGGAATGGCTTTAACCTGCCAGAGGGGCACTGAGATGAGCTCTGAGGCAGAAGCTCTTCCCTGTGAGGGTGCTGAGGTGCTGGCACAGGGTGCCCAGAGAAGCTGTGGCTGCCCCATCCCTGGCAGTGTTCAAGGCCAGGTTGGACACAGGGGCTTGGAGCAACCTGCTCTAGTGGAAGGTGTCCCTGCCTGTGGCAGGGGGTTGGAGCTGGAGGAGCTTTAAGCTCACGTCCAATACAAACCTCTCCATGATTCCATGACCTGTACTGCTGCAGGGACTGCAAACTGCAGTGAAACAGCCCCTTCCCCGCTCCTGCAGCTCCCAAGCTGCCAAGAGGAACCTGCTGGTGCCCAGGCAGGAAGAAGCCAGGGCCCCATGTCCCAGTGAAGCTGCAGGTCAGAACAGCACAAGCCGAAGCTTGGAGATAGCTACTAGCTGTGTGGAGACAAAGAGGATGACCAAGAGAGCCAACAATCCCATGTAGCACAGGAGTGCTTAGAGGTGCCAGCTGGAGAACAAGCTCAATGACATGAGTTAGTGGTGGATGTGGCAGTCCCAGGGTAATGGTTGGACTCGATGATCTTAGAGGTCTTTTCCAGCCTAGTTGATTCTACGATTCTATGACAACCCTGAACTCTGCAGGGCTCTGCACTGCATGAGCACAGCAGCACCCACCCTCTGTACAAGTGCAGAAACTGCCTCTGTGCTCAGTGGCTTGGGAATGGCTTTTACCCCCCTTCCCCTCCTGCTCTGTGTGCAAAAGCCTCGGGAGAACACCCCACCTCCATCACAAGTGCTTGGCTCTTGCACACACGGCTCCACCACTCGAACCATTCCACGTGTTTCGTGGCAGGTCTGGTTCTCGCTCCCCAGCGCTCTGACAGGGCCACAGCAGGGAGAAGGCAGCAGGAGCCGGAGGAGCCCGTCAGCCCCGGGGCAGCAGAAGTGACCGGCAGAGCTCGAGTCCGGCTCGGAGCAGCTTTTTCTGCACCTCCCGCTGTCAGCTTTAACCAGCTCCACCTCAAACAGGCTCCGGAGCCTCAGCGGCGGAACCGGCGCGGCCGCCTCACGGCGTGCTGCCGCTTCATGGTGTGCTGCCATCCGGTGGCCACCTCCAGCAGCTTTCATCTTTCCAAGATAAAACCCACATGTTTTCCCTTCAGGTTCCTCCTGCGCCGGGCTCTGGCCAAGCCGAAGCCATCCCCACCTCTGCACAGGCGCCGGCTGATCCCAGCAGCCCGCACCGCGGGGCTGCAGTTCCTGCTCCATCGCACATCTGGAGGCTGGCTCCCAGCCACAGGAGCCAGTTGGACACCACGGGCTCGCTGTGCCCGAGGGCTCTGCTGCAGCCAGGACTCACCTTCAGCGTTTTGCTCAGCCATGTGCCAGAGGCTGCAGCCGGTGTTTCTGGCTGCTTAATTTTCTTCTCTCCCAGGCGCTGCAGCCCAGCTTCCTCCTGCTAAGACACAAGAATTAAGTCATTCTTCATTCATGTTCACCCAAGCAAAGCAGCCAGGCTGGCTCTGGAACCGAGCCATCGTTTCTGGGGCCCTGCAAGAAAATCCTCAGCTCCTCTGTGTCTTTTCTGCAGGAAAAAACCCAAACCCACAGAGCAAAGAACAAATCAAACCCAAGACTCAAAGACAACGTGACTCTCTGTCTTTGCCCAGATCCAGAGCAACAAGATCTCTAGAGCCCACACTTCCCTTTACTACTTTCAGCAAGGTATTGGAAGCCACAGCAATGGGTTCTGGCTGCTTGGCTCTCCTCCCCTGCCCAGGCAGCTGGTGCAGCTCCTTTGGGCTCTCTTCTCCTGATCAAGACAAAAAGTTTTCACTGCTTGAGCTCCTTTTCAACCCAAACCACTTTCCCAGGACTTCCTTCTCCCACACACCTCAGCAGGGAAGGGCAACGCGAGGGCAAGAGCTGCAGGCACCTACAATTAGATTCAGCTTCTCTCTCATCTAGAGGAGCTTTGCTTAGACCTTCATTAATATTATATAGCACCACCGGGAGTTTGAATGTCACGGACCCAGTAAGAGCAAGTACAGATGGAGGAATTCATCCTTAGGAGTAGCAGCATCTGGGGCTTTGATTTCTTTACTAATGAAGGCAGAAGAGCGATGTCAAGAGGAGAGAGCGGAAAGAAAATGTTACGTAATGTTTTGAGAAAAACAGCCTTGACTTTAAGCCACAACATTCTCTGCGTAAGGGCAGAGGAAGCCACACGAAGCCATCCAGTACCCGTGTTATGGGATCACATCCTCCAAAACCATGGAGAGAATGGATAGGAAAAACCCCCTTCTTATTTCCATATTCATTGAAGTGTCAGTGAATGCCATTGGGAGGTTCCCTCAAACTGCCATGTTATGGCTGTCACCAGCTCATGCTGGGGCTGGGAACCTCACCTGGGAACAAGGCAGCTCCAGCTTCACCACCAGAGCTGGCACAAGCACCAGCCCCAGCTCCCTGCAGCAACATGTTGGGCTCATCATCGGTTTTATTGTATTTACCTCTCTAAATAAGGCAACAGCGAACATTAAAGCCTTGGGCAGGAACACAGCGCTTGGAAAACACACCTCCCATGCCTCACAACAGAGAAGCTGTTCCAAGACCACTTCAACTCCCACCTTTCTGTGCTTCTCAGGGAACGCCGCTGCCTCCAGCTGTGGATGGGGAGGCTTCTCCTTAGCTCCGTGTCTGTGATCCCTGAGGAGAAAACCTACAATGTAGTTACAGAAGAAAGCTTGTCTGCCCCCTCCACAAGCATTCCTACAGCCTCTCTCTCCAGCCGCCCAGCTCTCAGCAGGCTCCCACTTTCAGCAGTGCTATTTCTGTTTCCTGCTTCACCCTGCCCCTTGCCCAGTCCCCTCCTAAGGGCAGAGCCAAGGCATTACCTCTCCTTCCCTTGTTCCACCTGCTGCTGCTCCAAAAGACTTTTCAGTTCCAAGACTTTCTTTCCTTTTTCCTTCACTTCATCCTCTCTCCTTTTCTGCAGTGGTTCTTGCTGCTCAAATTCATTTTCCTCCTGAAGAAAGAAGAAAAGCCTTGTAACCCTGCAGCTCAGGGGGGGAAAGATGGGAGGACATCAAGGGTATGCTTCTCATTCTCTCCTTCCTTCCATGGCGGGCCTACCCCTTGGGCAGTCTCTTCCTTCCGTCCCCACAGGTACCCTTGTACTCAAATCCAACATCAGCTCTTTGGGCAGAAATCTTGCATCATAGACCCCAAACCCCCTGTGAGGGGAGAGGCAGGAACCTTCCCTGTCCCACCAGCCAGAGCAGGGCTCAGGTTCCCACTGCTCCTTCCTCTTCTACCTGCAGGAGGGAGCTAGAGCTGCTCTTACCACCCTCAGCGCTTTCTGCTTCCGTGCATCAGCTTCCCCAGACTTCTTGGACAGCTTCTTCCTGCCCCGCTCCTCTGCCTTCTCCTCCCGCACTTGGGAGAGCCGCACCTGAGGAAAGCCACACGCTCTGCTCCAGCACCCCAAGGACACCCTCAGTGTGCCCAGGGGACTGCTCCTGGGGTCTGGGAGGTTCCAGGTCCTACTGAGACCCCAACACCCAGCACGTGTGCACAGGATTTACACCAACCTCGTGCAGCAAATCCATCACTTACTACAGGCCATGTGAAGAGCACAGACATCGCTCGGAGCACAGACACCACTACACAACCCAAAACCATGTGTCTCCACCTCAACAGTGGTTCTCTGCAGAACAAGGGGTTCTGGCTCCTGGGTTCTGCTTTGCCTGCAGTGCTGCTGTCACCTACCTGAGCTGCAGCACCCAGTGGGGACATGAGAGCCGGCCCCAGTGTCCTCACCCAAGCTGTGTGTCCCAGTGAAGCACTGGTACATCTGCAGCACCAGACCAGCCAGGGCTGGGCATGCTTTGGGCCACTCGGGTTTTGGGGAAGCAGAAAGGAGCACAATTCCTGTTTTCTAAGGTTAACCCTTTCCAGAGGTCACTCTAGTCCATACTCCAGGATGAGCAATACTCCTCCCGAAGGCTGCGAGGGCTTGGGTCAGTCAGGAACAGCCTCCCTCAGCCCCACACAACCTGTCTGGTGGTACAGAAACAGCAACACCCTGCACCAGCCATCAGCAGCCCACCCCAGCACACTCCTCATCTACTTGTCCTCAAGAGAGGGCCAGACAAGGCTTTAGAAACCAAGCACGATGCAAATACACACAGAGCCAAGCCTACTAGCCAGGAGCATCCCTCGCGTGCTCAGTGCTCTTCCCCACAGCATCTCTGCACCCCCACAAGCACCGAGGCTTCGCTGCCTGTCATGCGGTGTGTGAACAGCTCACTGGTGGTGCAGTGAGCTGAGCAAGGCTGGCTCATTGCAGGGCCTGTTCTCAGGGCAGCCAAGGGATGCTGCCACATTCCTTGGAGCTGGAGCACCGCAACCGCTGCGTGTCAGAACAGGAACGTTTGGAGCCACTGCAGAGGTTTGGAGAACAAAAGCCTGCGCTTGTCAGACAGAGGATTTCAGCGTGTCTGCTGCAGACTTACCCACCACCCGATTAGTCACCACCAGCAGCAGCCCTGTGCTTGCATGCATCGTGCCAGGGGCCTGTTTGCAGCCTCCTGGTCTCACGGCTCACTGACACAGCATCACCAGGTGGTCCCAAGCTCAAGCAGCATTCCCACCTTCTCATCGCTCTGCAGGATCTTCTGCTCCATCCGCTTTTTCTTCTCCTCCTCTGCCCGCTCCCGAGCCTGCAGCGCCTTCCTCAGGCGCTCTTCCCTCTTCCTGGGCAGTGCAAGAGGCTGTTAGCTCGGTCTGTGCTGGCACAGGGGTGATGGGGAATAGCTTGGTCTGTGCTGGCACAGGGGTGATGGGGAACAGGGACTTGCCATGGTGACTGGGGAGAAGTTACTTTGCTTGCCCTGCTTGGGCTGGGCGCAGCCTCAGCACACTCCTGGACTGAGTTCAGACATTAGCAGGCACTTCGCACCAATGTGGTTCTTGCTGCCAGGAGCCATGCGCAGCAGGGCTCGGGGTGCCAGGCAGCTTCACTTGCACAACCCAAGGGGGAGGCACCACGCAGGGTACAGCAGAGCTGCCTACGGGGCAGGAAGGGCCTCCAGGGCCATTCTGTGCCGAACCAGGGAAGGAGCAGGAGGCAAAGGGACCGACTCACTGCTTCATTTCTGCCTGCCGCCGCCTCTTCTCCTCCTCCATTTTCTTCTTCCTCTGTTCCTCAGCTTCCTGCTTCTTCCTGAGGCTTTCCAGCCTCTGCCGCTCCTTCTCCTGGAGGGAGATGAGTTCAGACTGTACCAATTGCTGGGGCCTGTTCCTACCCCCAGGCTGCTTGTGCACAGGCAGCTAGAGGCTAAACAAAGGAGTCACTGTCAGTCATGTTCACCCACACACCAGGATGGGAAGTGAATAGTAGGGAAGAAACAACGCAGGTTTGGCAACAGTGCTTATTCAACTAATGAGAGCAGAAGAGTCACGGGCACGGAAGGGAAACACCTCAGTCCTGCAGCTGCAGAGAGCATCTTCAGGCAAGGAACAGCACACTCCTGCGGTAGGTGAGCAAATGCTTCTTGCCTAGGACCGTGTCACCTACACCAGCAGCTGGAGAAGGCAGGGAAGGAGCATGATGGAGTCTTGCTTAGAGGCAAAGGTCTCCTCATAGTTCCCAGCCCAGCAAAACACACCTGAAGGAGATCCTGCACCTCACCACTGGTGTGGCCACATCACTGGTGTGGCCAGAGCTGCACAATGCCAGTGTGAGGGGAAGGAGCTGTCAGTGCCCGTGAGGCCCATAGAATCCTCCAGCCCCCACGGTTAAGGGTGTCATTACTTACAACAAAGTCTCCCTGTAGAGATGAGATGAAAACCATGGTTAAGGGTTTGGGATTAACACTAGAACCCTTCCTAACACACCCCCCCTGTTCTTAGCTGCAGCTCCTTACCAGGACATAGTAGAGAACCCCTTGCCTGACCCCGCACCGCCTGGCTTTCAGCCCTGAGGCAGCCACCTAAGACACAAGGGCGCATTCCCTCTGCAAAGAGGAAAACTTCCCAATTCCTGAGGCTCAATAGTCCCTGAACATAAAACACTTCTTCTAACTGTTCTTCAGACAGAGCAGATGAGATTCCCTGCAGGGGAGGGAGGTTTGAGGGGGTACCAGGGACCTCGGCCAGTAATGGTTGGCATCACGGACCCTGTGGGGCAGCACCCAGGGAGGTGAAGTAGAACCGAGGGGGCAGCGTGTGAGGACCTGCACTGAGCTGTGGCAGCACAGAGCCAGGAGCAGGTTTATGCTTATCTAAGAGCCCCCCTGCTCCCCCCAGGCCGGGTCCCCTCCACCCCACGCGGGAAGCGGGGCTCGGACGCACCTTCGGGTTGGGCCGGGTGGGAGTGCTGCGCTGGATGAGGCTCCTCATGACCCCCCCGTGGCGGGGGGGCCCCGGGCTGGGGAGCAGCGGGTGCCGCTGCACAGCCTGCAGGAAGCTCCTCAGGGGCCGCACCACCTAAAGGGGGGATGCGGGAGGTCAGGAGCCGGCAGGGGCAGGGCCGAAGGGCTGCAGCACCCGCTCACCTTGCTGGCTGCGCCGGAGGAAGGTGGAGTCTGGTCCGCGGCGCTCCTGTGCTGGTCATCCAAAGGGGAGGGGGCCTGAGCCCCCGGCCGCTGCCCGTTCCACGCACCACCCATCGCTTGCTTGCGGCTTCTTGTCCTGACAGCATTAGCAAGAGGCACGTTAGGTGACCACCAGCACCCCAACCTTGCCAGCAGCATTCATTGGTGTCACACACTGCCCTCCGCCTGCCTGCTGCCACCAGACGACATGGGCCATGGAGCTCAGTCAGCACCGTGCCAGGCACACCATCCGTTGGGAATGAGGACAGGAAAGGCACAGGTAGTTCCAGGGCAGTGATGTACAACATCACGCTCACTCTCCACTCAGACCCACTCCAGCCGGTGTTAACAGCACAAGCAGACAAACCCCTGGGTGTTCACAGCGGGCCAGCCCAGCTCACCCCATTGCCTCCACGTGCCTCAGAAAGCCTTTGGACACTCACAGATTCACCCGTGTCAGAAATGGCCTCACTTACACCCCCCCATCCCAGGGGGACGCATCAAGGCTCAATCCCACAGCAGCAGCCCTGAGGCAGGCTGCAGATCCTGAGCCCATCCACGTGGGAACAGAGGTCACTGTTACTCCCCTTCCCAACCTCTACCCCAGGCAGTTCCCCCCAGCCAAGCCAGGGCAGGGGCCTGAGGGCAAAGCTAAGAGCAGCTGGAATCTCACATGGAGCACCAGTGAAAGCAGAGGGGGAACAGGTCAGGTATTCCAGACACTTGCACGGGATATAAATAAAGCTGTGACCCACTCGCATTCCTTCCGGAGCTGCTCCCAGAGCACCCCTCAGGAGCCGCCCATGGGCACAGCCAAGCTGGGAGCTACTGTGCTATCTTGGCCACCTCCTGCGTCTGCCTCCCCAGCCAGACCTGCCCAAACCAAACAAGGCTCCAGAAGGAGCTCCCGGGGACAAGGTCTGGCCAAGGGAGGGTTCAGAACTGCTCTGGCAGAGCAGGGGGAGGTTGGGAGACAAACACACAAAGCTTTATGAAACCCATCACTTGAGGTCAGGCTTGAGCACCCCCAGACACCGGCTCCTGCCCCCTCCTCGCATGTGTCTCGTACCGGATGCATGGGGGATCCTCCTGGGGGCTGGCGCAGGGGGGTCGCTCCTGGTCCTTGTTCTGGGGTTCACTGTTGGGATTTACCGGGGTTCCTGTGGAGGAGCCTGCAGTCAGCACCACCGCAGGGCACCCGCAGAGCTCCGCGCTGGCCTCGGGTGCTCAGAGCCCCGTGGCGCATGAGCCAGGTTGAGAAAGCAGGAGCCTGGGGCACCACGGTTGTGCGTGCACGTGCTGCAGGACACATCAGGTACAGACCCTTCTGAACGGACACAACCTGTCCCACCCAAAGGCCTCCAGCTCCTTCCCTCCACTCCAGCTACAGCTGCCCATCAGGTCCCACCTCCCCAGGGGGATAACCAGAAAACCCTTCTCTCCCTCGCCTTGCTTTGAGGCACAGGGAATAAACGGGACCTGTAAATCCTCACATAAAGGAGGGATGTCAAGGTGCCTTACCAGGACATTACGCTGGGTGGAAGATGCCAGGTCTAAGAGCAATGCTCTACCAAAGTGTCCCCGTGTACTCATGACACGGATTGAACTTGGAGAGGACAGCACCCGTCTCCAGGCTTGGACACATGCACAGGGTGTCCCAGCTTATCTAACTGCATGTCCCACCTCTCCAGGGGATCACAGTTAACCTGCAGAGGTAGGTTTCTTTCACCAAATCCCAGATCTCCCACACCCTCACGCTGACCCCCTGCTCTGCGTGGCTCTGGGGCCTCACAGAAAAGCAAGAGCAGCTCAATGTTACCTCCATCATTCCCTGCCTGCTGCTCGGGAGGAGATGAGTGCTGTGCAGGAGAGCTGGCAGCCTGTGTGCTTTTGCTTGAAGGGAGGGTGTCCTCAGGAGCCTGCAGGAACAGGAAGCAAGTATTGTCTGAGCACAGTTGCTCCAAGGAACAAGGCTACAGGAGCTGCTGCCCTGAAAGAGCCCGTCCCTTCCAGCTGCAGGCCAGAGCCTGCTTCTCCCTCCGCTAGAGCCGTGCTGTGTGGATGCTGACCAGCTTCAGTGCTCATGGAACCCCAGCCTCTGCAGGAAGGATGGTGACCAGCACTTCTCAACCAGAGTAGGAGCTTGACTGGACCCTGACCCCAAAGCCAGAGTGCCCCAGGAACAACAGGCAGCTTCTACACCCCCTGAAGACACCAACTTTCAAGCTACAGACATCCAGTCCTGGAAGACAAGTCCCCATGAAGTATTTCAGGTCAGATCAGCAGCACTTCAGATACCACCATAGCACGATCCCAGGAGGATAAGCAGCACAGCATCCCGGCATGGTACCTATCTGCTGAGCCACCACCGACCCAGAGCAGAGCTGCCTGCCCATTCCCATGCTCCTGCTGCTGCCCAGCAGCACCATGGAGCTGTGTGCAAGCAGAGCCCACCGCTCTCTGCTGGGCTGGTTCCCACCTCACCGGTTCCCAGCCTCAGCAGCCAGGCAGAGCACGTTACCTCCATGTGCCCTCCTGGGCTTTGCAGCGCAAACCAGCAGAGCCAGGCTCTGATACACACAACTGCTGTGCCCAGCTAAAGGAAAAGCTTGCTGGCTCCTGGGAACCTGGCCAAGCACCTCCAAAACCTCCATCCTGAGGAGGCCTTTTCAAGGCACAGGATGTCTCTGCCCACCAGGAGCCAGAGCTCTGGCTGGTTTAGCTGGCCCTGAAGCGCTGCCCAGCTTGTGGAGCTTGAAGGGATGTGACAGTGATCCCGGGCCCATGCTGTGCTCCCAGGGGCAATGCTCAGCAAAACGCATCAGCTTAGTCTGTAGGTTGCTCCTTAGAACTTACCCTTTCACTTTGGGGGTCCAGCTCCAGCCCAGGTCTGTAAAAGAAAAGCTGTTTTAATGATTCCAGCTCTCTGCAGGGTGGGTTACAGGTGATGATAAAACAGCAACAGAGGCAGTGCATGGGACCCCAGGGAAAGCACAACTAAATCTGAATGAATAAATGCATGGAATAAATCCAGGTCCACCTGGAGGCACAGGCCTGCTTCAGCCAGTGAATTGTTCTGATGGACCCAGCCATTGCATTACAGACCCACACTGATAAGCTCTGTCCCCTCCTGCAGAGCCTGCAGGTAGAAAGGAAGCTCTATGAGCCCTGGGTCACCCTGGGCTGGGTCTTGGGTGTCCGCCTTTGAGGTGAGATCACAGGTAACTGACCAGCAGGCACTGGGAGCCTGGTTACAGCCCTCCAGGTCTCATGGCATGGGCTGGACCCCAGCCTGATGCAGTGCCCAACCTCAGTGAGCTCTGAATGTGCTTGTGAAAGGGAGGGCTGTGCTTGAACAGACACAGGTGACACCACCACAGCGTCACAGAGCTGGAGCACAGGAGTGAGCCGCAGGGCTCTCTGTGCCTGCCCTACATGGCAGCCTCACCTCGTGCCGGCCACATCCTCTTCCACAAACACCTCCAGGGAGCTCTGACCTGGAGGAGCAGAACAGGAGCGAGGTTGGGGGGGTTCGTGCTGCGGCTCCCCGGGAGCAGCAGCGTGTGCGTGGTGCAGCTCCGGGCTCTGCAGCTTTCCTCCCAGGGGAGGCTCCGATTGCTCATCCCGGCTTCCACATCAGCACCACCACCTCCCTCGGGTGCCACTGACACACTGGTGTGGGCTGGGAGGAGGGAACCGAGGAGCAGCTCTCCTGCCTGCAGGCTGCTCCAGCTGCACAGGCGCTGCCTGTGTCAGAGGCAGCAGTTCCCATCATCCAGCCCCAGCTCCTGCCCCCCCGCACGGCTCCTGCAGAGATCTGGTGCATTTGGGCTGATTTCACCCCCCCAGCAGCACTTTGCTGAAGTGTGGTAACAAATGCCTGAGCCAGCGTGACTCAAAGCTGACACAACTAAATACCAAAGGCCTCTGTGCTCTATTAGGAGCCAGTGTGACTTCAGCAGCAATGCTTTTAGAAAGCCCAAACAGCAAAACCTTCCCAGGAGCTGTGGGAACAGGAGGAATAGCCTGGATTTCAAGGCCAGGTTGGGTGATGTGGTCTGGTGTGAGGAGTCCCTGCCCATGGCAGGGGGCTGGAAGTGGATGAGCTTAAGGTCCTTTTCAACCCAATGAGCCTGTGATTCTATGTGAGTCCTGTTCCCTCCAGTGACTGAGCTATTTGGTTCTCTTCTATCTACACACAAACCCATTTAAGATCCTCTGCCCATTTCAGGCATATTTCAGGGCTGGAAACATTCAGTTCAGTTCCTACAGGTTCTCCGAGAGTTGGCAGAAGACCCCAAAGTGAAGCCCCTCCCCAGGGAGCACAACGGTCACTTCTGACCAGCCAAACCACACCGTGGCTAGAACCTGCCAGGCCACATCTTCCCTTTCCCTCTTGGTTTTTGCCCACCCACAACCTCCGTAACCCAACCTCCAGCCCCTGTGCTCAGCAGACACCTCTTGATGCAGTTAAACACAGCCCAGTTCTTGCTCTGACAGCAGATGAAGACCCAAAGATCGCTCCCCCGATGGGCAGAAGCCACAAGGCCTGTTGAAGAGCAGACTAAGAGGAGGCAGGGACAGAGCGAACACGGGTGAGCAGCTCCACGGCAGCTCATCCCCACCCCAAAGCTGATTCAGCCCAAGGAAGACACTCGACAGCAGAAGGAAACTTACAGCTCACTCTGCTGGAGGCAGAGGAGGATTCTCGCGCCGCCGCCTTCCTGGCCATGGCCCTGCTGATGGACCTGCGGATCATGCTCTCCCTTCTGCTGGCCAGGGAGCACTGCTTGGCCAGGGATGCCCCACGGCTGGCATGGGGGGCACTCAGCGAGCTCCGGCGCCCGGAGCAGCGCCGTGCTCTGGGTCCCACCGTGGTCACTTGGCTGTCGGAGCCCTGGAGAAGCAGCTCTCCGAGGTCTGGAGCAGCCCCGTCTCCCTGGAGCACGGCAGGGTCCCCGGCTCTGGCAGCCTTGGGAGTGGAGGTGCTTGTTCTTCTGCCAGGGGCTGCCTGCCCCCTCCTCGCTGTGGGGCCAGCAGGGACCCCGGTGACAGGGGCCTCATCCTGCCACTCAGTGGCTGCATCCCCCTGGGGGGACTGCTCCCGGGCGGTGGCCTCACAGGCACCCCCAGGGCAGCGCTGTGGGTAACCCGCCTGGGTTCTGCTGGGACCTGGTGCTTCTGCTGCCCCTTCCCCAGTCAGTGCTGGGAGCTCGGCTGCAGCATTGCCCTGGGGCTCCACCACACCACAGCTGGGATCCAGGGGCTGCTCCTTGCTCTGGTGCCCTTGGGAGCCTGGCTTGGAAGACACGAGCTTGATGCTGCTTCTCCTTCTGGACAATCTGAAACAAAACCAGCGTTAAATGAAGCTATGAAGCCTCCAGCTCCCAGAGGGGCTTTAGAGAAGAAAAGCAGACAGCAAGTTGTGACATGAGCCTGTACCTTCTTCCCTCCACCATTCCCCCCACATCCCACCTCGTGTTGCTGGTGAAATGCGGGAGCTGAGCCTTGGGAGCTCACAGGTGTGCTCTGACAGGTTCAGCTGCAGCGATTTAGAGATCACTGCTACTGCTCTGCAAGGTGTGTTTTGGCTGGATACTTCTCTATCCCATTGCATCCCATAGACAGGAACACACAGCACAGTCATACGGGTACAACCAACTCCACGTTTGCCTTGAGCAAAGTACAGACATCCACAGAGGGAGGCAGTTGGGACCCAAGATACCAGTCTTCCATGATCAGCTCCATGCGGAAGCCTCTCCATAGGGATCTACAGGATCCCAGCTGGAAACAGAAGGCTCTACTGCTGTCAGGCTTCTCAGAACAAAACACCTCACAAGCACAGAGGAAGGAAGGGACCCATGAGCTGAGAAAACATCCACAGCTCTAAACAGAGCCTGTGAACAGGCTGGGGAACAGCACTGCTGCCACGCATGGCCCTGAGGGAGCAACAGAGACAGCCCTGTGCAGCTGGGACTCAGGGATTCCACAGGGACAGCCCTGTGCAGCTGGGACTCAGGGATTCCACAGGGACATCCCTGTGCAGCTGGGACTCAGGGATTCCACAGGGACAGCCCTGTGCAGCTGGGACTCAGGGATTCCACAGGGACAGCCCTGTGCAGCTGGGACTCAGGGATTCTCCAAGTTACTGTTATCCAAGCGAAATGTCACCAGGTACCGTAACATCTCTGTTGCTTCAGTTAAACCTCGCCAACTGCACAGAGGTTGAGGAGCTTTGGCAGTGAAATCCTCTTTGCTGCACTAGGAACTTGCCACGAGAGGATGGAGCCACACACTTGACCAGCAAGTCAAGAAGAGCGAGGTGTTACAGCCCCTGGTGCACGACCACCAGCAAGTAGGGACTGGCCCCACACTGATACCCTCCTTCCAGCCTTGTTCTCCTCATTTCTTATTCCAACCTCTAGCATAAAGAGGGACTGTACCTTTAATTAGCAAAAGAGGCTGAGTGGGAAATGCCCAACTGACAAATACATGAAGAAATGGGCTTTAAAATACACACGGAGGAAAACAGCGCAAGGAAACAGCAATGGGGCTGGAGCTCAACGTACTGAACCACGGCAGGAACTTCCTGTTGCCAAAGGATCTCCTGCCCCCCTGGAGCCTGCTGCGTCAGCAGAGCTGAGCTTAAACAACAAGGGAAACACATCCCAGAGTCGTCTCCTTCAGGGGAGCACCCAGCTGAGCACCACCAGCACTCCCCATTCAGCTCCGCAGTGTTCTCTTCCCCTGCCCTCCCTCCCCACATGCATGCCTGAACTTCCCACACTCCCTCCCTATTCTTGTGATCTCCCCATCCTCCGTGGCTGGTTCTGAGAGTCTTTAAGCTCTGACTCCTCCTGTCCAACTCCTGGGAGTTCCACCGTGGTCATCCAAATAGAAGTGCCCTCATGCACAAAGAGCTCACCACTGCGTGCCCTGGGACAGCAGCCAGCTTCCAACCCTCAGCGCCCACGAGCAGCTCCATGTGGAAGCCCCTCCATATGGATCTACAGCATCCCAGCTGATAACAGAAGGCTCTACTGCTGTCAGGCTGCTCAGAACAAAACACCTCACGAGCACAGGGCAGGCAGGGACCCATGTGCTGAGAAATCATCCACAGCTGGGAACAGCACTGCTGCTGTGCACGGGCTATTTCCACTTCAGCTTCACACTATTCCCTTCAAGCCTTCCCTCCTGCCAGCTCAAACATCCACCCTGGACACGCTGCTTCTGCACAGCACTGGCAGCAGGCTCCGTCCTCGGGCTCTCTCAGGCACCAGCACAAAGGTTTAGGGAGTAAACACCAACCTCAGGCCAAACACCGTGCTGAAACAAAACCAAATCAAGCAAAACCCAAATCCAGACAGACAAGAAAATACAGTATTTATTATTCTTTGTTTCTAACCAGAAGAAGAGGAAAACACACCAAAACCAGCCACAGGAGGAAACCAGCCACCTCTATGCCAGACATCCACGGGAATCAAAACGCTGGTTGATCTTGACGCGCCCTTTTAAGTGTGTTTGCTAACTCGGGGAATAAAGGGCTGTTTGATGTCCTTGTGTACATGGAAACAGTCACTGTTTGGTTTCACCGTTAAACACAGCGCTCGGGCAGAGCCGGAGCAAACCGACCCACCTACCTCCTCCTGCCGAGCTCCTTGGTGTAGTCTTTCAGGCAGGAGGACTGCCTTTTCCTGGAACGTCTCCTCTGGGATGGCGTTCTGGGCATCAGTCCGGGTTCAGCCCCCAAGTTGCTGTGGGGCAAAGAAGAAGACCATGAGAGCTTCCCCGCGCTGCCTAAGCCCGCCCCCTCCGCGGAGCGAGGGCTGCTCGCTGGGTGACAAAGGCGGGTGTCAGTGCACCGGCGAGCCGCGGAGCTCCATCAAACCGGCACCGCTCCGCTCGGAGCCGCCGCCGCGCACCGGCAGCACACGGAGCCTTACACTGAGAGGGGCTGGGAGCGCTGCGGGCCCAGCCAGCCCCGGCGTGGCCCCTACCTATCCAGCATCCTCATGCCCTGCTCCTCCACCTCCCGCAGCCACGCTAGGCGCTTGTGCTCGGCATCGTAGAGGAACCGGGAGAGCCGCTGCCCGCACACCTCCAGCAGCCGCGTGGGGCCGTCGGCTTCCACCATGGCCCCGCCTGAAACACAGGGGAGAGGAGGGGAGAGGAGGGGAGAGGAGGGGAGAGGAGGGGAGAGGAGGGGAGAGGAGGGGAGAGGAGGGGAGAGGCTCGCACCGGCCGCCGCCTCGCCCCAGCACCCGGAGCCCCCTCTCCGGGGCCAGACCAGACCTTCCTCCCACCGGGCCGGGGTCACACCGCCTGCTGCTCCCCGCAAGCACGACTCCCCGCTCTGCCCCGAGATCAACCCGGCCTCCACCAATCACAGCGCGCGGCTCCCCGCGGCAGGGCCTCTCATTGGTCACTCCTCACGCCCATCACTACCCCGAAGTTAAAGTTCCGCAGCCTATTGGCTGATCCCTCAAGCCCCGCCTTCCAAGCTGAGTGCCCCGCGGCCACAGGGACTGATGAGCAGAGCGGAGCTGATTTTGAGCGCGCCCGTGTCGCCTCGTAGCCAATAGGAGGCCGGGCAGAGGGGCGGGCGCGGCGGTGATAGGCTGGTGCTGCCGTGACGCCGCTGGCGGAGGGCGGGCGCTCGGTTTGAATTCGAGGCGGGCGGCGGGGCCGTTGTGGCCGCGGCTGAGGGACGATGGCGGCGGCTGAGGCGGTGATGGCGGTAGCGGCCGAGCGGATGATGGCGGCGGCGCTGGGCACGGCGCAGCTGCCCGCCATGTGCAACCAGCGGCTGGCCGAGCTCCTGTGGCAGGTGGACGACGTCGACCTGGTGTGGCTGTCGGAGATCCGCGAGGAGGCGGAGAGGATGTTCAACAGGTACCGGCGCCCCCCGCCCGGCCCGGGCGCTCCCCGCGCCCCCCGCGCTCACCCGCCTCTCCTCTCCCCTGTGCAGCCGCTACAGCGACAAGCCCGAGCTGATGCCCAAGACGCCGTCGCAGAAGAACCGGCAGCGGAGGAAGCGCCCGACCGCCCTGCAGGAGAACCAGGAGCCGGGCAGGAAGAGGTGGGGGGGGCCGGTACCCGGAGAGCCCCGCTGGGGCGCGGGGTCCGGTACCGCGGCTTCTGGGGGGGTGGGAAACCCGCCGCAGGAGGCGGCTCGAGGGTGATGTCCTGCCCGCAGCGCTCCGCCTGTTAAAGGCCCGGCCGAGCGGCCGCAGGGCGCTGGGAGGTGTCAGCGGCTCCGGTCTCTCTCTTTGTGTCTCCTCTTCCTCTCGTTATCTCATAGAATCCCAGCCTGGTTTGGGTTGAAGTGACCTTAAAGCTCCTCCAGCTCCAACCCCCTGCCACGGGCAGGGACACCTTCCACTAGAACAGGTTGCTCCAAGCCCCTGTGTCCAACCTGGCCTTGAACACTGCCAGGGATGGGGCAGCCACAGCTTCTCTGGGCACCCTGTGCCAGCGCCTCAGCACCCTCACAGGGAAGAACTTCTGCCTCAGAGCTCATCTCAATCTCCCCTTTGGCAGGTTAAAGCCATTCCCCTTGGCCTGTCCCTACAGGCCCTTGTCCAAAGCCCCTCTCCAGGTTTCCTGGAGCCCCTTTAGGCCCTGGAGCTGCTCTAAGGTCTCCCCTTCAGGAGCCTTCTCTTCTCCAGGCTGCCCCAGCCCAGCTCTCTCAGCCTGGCTCCAGAGCAGAGCTGCTCCAGCCCTCGCAGCAGCTCCGGGGCCTCCTCTGTACTCACTCCAACAGCTCTACGTCCCTCCGGTGTTGTTGGGCTCTTAGGGGTTCTCATCCCCGATGCTTTAGCTTTGTTTCTATGCATGTTCCCAACAGTGCATGGAAGGGCTTTGTTCCTTAACCCAGTTCCAGTCTAACACAGTGTTTCTGTTGTTAGATTATCTAGAAGGAAGAACAGCAGTCTCAAACTAGCATCCTCCATGCGACGTTCCCAACGACTCCAAAATAAAGAAAACCTGGAAACTGTCATGGCCGAGGCCAAAGACATCTCTCCACCTCGACGCGTGACAAGATCCCAGGTGGCAACACACGCTAAAAGCTTCGAGGTCCTTCCTGAGACCCTTCCTGTCCGGCACGCACCCAGGAAGGCTCCCTCAGGGGAAGCTGATGCCAGCGATCCCATCAGCGCTGTGACACCGCTCCGGGAGAGCGCTCCCAAAGCAGCAGAGCAGCTCCCCACACCCATCCTCCTGAGCTCAGAGGATGGCTCTCCCGAGGAAAGCAGTGCAGCCAAATCCCCCCCTGCGCCCGTGCCTGCAGCCGCCGAGCTGATAGTCCCTTCTACCCCCGAGGCAAACGGTGTGGGAGCAAGTGGGGCTGCCCCCGAGGCCGGGGCAGCCGAGGTGGCCCATGCTGCGCTCGCTGCCAGTGAGCACCCCCGGCTGGAGGAGGCCGAGGACTCTGCCGAGGCCCAGGGGGGGCCTGACAAGGTGCCCCCCCAGCACGTGAGGGACCCCCCCGGCACCCCGACGGGCTCCAGGCTGAGCCGTCGCTCCGTGCGCAGGAGCCTCATGGGCAAAACCTCCCTGAGCCGCAGAACGTCCCTGGCAGAGAAGTACTCCCTCGGCAGCAGGAGGGAGAGCGCGCTCAGGAGCTCGGCCGCCAAGAGGAAGGCAGCTCGGGCATCATCCGTCACCTCCAGCTCCATTGATGGTGAGTGTGAATGTCACCGAGTTTGCTTTGCACCTTCCCTGCTCTTCTCGTTGACCTCCTGCTTTCCACTGCTGAGGGAAAGCAATGTCATGGGCTAGGTCTTCGCTTTGGGTGTGCAGCTGATTTTCCTGGGATGAAGCATGGATGTTCTCTGGCTTCAAGAGACCAATGTGAATAGGGAACCCAATAACTCCTGGTTCGTGGCCTTTCAATTCAACCTTGTAAATCATGTGGGAGAGCAGCTTTAAGGCCTCCCGGGTTCCCGTGGTGGTGGCAGCTCCCAAAGCAGAGGAGGAAGCCAGTGAAGGGGCTTTGTGGCTGCCGTGGGCTCTCTCGAGGGCCTGTGTGTTTCCTGGGCCATGAGGTAGCTGCCACAGGTTCACTGCTCTTTAAGCAGAGCCTGGCTTCTGTGGAAAACCCTTGAGAGTTTTCCCTTCTTGAGGAGGGAATTCTGAGGCTGAACTTGGTGAATTCATTAGAAGTCTTCCAGACCCACAGTGTGCAGTGGAGGCACCTCAGGGGAGGTGTCAGTGAGGACAGACTGATTTCAGCGTTCTCCCGTGCTGCTGGAATGTTGTGTTGGGTTTAGTGCTGGAGAACAAAGGGCTGGGTAGAGCCTCTGGCTTTCCTTTCTTTTCCAAGCTGAGGGAAAGAAGCGGCTGGTAAATGTTGGCCTAGTGAATGGCTCCTGACATGCAGGTGGTGCAAAAGAGCCTCTTCACCCAATTTGATGTTGGGGGGGACAGGGCTTTTGCGCAGCTGCTGTGAAGGGAGAGCACACAGCTGAAACGTGCTGTGTGGGGTGTTGATGTGCAGGGGTGCAGCTGAGTGGGGCTGTACTGTGCAAAGCTGCCTTTCCTTGCAGGGTTACCCTGGCTTGCTGGGAAGGGCTTTGCACACCAGTGTAGCTGTGCTGGGCGAGTGCTCCTCCAGAGCCAGAGCCCTGCAGTGCCGGGGGGGTTCCTGGGAGCAGGGCAGCCTGGAGCTCTGCAGTGTCTCAGTGCAGAGCTGAGGGTTCCCTCAGGGAAGAGGTGCTGAAGCACCCGTGCAGTGTGAACACGGGTCTATGTATCTGGATCTGGGATACCGGGGTGTGTGTCCAGGGCTGGGTTACTGGGGGGAGATGTTCACGGGTTTATTTCTCCCCCTGTTCTACTCGACATGATTCTTCTTCCTGGTCAAAACGTCTCGTGCAGGGACAGGAGCTGGGATGCTCCAGTTGAGGTTGTTAATGCCTGACAGCCCAGAGCACCGTGATGGATGGCAGCGTGTGTGCGGGGGGTTTGTGCTGTGTGTGTATGTGGGGAGGGGGGTGTATGCGGGGGGTGCGTGTGTGGGGTGTGCATGTGGCATGTATGTGGTGCACATGCGTTGCGTGTGCATGTGATGCACATGTGTGCATGCGGCGTGCACCTGCGTCGCATGTGCATGTGATGTACATATGGTGCGTGTGTCATGCGTGTGGCGTGTGCGGCACGTGTGCATGCGTGTGTGCGTGTGCTGTGTGCTGCAGCAGGCCTGGCGCTGGCTGCGTGCACCCCACGTGTGTTTGTGCCTCCTTCGGCCCCGTGCGCAAGGGAAGCGCGAGGGCTGTGCAAAAGCTGCTCTCGTGGGCTCTGCGCTGGCTGAAGCTGCATCAGCATCTTCATAAAGTGAGGAAAATAGAGAAATAACATAAAATGAAATAGATAGAATAATAAAAATATAGAAAATGTAATAAAAATATAGCAGATCTAATAAAAAGCACCTGAAGGAGCAGTTTCTGGCTGTGCTGGCACTTGGATGCTAGTGGATGCTCCATGCAGGAAGCAGTGCTCACCCTGAATAACACTGGGTTTAACCACTGCCCCTGGGTCTAAGCCCAGCCCCTCTCAATGCACTGAATAGTGCTTTGAACTCCTCTATCATTGAAAACGTCTCCTCTCTCACATTCACGCTGCAGCATTTTCTCTTGCTGCTGGGTGCAACGTGTGCCTGACCCTCACCCCTGTGGGCTCCTGCACAGCCTTGGCCTGTGCCTGTCACAGCTCCACTCTTTGTTTTCTTTCCCCGCAGTCTCCAGCTCTGGAGAGATGCCAGAGGATGAGGAAACAGTTCTCAAACCTGGGTGAGAATACTTTATGTTCTTTCTTTATCCTTAATATCCTGCCTTGGAGCACTTTTACAGTGTCGTTCGCTGCTTGCAGGCAACAAGGGGCTTCCCCTCTCTCTGGTGGTGATAAATAGAGCTGCCTTTTCTGTTTTCCCCTAGGCCGCCGCCTGGACCCTGCACCCCCTCCAAGCTGGTAAGGTTGGAGCAGAAAAGCGTGTCTGTTTGGGTGGGCTCCTGAATGGAATGTGTTGAACACACCTTCCACTTGTTACTGGGGAGTGGCATCTGGACAATGAGTGCCAAGGCTCGTTCCGGGTGCCAGCAGCGGCGGCCTGGCAGTTGGGTGTTCCCAGCTCCGCTGCTTTCAGAGCTCTGGCTGCAGAACAGCTTGGCCTCTGCCATGTTGCGTGAGGGTTCAAAGTGGGGTTGGTGCCCACCAGCGCTGACAACCAGTCCCGAGATCGCTGGCGTTCCGAGGCAAGTCCTGCGGTCCGGCTCTTGCTGCCTCCGTCCTGAATCTATGCAGATAAAGAAGCTTCTCACAGCCCAGGCAGTTGTTTCCAGGGGCAGGTTGTGCATTGTTGATATTCCTGTGTTTTTAAAGCTGATTTTGACCTTTTTGCCAATCCTGCAGGTGATTCACAGCTCTCAGTTTGGCTTAAGGCAACCACAGAAAGCTGTAAATCTCATTTAGGTCAAAACATCCCTCCATGTTTCCCTCCTCTTTCTCCTGAGGAGGAAATCCCAGGCTCATGCCAGGGTTTTGTCCAAAATCATCTTCAGTAAGCAGAGGCTGAATGAATGGAGCAGAGCTCTGCGGCCTTAAGCACTTGTGTGAACAGGGACAGGCTTGAGCACGCTTTGTGGCTGTGCTTGTCAGTGCAGCTGCAGAAGTTCCAATATGTCCCGGTTTTCCAGTATCCCTGGATCTCTGGCTTGCTGAGTTCCAACTGTGGAACAGCTTAAAGTGAAAATGTGGAGAAGGAAAGGAAAAACCCAGAACATAACTCGAACCCGAGTGCGCTGCAGGTCTGCAGATAGAGGGCTCGGACCTTTTGTTCCTGTCCTCTCAGAACTGAGAAGTTCAGTTCAGTCTAGTCCATGGGGAGTATCAAAGTCTGTCCTTGGTCCTCATCTTTTATTTCCACACCACTGCTGCTGGGACCTTGCAGCCTGTCCCAGCCTCAGCCCCTGTCACCACTTACCTTACCCCAGGGACCCATCTGTCAGCAGTTTTCTTGGCAAAGCAGGTGAGGTTTGGTTTCTGTCAGGCTGCCTTTGGGAGCCGTGGGCAGCCTGAGGATGTGGTGGCTTGGAGCCTTCTCCAGCCAGACAGTGTCTGTCCATAGGAACAGCTAAAGACAGGACAAGATGCTGCTACTTAAAAGGTAGATTCTCCTTAGGCCTGATCTTGAATTAATGAGATGTCTGTCCTTCTGTGGGGCTGTGAGATGCTTCCTACACAGGAGAAGACCCTCTACAAGCCTTTGGGGAGGATGAAGTTTCCTCTCTTCCCAGCTCCTTGGTGCCTGCCATGCCGCAGGCTGGCCAGCGTGGGACTGGGGACTGGATTAGTGCTTGTGCTGCTGGCAAAAGCCATTGCCTGCTCTCTGCAGGCACATAACCCATCAGTGCAGCACTCGTGTAAGCACAGGAGCAGTGAACAGCAAACAGATAAACCCAGGACAGTTTGTCTGTGCTGACTCCTGTCTCTCCATTCATCATGAGCGCTGTGACCCTGCCAGGAGCCCAGCAGCAAACCCCCATTTCCAGCTGGAAATGCTGCTGTCTGTGACAGTGAGTTTGTTCAGTCCAAGTGGTGCTTCCCCCGTTGCAGACACTTGGGTCTGTCAGTGCCTGTGCTCCCAGCGATGACACAACATCCGCTTTAACAAGATGCTGTCCCGAGGTGTTCCACAGCTGGAGCTCAGGGCTTCGCCCTGGGTGCCGGTGCCAGCACTCCGTCCCCTGCAGGCAGCGTCCCTGTCGGAATGCCAGCAGGGTTTGAAGCAGAAACTGGCTGTGCTCAATCCCCTTTGCTTTTCCTGCAGGATCCCCCGAGCCCCCGGATGTCGCTGCGCTCTCGGGCCGCCAGCAGGAGCGAGCAGCCGCAGGAGGGCACGAGCTGCAACGGTACCTGCAGGGGCCTGGGGCAGGGGCCGGGGCACTCTGAGCACTTGGTGCCCGGCTTGAGAGCCTGACCCAGCCTTTGATGAGGGAGGGTTTGCTGCAGGAGAGGAGCAGTTCGGAAGTTCTGTGCTGCTTGAGTTACTTTGCACCTTGGGAAGTGCGTGAAGACAGATGTAGAGAGGGAGGAGGGGTGTGTGCTGCTGGGTATGGGAGGCCTGGTTGAACCCTGTTTCTGAAGCAAGTGGTTGCTCTATGTCTGTATCTGGAGCTGCTGGAGCGAGGCCAGAGGAGGCCCCCGAGCTGCTGCGAGGGCTGGAGCAGCTCTGCTCTGGAGCCAGGCTGAGAGAGCTGGGCTGGGGCAGCCTGGAGAAGAGAAGGCTCCTGAAGGGGAGACCTTAGAGCAGCTCCAGGGCCTAAAGGGGCTCCAGGAAACCTGGAGAGGGGCTTTGGACAAGTGCCTGTAGGGACAGGCCAAGGGGAATGGCTTTAACCTGCCAGAGGGGAGACTGAGATGAGCTCTGAGGCAGAAGCTCTTCCCTGTGAGGGTGCTGAGGCGCTGGCACAGACTTTTCCCAGAGAAGCTGTGGCTGCCCCATCCCTGGCAGTGTTCAAGGCCAGGTTGGACACAGGGGCTTGGAGCAACCTGCTCCAGTGGAAGGTGTCCCTGCCCGTGGCAGGGGGTTGGAGCTGGAGGAGCTTTAAGCTCCCTCCAACACAAACCACTCTGGGATTCTATGACCTGTGCAGTAGTCATGCAAGCTGTACGGTGGGTTACTTTAGTCATCTCTAGGTATCTAGGTGTGTCTAGGTTTGAAGGGTGCTGTGTGCTGCTTGCTGAAGCAGGGAAGCTCCTGCTGTGCAGGACTCATGTCAGGTTGTTTTGCTGTTCAGTAGCTGCTGAATCCCATCTGCTTTCAGAGCTGTGGGGAAGGGATTGTTTCTGCTGGAACCAACAGCGTAACTATGTTTTCTTTCAGAAAGCAACTTAAAGAAGAGTGGGGAGACCCAGCAAGCACCCCAGAGTGCCAGGTATGCTTGCATCATTCCAGTCGGGACGTGCCAGTTCAAAGCAGGTTCAACACTGGAACATTGTTTAATGGCTTCAGTTTTGTGACTGTGGAGCTCTTGCAACAGGCTTTCTCTGCCTCCAGGAAAAGAGGATTTAATCCGTATCTTATTTAACCTGTATCTTCTGTCCCTTGAGAAATCTCTTGGATGCCTCCTGGTGCATACCAATGGGATAGAAGCTGGGATAGTTTTATGGCCTCTTTTACACCTGGCTTTGAGCCAATGGAGGATTTGCCACGTATGATGCACTGTGCTTTCCTCCCAGGAGAAAGCCAAGCTACAAAAGAGCTGTGGATGAGCGCTACGACCAGCAGCAAGCAGAAGAGGGAGGGCTTTCTCCTCTGAGAAGGAAGACCCCCTCCCCAACCTTTCCAGCCAGCAAAGTAAGAGCGTTGTAACCCTGCTGTAACTGCACCAGGCCCTGCTCCTCCTCAGCCTCCTGAGGGCCCTTCCTGCCATTCCTCCCACAGGTTGTGCGGCCGTTCAAGACGTTTCTGCACACTGTGCAGAAGAACCAGCTGCTCATGACACCGTGTTCTGTGGGGAGGAACGGGGTGATCAAGTCCTTCATCAAGCACAACACCCCTCTGCGCTCCGATCCCAAGGTAAGTGAGGCTCTTGGAAGCTGGGATGTGATGGTCTGATGAGTGTCAGTTGATGGAAAAAGAAGCTTTTTGACCCATTTTAAAGTAACTGGAAGCTGCTGTTTACGCTTATATGAACTAAATAAGATTGTGCTTAGTCAGCTTCCTAAAGGGTTCTAATTTGGACTCTGGGCTTTGTTGCTGCAGCACTCCCCTGTGGTATTAGCAAGTCAGACAGGAATGAAAACAGGGGATTTTGAATGCAGTGGAGGTGTATCTACAACTGAACTCTCACGTCCAAAGTCTCCTTTCTAGGACTGTTCTAGTGAGTGACATCTGAGCAAATGTGTCTCAAATCCAAACCGCTGATGGTGGGAGGTGTTTCAGAGCTTTGAAGCAGGAAGAAGCAGGTCTCCTGGACGGGAGGCTGCCGGGTCAGAGGGACGAGTGTGCCAGTGTCCAAGTCTAGTGGGCATCAATATCAATGTTGTGTAGCTGTTGCAACCAGCAGAGAAAACCCACTCCTGCGCTGTTTGCAGCAGGTACCTCTGCCTGTGCACACCACAGTGAGGTTCCCAGCACCGCAGGGGGAGCCCCGTGCCCCAAACAGAGCACTTGTTTCGGTGGATGGGATCTGAAATCTACTTCTGGATTTCCAAAGGGAGCCAGTTTTCCCTGTGTTCTGCTTACACAGGACAGTTTGGTCACAAATCGTGATGGTTTAATTACATGAGCTGGACTTGCAGGAGGAATACTGCCTGCATCCATCCCTGATGGGCAGCCCTCGCTCTTCCTGACCTGCTTTTAACCGGGAAGAGAAGTCAGTGTACAAGGTACAAGTACAAGGGTGTAGCTTCACAGATGCACCCAGGGCCATGCTGGGCACAGGCTGACCATGCTGCTGATACCCAGCAGCTTGCCTGCAGCATAGGGTGGTTCTAGAGCTTGTTTTCACTTGCAGGAGAGTGGGGAGGGACAGGAGGGCATCCTGCAGGAACTGATTTTCCTGTATCTAGCTTTTATCTGGCAACCTGATACCAGAACTTCTTTGTGTTGCTTAAAGCTGCCAGGGTTGTGATGCTGAGAGTCCTGCTGTGCTCCAGCAGCGAGGAGAGGTCTGTCAGAGGGAGCAGTGCAGGACTCCATCCTCAGCCTCATGGTGTTCCTCCTGACCGTAGTGCCTGTGCTGGCAGCAGAGCTAATGGGGCAGGAGGGAATCTTCTGGCCAATGTATCCTGGATGTTCTGTTGCAGGTGTCATTCCAGTGCAACTTCCCCTCAGGACTTTTTCCATATGGGGGCCAAATGTAACTAAATAGCACCAGAGCAGGAAGATACAAGCATCAGTTTCAAATTAGCCAGCTCAGATACTAATAGCACCAATCACTCAGAGTGTGGAGCCCAGCATAAGGCAATCACTTGAATCTTTCACCGAGCTTATCAATGGCCTTGTGCTGAGACCAGGCCTGTTGTAATTGGGCATCTGCAGTATTAAATCTGGCTTGAAATTAGTTTATCTGCTTGCTGAACTGTACTGATGGCTGGATCTTGTCCTTCTAATGAGGGCGTTCTTAGGCTGAGTTAGCTGGGCTGCTTAGCAAAAGGAGAGAAATGCCCTGGGTTTGTCTGGCTGACGGATGGGGCTTGAAACGAGCTGCGAGCGCTCCAAATGGTGGTGGTTTACCATGAGAGGAAGCTTTGTGGGAAGCAGAGACACCAGTGGAGCCCGGAGTTGAGGCAAGCAAGGTGTTTTCTATAGCAGCCTCTGCCCCAGCACGCTGCAGGGAGTTGGCAGCACTGCCAAGCACCAGCACGGCCAAGCACCAGCACTGCTTTCCTGGTTCTTACCAGCACCGGTCTCAGTGGTGGCTGCCTGCAATCCCTGCAGAAGCTGCCTGGCCTTCAGGAGCTGATGCTTTCTTTCAGCTTCCCAGCTTCTTCTCTGAGATTAACCCCACAGCATTGTTTTCCATTGCATCTGTTCCCAAGCACCCATGATCCCATCACTGGCTACCTGAGCTCTGTTCTGGGGTTGCTGGTAGCATCCCTGGGTGCTGGCTGCAGTTCCTTGGTGTTATCTCTGGGCCCTTGCTTAACCTGAGCAAGATGAGGTAGAAAGCAGCTCTGTCAGGGGAGCATAATCTCATTTCACTCCACCTCAGGAAAAGGAGAGGCAGAAGCTGGAGACTCTGAGGAAGAAGCAGCAAGCTGAGCAGCTGAGAAAACAGAAACTGGAGGAGGAAAAGAAACGGCGACTGGAAGAGGCCAAGCTGTGAGTGTTTGCTTTCTGCCCTGGCCGGGCTGCTCTCTGCCCCTGCAGGTCCCCAGGGCCGGGTCTCCTATCCTGCACAGTCCATGCAGGCAGCAGAAATTCCTGTTGCCTTGCTCTCCCTCCACAAAGAGTGTTTGCTCTTTTCTCCATTGAGAGTGCTACTGACAAGTGAAACCGTCCTGGCTGCTGCTGCAGCTTCTTGTCTCAGGTCCTCTGTCTCGGGGCTCAGAAATACCCCTCGTGTTTAATGCTGCTGTACTTGGCTCCCTGGAGCCCCTGCTGCCCCAGAGCCGTGCCTGTGGCCTTGTGTGTGAGCGTGAGGAGCTCTGGGGACTGCGCTGCAGTGCTGAGGCTGGGCTGTGTCCGCAGGAAGCGGGAGGAGCGCCTGCGCAAGGTGCTGCAGGCTCGGGAGCGGGCAGAGCAGATGGAGGAGGAGAGGAAAAGGCGGATTGAGCAGAAGATAGCTCTGTTTGATGAGAAGACAGAGAAGGTAAGGCCCAGTGTACCTGCAGAGTTGATTTGGGAGCACAGGTACTCTGCGGAGTGAGGTGATGCCACACAAGTGTGCCTTCCAGAAAGAGAGGAACTGAGGCTGCTTGAAACCCAGAGAATGAGCTGGGCAACAGTGGGATAAAGAACATTCCAGAAGCTGGGTGACCGAGTGGCTGCCTTGCTCTTGGTTACAGCAAACGGCAGCTGAACCCCCTGATTTTCCAGAACTGTGATTCTCTAAGTGGGCTTCATTAAGGCTCTGTTAGATGAGAGAAGAACTTCCAGTACCTAGAGCCAGGCTAATGCCCCTGAGGCTTGGTCTTCTTGAAGCTGCTCTCCCATCTGACTAATAGAGGAAGAGGTGAAAATAAACCACTTCCTCCAGACCCTCTCTTGTATCTGAGACTGAGGCAATTTGCACATGCAACCGGAGCAGTCCTTTGTCTGCTTCAATTATCTCCATCTGCTTTTTCTATTCATGGTTTTGAGAATACATTGTGATGGCTTTTGTGGTATTAGGTGTATAATGCAATACCCCAGCTCTTCCTGTGGAGATGGAAAAGATCATGTCCCCAAGTATGACCATTTCAAATCAAGTGCAGGTCCCATTGGCTCCTGGTGGTAAAGGGAGAAGCTTTTGCCCCATGGGGGGTGGGAGCTCTGCATCCTGCTGTGCTCTTCCACAGGCACAGGACGATCCCACCCGAGGCCGGGTGAGCACAGAGCTGGCTCTGTGAGTGACTCTGTGTGTGTTGTAGGTGCGGGAGGAAAGGTTGGCAGAGGAGAAGATCAAAAAGAAGGCAGCTGCCAGGAAGATGGAGGAGGCAGAGGCCCGGCGCAGGCACGAGGAGGAGGCCAGGAGACAGAGAGCCCTGCAGCAGGTCTGTGCCTGAGCCCCTTGTCCCGGTGCAGTTAGGATGGCCACAGCCCCTGCAAGCAGGAGAACTGACACGAGCCAACTGAGTGCAGATCAGGGAGGTGCAGAGTCTCTGTCCTGGAAGCCCTCCATGGTGTTGTGCTTCCCACTTCTCCCGCAGGATGCTGTGAGCTGTCAGTGGTCACCCACGCTCCTTCCCCAGTTCTGGACAGGTTCTCACTGAGGGCCTTAATTTGTGATTGACAGTGTGAAGATCTCTGTGCTAAACCTGTCTCCCAGAGATGGGGCTGTGGTGGCCACCAGGCCCTTTGGGGTCCATTGTGGGCAGGGAGAGGCCAGCACTGAAATAGCACGTACCTTGAACACTCGGGGCTCCAGCCCCAAGTTGTTTCCCTGCTGTGCAGTGATAGGTGCTGCAGGATTGGGTTGAATAAGGTGTTCCTGCTGCTTTGTGCTGGAGCCTGCTCCTGTACAATGTGAGTAACTGCCTTGTTGGGCTTACCAGGAGGAGGAGGAACGTCGGCACAAAGAGCTAATGCAGAAGAGGAAGGAAGAGGAGCAGGAACGTGCCAGGAAGATTGCTGAGCAGAGACAGGCAGAACAGGAGAGAGAGAAGCAGTTGGCTGCAGAGAGAGAGCTGGAGAGGAAGAAGGAACAGGAGAGGATCCAGGCAGAAAAGTAAGACAACATCCACTCACGTACTGAGTTCTGTGCTGGGAACAGCAGCAGGAACACAGACAGACTCGGGCAGTGAAGAGCTACTTTGTGCTGTCAGCACAACGTCCTGGTACTGAGCTGCCAGAAGACGTTGTGGGCTCAGTAATGTAGCAGCTCTGGTGGGAGTGCCCTGAAAAGCTGTGAGGAACCAAAGGGTTGATGCAGGGAATGAGAGCATGCCTGGTGTAGTTGTGAGGGTAATGTCTGCTTTGGCCCGCAGGCTCCGTGAGCAGGAGAAGGCTGCTCGCCTGAAGAAGGAGGTGCTGGCTGCTAAACTGAAACTCCAGAAGGAGCTGGAGAAGAAAGAAGTAAGTGCTCCCTTGTTGTGGATGGGTAGAGCCACGTGGATCTGACTTCAGGAGCTGCTCCTGCTGGGAGCAGCTCAGCAGTGGAGCTATTGAGAACCCTGCTGGGTGAGCTGTGGCACTCCTCAACTTGAGCTGGCCAAAGGTGTCCCCTCTGTCCCTCCTGGGAGGCAGGCTTGCTCTCTTCACATGGCAGCACTGCTGGAGGAAAGGACAGGTAACACACACACTGAATTGAAGCGAGGTTCTCTGCTTGTCTGTGCTGGGGGTATCTGTAACTCTCTTGATAGCAAACAATAATTAAATCCCTGACTTTTCGGAAGCAACACCTCAATTTCACATTTGTGCCACCCTCAGCAGAGCTCAAGTGCAGGCTGCAGCCTCTGCCAGCTTATCTTCTGCAGTGGTGGGGCCAGACACAGTAACTGTGCGGGTGGTTTTGCTCGTGGTGCTGAAGGGAGCAGTGCTGGTGCCTTGGCAGTCACTGCTGCTGAGATCCCATCTCAGTCTCCCCTCTGGCAGGTTAAAGCCATTCCCCTTGTCCTGTCCCTGCAGGCCCTTGTCCAAAGCCCCTCTCCAGGTTTCCTGGAGCTCCTTTAGGTATTGGAAAACTGTTCTAAGGTCTCCCTGGTAGCACAGACGTTTCCATCTGCAGATGTCAGCTGGTTTCTGGTGCTGGTATCCAGAAGACACAATCAGTAACAAGCTCCTCAAAGCATGAGGTCGCTGCTGCCAGAGGAAGGCAGCTCATGCTCTTAGATGGGAACGTTGGTCTGTTTGTGCCACTTGCTGAGGGAAGCTCAAACTGTTGCGTTGTGTTTGTGCGCTGTCTGCGCCGTGCTCAACGTGCTCCTCAGCATCACCAGGGACAGACACTTGCAGTTAGATGCTTAGATATTCTTTTAGATATCAGAAATAATGGCCCCCTGGACTAAGAGTGTGGCTGGGTTGGTTGCTTGGTTGCCTGGTTGGTTGACTTGTGGCGTTGGCTTCCCAGCAGGAAGAGCAGAGGCTGGCAGAGATGAAGAGGCAGGAGCAAGAACAGAAGAAGCTGGCAGAGAAGCAGCAGGCTGGCAAGGCAGCCCTAACACAGCACCAGGAGAACAAAGAGGTAATGCTGCTCCCCAGCGACATTCCTTAAGGGATGACAGCAGAGAATGAGCCCAGCACTGACACGGGGCTCCAGTGGGCAGTCTGACCCTCTGCTTTTTCTGTTCCCTTTCAGCGACAAAGGGATTCTGTAAACTGCTTTCCTGGTTACCTGAGGTTGACTCCTGGTGGCCTTGAGCATTTAAGTGGCTTTTGGGGAGGGGAAGGAGGGAAGGGAAGCAGCAGCAAGTGTTTCCCGGGGTTTTCCTGTCGGGATAAGGCAGCGGCTGTTGCAGTTTGCTGCCTTCCTGAGCTGCTCCTCTTGAAACACTGAGTGAGCCCCGCGGGCAGAAAGGCGAGAGGCTGAAACAGGGCTTGTGACTGAGGTTCAAAGCTGGAAACAGCCACGGGGTGGCAGCAGAGGCTGCGGAACGGTGGCGGGTTGGGCCCCTGCGCATGGACCTCATGGACCTGGAGCCAAACCTGGGGCTGAACGTGGGGGCTTCACCACTGAAACCACCAGCTGGATCTCCTTGCGAAGCTCCGTGTGGTAACCTTCAATGCAAACCCAGTAAATATGAGTTAATGTCAATGGACACAAAGCCATGAGGAGCCTCCTGGGGGCTAGAAAAGCTCATTCCAGCTCCAGAGACATGTCTCATGGTCGGTGAAAGCTGCAGTCTTCCTTCATCACCTCGGTTATGCTGTTCCCATAAGAACAACAGTAGTTTGTCCCCAGCTTTGCAGGCATGTTCTCTACGTAGGAATAATCAGTTTCATAGTATTGAACAAGCCCAGAAGCTGGGTTGCAAAGCGTTGAAAGCCCATGACTCAGCTCCAGCTTTGGGGATGTAACAGCTCCATTCAAGCCTTACTTGAACTGAATGGAGCTTGTGTGTATTCGCTGCATCTGTAGCTGGTGTGGTCACGTCCCACATGAAGCACCTGCTCAAACAGGAGGAGCAATGCAAAATCTTCACTGGGTCAGAACTTGAGAACTTGGGTCAAGCTCTTGGGTCAGAGCTTTGGAAGTGCCAGACTCCAGGGTTTGCAATTCCAGGCCAAAGCAGGAGGGGAAACACTGGGGTGTCTGTAGCCCCGGGAGCGTTGTGGTGCTGCTGCCTCTGACACCCGGGCAACACGTTTGTCTTGCAGAACTCGCCCGCCTGCACGTCCTACCAGATGACTCCACAGGGCCCCAGATGTCCGAAGCCCGCCGTGGTAACCTCAAACAACTATGGGATGGATGTGAACAGCGATGACTCCACTGATGACGAAAGCCAGCCTCGCAAGCCCATCCCTGCCTGGGCCTCAAGTACGTGTTAGCAGGTTGATACCTGCCCCAGACCCCCCCAGAAACCCTCCTGCAGCTTTGCTCCAGCGTGTAGTAACACCCGGTGTGAGAGTTGGCCCAGTTCCTCCTGCTTGCACGTGCTAGGTGAATGTTCCAGTCTGCAGCAGTGTAACTGGAGTGCAGAGCCAGGGGCTCCTTGGCCACGTGGGGATCTTCTTGTGGCAAATGCTGTTTCAAACTGCCTTAAGAGAGCTGCTGGTGTGAAAGGAATAATCATGAACTGGTGCTCTGGCCTTGAGCCTGCTTTGACACTGGTTTGGCTTTAAAAAGCAAAGTCCTGCCAGATGTCATGGCCCAGGTTTCAGACTGGCTGCTGTTCTGGTTCTGAAATGCTCAATTCCATGATTTAATGTCACCTGCCCCAGGGTAGCCAAGAACCCAGGAACAGTTTGTGTTGGAGGGAGCTTAAAGCTCCTCCAGCTCCAACCCCTGCCATGGGCAGGGACACCTTCCACTAGAGCAGGTTGCTCCAAGCCCCTGTGTCCAACCTGGCCTTGAACACTGCCAGGGATGGGGCAGCCACAGCTTCTCTGGGCACCCTGTGCCAGCGCCTCGGCACCCTCACAGGGAAGAGCTTCTGCCTAAGGCCTAACTTAAATCTTCCCTGTTTACATTTGAACCCACTGTGGGGACAATACTGGTATGTGCAGAGGGGAGGGCTGCAGAGCTTTGTCTCTTGAAATCTTATTCTAGTTCCAGGACAGAATTCAGTACACACAATATTCATCCTCCAAGTGATCTGTGGTGAATCTTTTGGCTTGAACAGAGCCTTTAGAACAGCAGATACCCCAGGATTTGATGGTGATGAGGTGCTGGCACAGGCTGCCCAAAGAAGTGGTAAATGCCCCATCCCTGGCAGTGTTCAAGGCCAGGCTGGACGGGGCTTGGGCAACACGGTCTAGTGTGAGGTGTCCCTGCCCGTGGCAGCGGGTGGGAACTGGATGATTTTGAGGTCCTTTCCAACCCAAACAGCTCTGGGATTCTATGATTGCTCCTGTTTGCGCTCTGGGTGCGGTGGGAGGTGGGTGAGCAGGGACACAAGAGCCCGTCCGGCACCTTCAGCTCCCCGTGTCCCCCGTTGCAGGGAGCCAGCTGAACCAGGCCGTGCTGCGGCTGTACTACAACCCGCCCAGCGTGGACGCGGTGTTCGGGACCATGCCCAACCTGCAGCTCCAGGACATCTTCTACAAGAGCAAACCGCGGTACCTGCGGCGCACGAGCTCCGCCGTGTGGAACTCCCCCCCCTTCCCGCGGGCCAAGCCGGCGCTGGGGCTGCCCTACAGCATCAAGAAGTACTGAAGGAGCCGGGTACGTGCTGCCGGCTCGGAGGGGAGCACAGAGTTCCTGTTCAGTCTGTAAATCTTTAGGTATTAGCATTGAATAAATGTCAGCTCTTACTGGGCCTCGTGCATTTTCTCTGATAGGCAAAGCTGGAAGCTTTTGGGAGATGCAGCCTTGGAAAGAGGCATCTCCTCTTACCCTTGGCTTTGAGCTGGCAAAGGTTTAGACCTTTAGGTCAGGAGTGCATCACTGAAAGCTGTGTGTGATGCTCCTCTCTTCAGCCAAGCAGGCCTGGTAGGAGCTGCCAGCGGCAGACAGAGGTGTCTGTCCTGTGGCTGAAGCCAGAGTTCTTGTGCAGCTCAGAGCCACTGCACACGTCTCGGGTGAAGTCAGGGCACTGCTGGTGTTCTCCAGGAGATATTGGGTATCAGTATCTCCAGAGGATACCACCAGCAGTGGCCTCCATCAGCCCTGCAAGTTGCAAAGCTGTGGTGTGGTTTCATCTCCCAGCAGAGCACTTCACACCAGCCCCAAGAGCCACCATGTGCATGAGCTGCGTTGGTGCTGGTGGTGCTGAGGGTTGTATTGACCCTTCTTCAGCTGCTGGAGCCAGGCATGACCCCGGTGTGCTCATGTCACCGCGGTGCCCAGGGTCCAGCACCAGCCTTGGCTCCGTTAGGAGAAACTGTACAAAGGTTCTGACAGAATATTGTTCCTCTGATTGAAACCCCGTGTCTGTGCCCTGGGTTGGGTGGAAGAGATGAGTTTAACCTGAATCCCTCTCTCCCTTCCCACCCCTTGGCTCTTTCCTTTGTTCAGCATCAAAGCTGATTTTATTTCTGGGCCTGTTCAGCACTTCTCCTCAGGGCAGTGCCAAATGGACTGTTGTCAAAGCAAAAATATCAGCTCAATTTCAGTCCCAAGAGCACTTGGTGTTTCAGTCCGTCCTTGTGCACGTGGCACAGACACACGAGCTCCTGCACAGCGAGAGCAGGGGTGGGTAGAACAGCACACACTCACCGGGGAGCTGCAGGGCAGCAGTTACCTGCTGTGGAACTCTGCAGCCTCCATGGCTTTTCCCTCATTCTCCTTTCTCTTCCTACTTCAGCCTGTCCTTGTGTGACATACCCCTCGTGTTACACGTGTGTGAACCCTGTGTGTGGAGCCCGGGCAGTGTGTGAGGAGCCCTGTGCCCCGTGTGTGCGGGCCAGGGGCTGCCTCAGGCAGATGCTGTTGGGGTGATGTGGGGTTTGTGCTGCCATCGCCTGCTCTCGGCTGGGGTTTGTAGCTGGTGGTGGGTGGGGGGTTGTTCCCCCACGTTCTCTGTACATCCAGTTTTGTGCCTTACAATGAGCATGACCTGTATGTAAGAAAGCTTCTGTGTCAAATGCTGTTTGAATGTCTGACCCTGATAAAAGTGACTTAAACCATCTCCTGTGTGGCCTCGTCATAGCTCTGCTTTAGGAAACACCTGCAGAGGTTGGGATCTGTCCTTTTGGGCTGCTTTTTGCGCCATTTCCTTAAGGTGGGAACGTTCTGCCCAGGGAGAACCTCAGAGCTCCTGGCACAAAGGGAAATGCTTCTGCTTTGGCAGTCCCGTGGAATTCATGCATTGCGGAGGGCCAGGGTGGCTGATGGCGCATCCCAGGGGATCCGTGCTGAGGAATGTGTGCCCTGAGCTCCCCTGGAGCTGACCCTGGAACTCCAGAGAATACCAGAGCTCCTGTCACCAGACAGAGCAAGAGCTCTGGCCACGGTGCGGGGCAGGAGCGCTGCTGTCGCTGCTGTGGGAGACACACCAAGAGCCACACGTGGAAATTCCAACATCAGGATTTTAAGGAAGGTTTTTCACTCCCGGTTCTGGGTGTTTCCCTCCTTCCTCACTGCTGTTTGCCCGGGAGCTCTCGGTGCGCATCCATCCTGGCACAGGGTGATGCCGGGAGCCGGGTCCTGGAGGTGCGGAGCTGGTGAGGTCCTGCGCGGGGCTGGGTTTCGGTCACTGTCACACGGGCAGGGCTCAAGCTGCTCCTGAGAGAACATGGGCTCAGCCATGGATGGGCTGTTACTTTGGACCGAGGCAGGTTCCTGGTTGCAGGCGCAGCAGGCACGGTTCACGCCTCCCTCTGCCCCTGCTCTGACATTCTGCTGCTGTTCTGCTTATCTCTAAGTTGGATAAAAGCAGAGGCGACAACGGCAAGATCCACCTATCCCGTTGCTGCAGCTCATGCCCAGCAGATACCTACAGTCATAGGACGGTTTGGGTTGGAAAGGACCTTCAGATCATCCAGTTCCAACCCCTGCCATGGGCACGGACGCTTCAACCTCATCCATGTCATCTGCCCAACCTGGCCTATGACATGCAGCAGGGCAAGCATGAAGCGGTGCTTCCCAGCTGGGTGATCTTGGCCATCAGCCATTTACAGCACTTCGCTGGGGGGTAAAACACAACCTGGTCTATATTGTCTTTTCTAGAGTGATAGATTTTCCCTGGAGCCACAGGGAATGTCTGGAGCCAAATGCTGCCAACGAGAGGAATGGGATTGCTACTGTGTGGTGAACGTGTGGTCCCCCAGGGCTGGTGCCCTGTGAGGGTGCTGAGGCGCTGGCACAGGGTGCCCAGAGGAGCTGTGGCTGCCCCATCCCTGGCAGTGTTCAAGGCCAGGTTGGACACAGGGGCTTGGAGCAGCCTGGTTGGAGCACACCGGGGCCTGTCCAATGGCTTAGACCCGATTTTATCCCTTGATTGTTCAGGGATTAACATGAAATATTACCATTAATTAAAGTGGATCCTCGTGCCCTGGTGGCGGCTGTTGCCAGCAGCAGGGAAGCAGGAAAATCAGAGGCTTTCAGACAGATCCCCAGATGACAGTAAGTAGCTTACAGTGAAAATCGGGATTAGAGGTTTGTGCCAAGGGATACATATTTCCAAATGGTTTCCCACCTCCATGACCAGCAGGGGCTGTGCAGGGACCTGGGAAGCTCGTTTTCATCCAAGAGCATCTTTTAGGGGGGTTTCTGCTTGTTTGGGGCAGTGGGGACCAGGGCAGCTGATCTGCTGCAGCCTCCCCTCGGAGCACTGAGCCCTCAGCACAGGATCATCCACCAGACCCAGCCTGGGGGGTAACGCCGGGGTGCGTGGCCATGGCAGGATGGGCTCCCTCCCACCCCAGGCCCTGCTGAGCTGTTGTCACCCACTGAGGCCAACGTGAAATCCACGCTCTTTTACAGCAGAACTCAATGTCCTTTGTTTCACGCCAGAAGAACATGGAAACAGGCCTTTTCAAGGGCTCCCTCGTTCCCTCCCAGTGGGATCAGCTCCAGGGATGGGGAGATCAGGATGAGCTCCTGCCAGAGCAGCTGCTGGTGAAACCTGCCCGGAGCTCCCAGGCTGAATCCCTGGAACTTGCAGCTTGGAATCCGAGCAGGGATCAATGGGAAGCAGGGACCAGCGGGAAGCAGGGACCAGCAGGAAGCAGGGAGCAGCCTGTGCGCTGTGGACTTGCACCACTTGAAGTCGTTCTGCTTTTCCCCTGAGGACAATGAGCCCCCAGCACAGCTTTGCTTCTCCCTGTGTCCTGCTGTACACGGTCTGGCTCCGCTTGGGAAGCATCGCAGCCTGCTCCTGGTGGAACAGAACCTGGTTTCTAAGCAAACAGGAAAACGAACCCCCTTTCCCCCTCTCTGGAATCCTCCACAATCACTTCACCCTCTAAAAGGGACGTGGGGGACCTGCCCTCAAACTACTTCATCACCTTTTACTGCGGTGCCAATGGGTTTGAAACCCTCAGCTGGAAACCAGGGAATGGCAGAAACGCCTGAGAGGCGAAGGCTGAGCAAGCGAAGTCACGAGGCCAGCACAGATCAGACTCAATCCTCAGTATAGGATTAGAGATACTAAAAGGGATCAATAGGACAGCAGGTAAATAAGCGTTTCTGCCCGATGCTGTTGGCTGATGCAGCATCCCCACGGGCTGCCCCCGGTGCGGGTCCTGCAGAGCAGAGTCCATCCATGCAGGAAGCACCTCCCGGCATCGCTGGGCTCTTCCCTGGAGAAGGAGCCCAAAGGGAGGAGGCGAAAATGCCTTTGGGGCCACAGGTGAGGCAGGAGCTCCTCCAGCCCCGGGGAGCACAGGGTGCAGCAGAGACCATCGGCTTTCCCTGTGGGATGGGAGGATGGAGGGTACGGACCCCCCTGGCTGCTGGAATTAGGGCTGGAACTCGGGAACTGGCTGATGTCACATCAGATGCCCATGGCCCCTTGGTTCATCCACACCTTAAACCCACTTCACTCTTGTAGAGTCCAGGGGTGACACTAGTGTTATTCCAGGGATTATCAGCATCGGATCCAGCTGCCCGTGCCCAGTGCATGGAAGCAGGTTCTCCATGCCCTGACGGTGCCCCTGGGCTGAGAGCAACTGGAAAGCTGTGGGAGCAGCTATTGGAGATGTTCTTCCTTAATGGGTGGTTGTTTCCACCCCTGCAACAGCCTCCTCATTGTACACAGATGTATTTATATCAGAACATGATGCTCATGAGGACATGGGAGGTCCTGAAGGACGGGAACTGCAGGAGAGGAGCAGGGAAACAATAGAGAACCATTATGCAAGATTGTTGGCAGCGGTTCTGCATGAACACCCCTTGGAAGCCTGGAAGGGATGGGAAGGGAAGGGAACAGGGTGTTGGAGCTGGGGGAGCTTTAAGGTCCCTTCAGCCCAAACCAGGCTGTGGTTCTGTGATAAGGGTGAGCTCTCCCATTCGCTCCCTTCCTGCTCACCTGCACTCACCCGTTAGCATGATCTGCTGCAGCTTCTTTGCCAGATCTCTTTAAGCCTTTATATGCACTTTCTGAGGGTCAGTTTAGTTAAAACGAGGGAATAAAACCCCACATAAATAAATGCACGTCTCAGGGCACGCGTGAACTGCAGCACAGTGCAATGGGCGGGCACAGGAAGCTCCCACCCGCTCTGGGCCGGGGGCTCCAGCTCTTTGCCCTGGTCCCTCGTGTCCCTGTGCCGCGGGGGCTGCCTCAGCCCCTGGTGACCCGGGTGGGGGTCCTGGTGGCTCGTGTATTGAATTAAAGCAAGATTCTTTCTCTTTCAGCTAAACCCTGAGCTCCGAGGCTTTCTGCTCGCAGCATGGAGCACCCCAGGCTGTTAACCCCAGCCTCCTTCGCCTCTGTCCATCCTTTGCAATCACAGCATTTAACGGATCTTTTCCCATTGTTTTGGTTTGGGGTTTGGGTTTTTTTTCCCCCTTTCTCTGATCCCTTCAATTCCCCTCGAGCTCAACATCACTTGTTGCAGCACCCCCATTAACCACAGCGTTCCAGGGGGTGTGTGAGCCCCTCGCAGGGGGCTCCACCTCCTCAGCGGGGCAGGGGCAGGAAATGAGGTGGACGAGCCCCTGGGTGGAGACAAGGACGGGCTCAGCTGGGGGGGGTCAGTGTGATGAGCTGCTGTTGGTTTAGGTAGGGAGGAAATAACCCCCCCCATGGCCAGCCCCTGCCTGGGGGGGTTCCACAGCACCAGCTCCTGCTGCCCGTGGGTGCTCGCTTGTTCTCATGGCAGAAACACCCGGTGAGAGAAGGCTGATGTGGTTCTTGTGTGTGACTTGGGAGCTGTGTCCTTGTGCTGTGACGGTAGGAATGTGTTTGAGCCCCTGGAATGTCTGGTTTGTGTCTCATGTCCAGCTCTCCCTCAGCCTGAGCTGCTTTTCCTGGCGCAGGTGGGTTGAGGGGTCCGTGAGCAGGATTTGCTTTGGGGTTCTCCATAGGGAGCTTTAGGAAAACCTCAGGGTGCTGCTTCTGGGAGCTTGTCCTTGTCCTGCAGGGAAGAGGGGCCTTTCCCTGGGTGCAGGAGCCACCGGGTGCTCTCCTGTCTGTGCTTCCCAGGCCCTGCGGGAGGAGCTGCCTGTGGATGGGGAGCGTGCTCAGCTTTCTCCCCAACGAGCTCCCGGTTTTTCCTGGTTTCTCATGTGGATAAGGACCATGAGCGGGCTCAGCTGGGTTCCTGCACCAGGCCTGGCTGCGGTGCAGGTAAATCTCTCCATCGCAGCTCGGTGCTGTCTCGGTGTCAGGGGCTGTTCTTGCATCACTCGTTTTCCTTCCCTTGCGCTTGTTAAACTCCTGATCCCAGCTGGGGGGGTTTAGCTGCTGCCCGGGGTCACCATCCGCTTCCCAGCTGCTCAACGGCCTCGCTCCAGGGTGAGCACCACGCAGCAGCAGTAACTGCTGCCCTGCGCTCCCCAGCAGCAGAGGCTGCTTGTGGCAGCTCCTCGGGCCCTTGTTTGTGCAAGGGTTTGGCAGAGGGACGGGAAGGGAGCTTGTGTGAGGGGCCAGGTCTGCCCCCTCCCCACTGCCCCATGGGGACCCAGGTATTGACGGGACCCCCTTTCATCCCTACACCCCCCAAACACAGGCAGGGACGCAAAACACAGCTCACACACTTTATTTACTGTCCCACTGTGACAAAGGGGCTGTGCCCAGCGTGTTCCCAGGCACAAGGGGATATAACCGTATGTTCAGTGTCACTGGGTTAAGGGGACAATGTGGGGTGTTACCAGGGCTGGGGGTTGTCTCACATAGGGAAACCGTGCATGGGGCCAGGGGGTGTCCCTGCATGTTGCCAGGGGTGGGTATATGGGGTGTCCTCATGTGTTGCTGTGTGGGACACACAGAATGTCCCTATGGATGTGTGGGGAGTCATAGGGTACGGATCTGTCCCTAGATATGTAACAGGACCCAAGATGCGTCCCCATGGTGACGCAGATGTCCCCGTGTCCCCGCCATGCGCTGCCACGTGCCGCGGGCCCTACCCGCGCTCGCAGATGAGCTCGACGACGCTGTGCTCCATGGGCACGGGGTCGAGGCAGCGGTGCGCGGCGCTGGCGGCCACCTCGTCCAGCAGCCCCTGCACCACGCGCTCGTCGGCGGCGAAGCGCCACAGGTAGAGCTGCAGGTAGTGCCCGTCCACCTGCACCTGCTGCAGCCCGAAGCGGCCCAGCGTGCGCAGCCGCACGCACTCCAGCAGCGTCTTCAGGCTGATCTTGATGATCCCCGTCAGCACCGACACCTGCGCGCGGGGACAGCAGGGACACGTCACACAGCACTGTGTGACAGGGCAGGAACCCCCCGGGCCCAGCTGCACTGGGACATGGGGACACCTGGGACACCCCTCTCCAGGCCATCGGCTCCTAGGATGCTCTCATCCTGGCCAACAGTCCCATGGGGTATGTGAGAGCCAGGAGGTCGCAGGTTGGGGACCTCGGGGGACCCTGGGGACAAGGGGATGTTCCTGCAGCCTCACCTTGTTGAACTCGACAGGGCTGAAGATGTCAATGCGCTCGGAGAAGAGCTTCTGGATGTTGCTGAGCAGGTGGGTGTCCATGGGGGCACTGGGGATGGTGGCACCAGGACAGTCAGGGCATGGGGACAGTCGAGTGAGAAAGCCAGGGGATGTGGGGACAGGGACCCAGGGTTGTCAGGGGACACAGCGATGGGAACAGGGAGATGCTCAGAGGAAGAAGGGACGGCTGGGGAACATGAGGCTGGTGGTGGATGTGGGGACAGTTGGGGAATGTGGGGATGGCCACAAGACACAGGGAGATGAGATAATTGTAGGGCACAAGGCACACAGGGATCACTGGGGGATACTGGGAGAGTTGGGGGAACACGGGGACACAAGGGAAGCATCTGGGAACACTGGATGGTTTTGGGATGTGAAGGGGGTCACAGGGAAGCTGTGGTGGGTACCCCGGGGGTGCCGGGGGGTGCCGGTGCTGACCTGGGGGTGTAGCTGGGGGCGTAGCGCCCGGGGGCCCGCGAGCTGCTGTACACGGAGAAGGCTCTTCGGCTGGAGTCGCTGCTCTGCGCCCGCCGCACGCCCTCCTCGAAGAGCTGCCCCACCTGCAGCACCACAGCCCCAGTGCTGCCATCCCCAACACCCAAAGCACACCCCGGCTGCCCCCAAACCACCCTCAGATCCGCTGGCACCCTCCCAAAGACCTTCAAGGACCATATGGGGACCTTGAGCATCCCCTAATGACCCTTAAGGGACATCAGCCTCCATCCCCTGGATACTTCGGTGCTCCCAGGAACCCTCTTGGAATCCCAGACTGGTTTGGGTTGGAAGTGACCTTAAAGCTCCTCCAGCTCCAACCCCTGCCCCGGGCAGGGACACCTTCCACTAGAGCAGGTTGCTCCAAGCCCCTGTGTCCAACCTGGCCTCGAACACTGCCAGGGATGGGGCAGCCACAGCTTCTCTGGGAAAAGTCTGTGCCAGCGCCTCAGCACCCTCACACGGAAGAGCTTCTGCCTCAGAGCTCATCTCAATCTCCCGTTTGATAACTGCCAGGGGAGCTCACGGAGCCCTGCGGAGACCCTCTGAGGACTTTCTAAAGCCCTCAAGGAGCTGATGGGGATCTCAGGGCCTCTCCGGGGCCCCCCCATGGGACTTCAGCTGCGGCGCGGGCCCAACCTGGACGTCGATGGCGGTGATGTCCTCGACCACGCGCTTCATGACGGCGCGCACGTTGCGGGGCTCCACGGTGCTGAGCCAGTCGCGCGTCTCCACGCTCTTGCGCAGCATCTGCGCCACGGCGGCGCCCTGCGCCTGCACGTAGTGATCCAGCAGGCGCTGCGCCGCGGCCCGCGCCTCCGCGCACAGCACCGGCCCCGGCGTCACCGCCCGGGCCCCGTCCTGCGGGGGGACACGGCACCGTGGGCACGGGCGGGAGCACCCCGCGCCTCCCCGCTGCACCCACCGCCACCACTGCGGATGTGGGACACGGGGATGGCCCCCGCGCCTCTGTGTGATGTTCTAGGGCTCAGGGACATCAGGGACCCATGGAGTGCTCTCCAGGCCACCCCACCTGCAGCAGCATCGCTGCCACCCTCGTATCTTCAGGGCATCTGGAGGGATTTTGGGACATGCAGAAGCCCCTTGGGGACATCTGGGAGACATTGGCTCAGGTAAGGACCCTTTTTGCGTGCTGCCATCCCAGGGTTATACATGGGGTGACAACAGGGCACTGGGAGGGACTTGGGGACATTTTGGGGTCCCTCAGGGACACTTGTGAGCACACAAAGGCAGCAGAAAGATCCCCATACCTCCACACACACCATCCCCACCACCACCCCCTGGGTGGACACGGGGCCACAGAGGAACGTGGGGGTATTTGAGGTCCCATGGGGCCATTTGGGACCCCCAGGGCCATTTTGGGGAGAATCAGACCTTTCTGGGTCCACTCAAGAATGTTTTAAGGGACACAGATGGAAGGAAGACCCCATGAACCCCATGGTACCACCACTGCGTCCTGAACGGACGCTGGGATGTGGCGATGCAGAGCCCTTCTGTGACATCCTGGGGACATCTGGGGTCCCCTTAGGGCTATTTTGGGGCCAACCAGGGCAGTTTTGGGGGCTCACCTGGGGGGGGAACTGCTCGTCGGTCAGAGTGAGGATGTAGCTGATGGTGGTGGCCTCATAGTCCAGACAGAGGCGGGCCAGGAGCAGCAGCAGGGCCGGGGGTGCCGCGGGGGCCCCCCGCTCGGCCGGGCCATCGGCAAAGCCACGGGCGGTGCGGCAGAGCCAGCGCACGAAGGCCACCACCAGCCCTTCCCGCACGGCCTCCACGCAGAACTCCCCCTGCAACCAGAAACGGGGGTTACACCCCAGATAACACCCCAGGGCCCAAAACCCCCCCGAGTGCCCCAGTGACCCCCCTCGTGTGTGTCAAGTGCTCAAGGCCAGGTTGGACACAGGGGCTTGGAGCAACCTGCTCTAGTGGAAGGTGTCCCTGCCCGTGGCAGGGGGTTGGGACTGGAGGAGCTTTAAGGTGCCTCCAACACAAACCACTCTTGGTTCTATGAAACTGCCTTGGCAGCCTCCAGGTTGCCCACAGCCCCCCCAGTCTGCCTCATGCAAGCCCCATCCTGCCCTGTGCCAACCCCGCATTGCTGCAGTGACCCCCAGAGCTCACCTTGAAGTAGGGCAGGCTGGCGAAGGCGACGTCCTTGGCGGTGAAGAGCTGCACGTAGGCCAGCACAGCCTTGAGCTGGCCGAGCACGGAGGCGGCCAGTGTGGCCAGGAGGTCGGGCAGGCCGGGCCCCTCCTTGCCGGGGGGCCGGGGGGCGGCCAGCGCCTGGCGCACGTCCCCGAGGCAGCCCATGAAGAAGGTCTGCAGCGCTCGCAGGTACCGGTCCACGCGCTCCCGCGCCGCCCGCGCCACCAGCGCGGCGCCCGCCTCGGCCCCGGCGGCGGGCAGCAGCTCCAGCAGCGCGCGCAGCCGCCGGTGGAACCGGTCGAGCGCCCGCACCAGCAGCGACGTGTCCCCCAGGCCCCGCTCCAGCGCCAGGCGCCGCTCCAGCAGCTCAAAGTAGCGCGCGGTGAGCGCGGCGGCGAAGGCCTCCAGCCGGCCCGGCCCGGCGCCCGCCCAGCCCTCGAACAGGCTGCGGTAGGAGCCCGCCAGCACGCACAGGCTGCCCACGAAGGCCGAGCTGCCGCGGTCCACGAAGTCCAGGATGTCGGAGGCGGGCGGCGGCGTGGCCGCGGCGCCGGGGGCAGCGGGTGGCGGCAGCTCGGCCTCCAGCGCGGCCAGCTCGGCCTCCAGGCGGGCGCCCGCGTGGCTCAGGAACTCCTCACACAGCTCCTCGGGCGGCTCCTCCAGCTGCAGCAGCATCTCCACGCACTCGGTGAGCTCCTTGGGGTCCAAGGTCTCATCCCTGGGGAAAGGAAGGTGGGGGGGTTACGTGGGGTGGGAGGTTCCGGGGTTAGTGGCACAGCAAAACAGGGAATGGGCAATGGAAGTTATCAGTAGGCTTCAGAGTAAACAGCAATTATTCAGGAAACAAAGGGGGGGAAATACTTAATGCTCCAGAGGTAACAGTGGTTGTAGTAATAAAGAACTCACTGGGGATCATCAGCAGGTTCCAGAGCTTACACTAATAACAAAAACCCCTCAGAAAGTTCCAGAATTATCCCTTTGCCATAAACCCCAGTAACGGTCAGAATTAACCCCTTACTCCACAAATGCTCTGCAGGAGGGACCATCGGATCATAGAATAGAATCACAGACTAGTTTGGGCTGAAAGGGACCTTCAAAGGTCACCCAGTCCAACCCCTGCAATGAGCAGGGACATCTTCAACAAGATCACGTTGCCCAGAACCACATCCAGCCTGACTGGAACGTGTCCAGGGATGGTTCCTCATGCTGTCAATATGAGCCAGGGTAAGTGCCCCCCTCCCTAGGATGTTTCTTGAGGGCTCTTGTCATTAGGCTCCAGATTTAACATCCCCAACCCCTTGAAAAGCTGTCTCCTGCGGCTGTTATCAGTAGGGTTCAGGGTTAATGTAGCACGACCACCATCGTACCCCACGAGGGCTGGTCACGGGAGTTGCTCTCGTTTGTCCCCAGAGTGAACACCCCCCCAGGCTGTTCCCGGGTGCTGCCAGCAGCAGGGTGACCCCCCCGGGCGCCGGCTCCTGCTCACCGGAGGCGCGCGCGGAGGCGCTGGGCCAGGTCGGCCATGATGGCGCGGCTCTCGTCCTCGATGGCGCGGAAGGAGGGCAGGTGCCGGTAGTGGCGGAGCACGGCGCGGGCGCGCGCGTGGCACCGCAGGGCACGGGCGGGCTCAGCCCCCGGCGCCGCCCAGCACCGCAGCCGCCCCGGCACCTCCACCAGCGACTGCAGCTTCCGCAGCAGCGCCTGCACCCCTGCGGCCAGAGGGACCAGCGCATAGCCCAGGGCAGGGCCTGGAGCTGCAGCCGCGACCCCTTGGGGTCCATCCACCCCCCAGATCTGCCCCTCAGCACCCCCACTCTGTTATCCGCCCCCTACCCCCTGGATCTGCCCCTCCCCAGGGTCTCCCAACCCCCTCAGCTCTGCCCTCCAGGGTCTCCCAACACGCTGTTCTCTGCCCCAGACCTCCCAGATCTGCCCCAAACCCCCCAGATCTGTGCCCCTTACACCCCCTGGATAGGCTCCTCAGCCCCCAACCCCCATTATCCATCCTCCACCTCCCCCCATTTCTGCCCCATAACTCCCAGATCTTTACCCCGAGGCCCCCCAACCCCCTTCCACCTACCCCTGCCTGCAAGATCTGCCCCCCAGGTTCCCCTCCACCCCAAGATCTGCCCCACAGACCCCCAGATCTGCCCCCAAGCACCATGACCTGCCCCCCTGGCCCCCCCCCCAGCCCTGCGCCGCTCCCCGCCATACCGGCGAGCTGTGCGCCGCGGCGGTGCCGGTCCTGCAGCGCGGCGCTGACGCGGGCGCTGGAGGTGCTGATAGCAGCCATGTTGGCGGCCAGGTCGTCCATCTCCGCCTCCATGTGCCGGAAATCCACCTTCATCTTCCGGATGGTGTCTGGGGAGCAGGAGCCAGACGTGGGGTCCCTCGGCTGCCCGGAACCCCCCCCCCCGAGGCACCCACACCCCAAAGTGGGTGCTCACCGGTGGCAGAGATGAACTTGTTGTAGTTCTCGTAGAGCAGTGTCTGCATGTCGCTGTCGAGGGCGCGGATCTCCCGGCCCAGCTCGGCCTCGCGCGCCAGCAACTGCGCCAGGGAACACTCGCTGCGTACCTGGGGGGGGACAGGGGCATGAACACCTCCAACCCACTGCCCCCAACCCACTGCCCCCTCCATCCCCTGATTTACCCCTTGGAACCTCTGATTGCCCCCCCAGTCCCCTCCCAGGATATGCCAGCTGCCCCCGTCAGAGCCCTGACTACCACCAAGGGAGCCCTATCAGACCCCCAGGCCCCAAATGTGCCTCTGGGATGCTCAGCTTCCCCCTCAGGAGCTCTAACTGCCCCCCATGGGTGCTAATTGCCCCTGTCCCCCCCCCCACTGCTCCAGAGGGCCCCAACACTGCCCCCACGGAGACACCCCGCGCCCTACGGTCCCTGGGGAAGGAGCCAGAGGGTCCCGCAGGGCCCGACCTGGGGGTCCCCGCGCCCCCGCCGGGGGGTGTCTGCGGGGACCGGGGGGGGGGGGTCACTGCGGGCGCAAACGTCACCTTAGTGAGGAAAACCTCGGGGTCGAAGTGGGGCCCGTTGATGTCGGCGGGGTCCGGGGCCGCCTCGGCCGCCTCCGCCGCGGACGGGCCGTAGTAGCGCTGGAGCGGCCCGTGCGGCCGCCGCCACCCGCCGCTGCCGCCGCTGCCGGGCTCGGGGCTGCCCCCGGCGCCGCTCCCCGCCGCCGCCGCCGCCTCCGCCATCGCGCCACCGCCTCCCGCGCTTCCGGCCCGTCCCCTGGGCGTCAGTTCCGCCGCGACGGCGCCGTCGCCGCGGCAACCGGGGCCGCGGCCGCCCCGTCCCGCCGGGCCCGGCGCTGCGGGAGCGGGAGGAGCCGCCAGCCCCGGCGGGTGAGCAGCCGGTGCCGCCCGTCCCCGCCGCCCCCTCCCCGGGCCGCCGCGCGGGTCCCCTCGGGGCGTTGGGGGCGCGCCCGGCCCCTGCTCCCCCCGGTTCCTCGTCGGGGGCTGCCCCGGGGCCGCCCTCGGCGGTTGGGGAGGGGGTGTCATGGGGCGGGCGCGGGGACGGGGCAGCGGCCCCGGCGGAGCCCTGCCCGGTGGCGGCGCTCGTGGCTCCGTTTCGGGGCTGAGATCACCCCCTGCGCCCCGAGCGGCCTGAACCCCCCCGAGGGGTGGGTTTTACCCGCCCCAGGCTCCTCCTGCCCTCGCATTCCCCCAGGAAAGGGGAGAAACAGCGAGGAGCGGCCGCAGCAGTGTCCTGGGGACACCGAGCTGTGTGGTGCAGTTGATACACTGGAGGGAAGGGATGGGATCCAGAGGGACGTGGACACGCTTGTGAGGTGGCCGATGCCAACCTCATGAAGTTCAACCAAGCCAAGTGTAAGGGCCTACACCTGGGTCGGGGCAATCCCAGGCACTGCTACAGGTTGACCGGAGAAGAGATTCAGAGCAGCCCTGCAGAGAAGGACTTGGGGGTGTTGGTTGACGAGAAGCTTAACATGAGCCAGCAGTGTGTGCTTGCAGCCCAGAAAGCCAACCAAGTCCCGGGCTGCATCAAAAGAAGCGTGACCAGCAGGTCGAAGGAGGTGATCCTGCCCCTCTACTCTGCTCTTGTGAGACCTCACTTGGAGTACTGCGTGCAGTTCTGGTGTCCTCAACATAAAAAGGACATGGAGCTGTTGGAGCAAGTCCAGAGGAGGCCTCGAGGATGCTCAGGGGCTGGAGCACCTCCTGTATGGAGACAGGCTGAGAACATTGGGGCTGTTCAGCCTGGAGAAGAGAAGCTGCGTGGAGACCTCAGAGCAGCTTCCAGTGTCTGAAGGGGGCTACAAGGATGCTGGGGAGGGACTCTGCATCAGGGACTGGAGTGATAGGACAAGGGGTGATGGGTTCAAACTGAAACAGGGGAAGTTCAGGTTGAATATAAGGCAGAAGTTCTTTACTGTGAGGGTGCTGAGGCGCTGCAATGGGTTGCTCAAAGAAGTTAATGCTCCATCCCTGGCAGTGTTCAAGGCCAGGTTGGATGGAGTCTTGGGTGACATGGTTTAGTGTAAGGTGTCTCTGCCCATGCCCATGGAACTGGATGATCTTAAGGTCCTTTCCAACCCAAACTATTCTGATTCTATGACGCGGGGGGGTGACATGGGGTTCCCAACAGGCGTGCCACCGGGATGGGGATCAGAGGGCAGTGCCCAGGCACACACAGCAGGGCACAGCAAACAGCACACACACATCACGCTGGGCAGCATTTGCTGAGGACAGGGCCCCACGGTCATGTTTTGTGTGGTTTTTGTCCCTTTTCCCTTCCCAGGTGATGCTGATCCAGCCCCAGGCGCCCGCAGCTTCCCCGGGACCTGCAATCCCACCTTCAGGCAGTGACCTGCATCCTGCTCATTCCAGCACACAACTGGGAGCACGTGGATCAGGCAGCGGTTCCTGGCGGTATTTCACCTTTCCCATTGTTACCAAAGGATTGCCCATGTTTGCTGCAGTGATCCCAGCTGCATGGTGCACTCCTCAGCTCCTGTGCTAACTGTGAGAGCTCGAGGGAGGGACACGTTCCTCTGTGCCATAACGATTTGGGGTGCTCCTCTCGATGGTGCTGCAAAGCCACACTCAGGTAACAGTTACTGCTGACTTCTAGGGCTTGGTTTGTTACAGCTTCAATAAAAACACCCCAATGTTTTGTGCATTCACCTCGAGCTGGGGGTGTGTGGGGTGGATCTGCTCGCATCTGCATGCTGCAGAGAAAGCAGTTTAATATTAGGGCTATATAAGCCTAAACCAAGATGAACGGATTAACTGAGCAGATGTTCAGGGCCTGAGGGGCTGGTGGTGGCTGAAATGAGGAAGCCCCAGTGCTGATGTGTTGGGTGTTTGATCCCCTGTCCCTTGTGCTGCTGTTGTGATTGTCCCACATGCTCATTTCTGCCTTCTCCCTGATCTTGTGCCTCCTCAGCATGTTCACTGCGGTGCAGGATTCTCCTGCAGCACACGCACAGGTTACCCATCCCCAGCTTTCCCAAGAGCTTCCCAGCGCCGTGTTCAGGGGTTGAGCACAGTTACACGGGGCTGTGGCTGGTTCCCCAATGAGCCTCACACACAGAGGAACCCTCCGATGGAGCACACTGCCCAGCAGCGCTCGTGCAGATCCCTCTGCATGGGGAAGCCTTTGATTCGGGCACAGGCTGGCACCCAATGGTGGCAAATGCCACCCCAGCAGGACATGGGCAGCCCCAGGAGAAGCGGGGGGAGCCTGGAGGAATGCCTGGAGCAGGAAGAGGAGGAGGAGAGGGCAGAGGGCCCACAGGGTCCTACAGATGCTGCTCCCGAACATGTGGCAGTGCTGGGGTGGGAATCGGAGGGGGCACAACTTCAAGAACCTTTAACTTCAATGTTTCAGTTTAAAGCTCCTGAGGTTAATGATATATATATGTATTTAAATCCTTGGATTGAGTTCTAGAGGAATTCAGAGCATTAGAGACAAAAACTCCAATCCCTGCACTGCAGTTCCCTGAAGATGTGCCGCTTCCTGGGATAACACCGAGATGGGGCTTTGAGGAAGCAGGTTCTCTACAGCTCAGGCTCAACTGAATGATCTGGTCTTGGCACGTAGCCTTGCTAACATGTGAGCACAAGGGGGAAACACTTCAGCAAGATTCTAAACCCAGAGCTTTATTTGCAACAGTAGAAGCAAACAAACCCACCAGCATCATGAGGACCAGGCTGTGCCATGGCCTTTCATCAGGAGCCTTCTGCTTCAGGAACTCAAAGTCCATCAGTTCACCCGTTGTTCTTCCAAATGGAAAGAGTTGGGAGTTGCCACATCTCACCAGAGAAGCAGGAGGAAGGACCAGAGAAAGTCACTGCTGCCTCCTTCTTATTGGCCTTCCCTGTGCACTTCCCAAAGGTAGAAGCCTGAAGACACCCAATCCAGCCAGTGCAGTGTCTGGGCACAGTCTGGTACAGCTGGAACAACGGACAACACTGTCCCCTTATGGATCTGGAGCGGGGTCAGTCCAAGGACAAGGGAATTCCTAATGGGTGCAAGGGGATGCCAAAGGAAACATCCCCCCGCTGGTGAACACAGGCTTGCTGGAGAGGAGAAGGGCTGGAATGTCAGAGGAGTAAAGCCTCAGTCCTGCAGAGCAAATCAGCAGGGACTTTCTCAAAGGAAAACCAGAACACGTGAGCAGTGGGTACAGAAAGAGCCAGGGTGGGACACAGCAGCACTTACACAGCAGGCAGCGGAGGGTGGTTGGTTTTACATCCTTTCTCCCAACCGGCACAGCACTTGACAGCTACAGAGCAATTGCTTCAGTCATGGGCAGACTGAGATAACAGCTATGAAGAACTCAGCTGGGGCCGTGGTGTGAGTGACCAGCCCAGGGCAAGGCTGGGGGGGTGACGGGAAGGAGCGGTCCCAGCTCCCGCACTCCCAGAGCCACGTGCAGCACCTCGGGAGAGGAAACCGGCACCACTGCGGGAGCGACAGCTCTGAGACGGGACGGGAGGGATGTGCCACGAGCCCTGCAGGCAGCATCCCAGAGTTCTGTGAAAGGCAAAGCCTGGGTACCTTCTCCATGAACAGAGAAACAAACCCACCCTCTGATCCAGTCCTTCCGTGACCTCCCACCACCCCAGCGGCACCGTGCAGGAGTTTCACTTGACCTCAACCTCTGCACAACATCTACCCAAAGTGCACCATAACGACTGAACTGAACTGGACCTTCTGCCATCAGATTCTCTTAACACTGCTTTACAGTTAAGGGAGTGTGTTTCCAGCTGTGTGGAAGGGACTGGAAGATACTGTATGTGTGCAAACCGAGGTGGGCTATGGGCTCTGGCCCTCCTTTCTTGCAGGGCTCATCCCCAGTGTTGCCCAGAGGGCTGATAGAGGTGACAGAGCTAGCATTTAAATCAAGTTTTGCTCCTCTGCAACAACTGGGGACTATCAGGGTGCAAATCTACTGCTAATTTCATTTCAAAGCAGCGCAGACTTCATTTCAAGCCAGGAACCCCGACTATCAACAGGTCTTTGGGCCAAGGGGAAGCTGAGAGCAGCTGGTTTCTGAGCATCTGAGTCTCTGGAGCCACATCTCCTCACAAGCCTAGCACCGAGTGTCAGTAGGGAGGTAACACAAAAGCAGCCTTTAAAAACAGGCTGTGAGCCACGGCCAACAAAGCAAGAGATAAAGATGTTAAAGCATTTAACAACATCAGGATGTGTTATACATGAAAATCCATTTAGAATCACATAATCTTATAAAGAGACGTCTGAGACCAGCAGAACAAGGACGAGAAGCTGGTGGAAAGAGAAGTTATTTGGAAGGTCTGTCTGGAACACCTCAAGGACTCCACCACGGGGCAGACCAAGGAAGGCGTTGAACGGGGTCTGTCAGTCACTGTGTTTCCTGTCGTGTGAAACCCACAGAACAGCTCAAGTCCCTGCTTTGGCCACCAGGTAGTAGAGGATGACGAACACCACGATGAGGCCAGCTGACACGGAGCAGAGCAGGCGCCGGTTCTCCCTGCCCGAGCGCGCCATGCTGGAGAAGCGCTTCACGCTGCCCGTGAGCAGCCCGGTCACGCTCAGCAGGTCCGAGTCCTGGGGACAGAGGGCAGGCACAGGGAGGGTTACAGACAGAATGAACAGCAGATGTTAGCAGCAACTCTGTATGTGAACCCTTCACCCAAAGGACACATCCCTAGTGAAGCTGTGCCATTACAGCAGCGAGGCGGGCTCACGAGCGCAGAAGGTGGGATCTCCTGCCATCATTCTGTTCTCCCCTCAGCATGGGGTGACATTCACGTGCAACTCTGCCAGAGCGGGGCAAACAGCTCTCAAACTAGTGCAGTTCAGGCAGTTTCATTCTGACTTCTGGGCTGGTTTTCCTTATTCACAAACTACTCAGAGCTTCTGCTCATGTTGCTCCTGAAATGCTTCAAAACCTTCTCTGTAACAGAAGCAGTTTCATGCTGAATAAGGGCTTCTCCTTTAAGGTCTTTTGCCATGACACCCTTTACTCTGATTCTCCACTCTCCTGATTTTCATCCAATGCTCTCAGCACACGCTGCTATTACACTTCCAAGCTGAGCTTTGACTCAACTGATTTCAACACTACAATTATCTGTTCTCTCGCTTCCACACACCAGCTCCGGCAGAAAAGGTGCTCCAAGCACCAGTGTTACGGTGCTGATCTCCTCAAACCTCTGCCTGGATTCCCTTCCTTCATGAACTGCCTTTCTCCTAAAAAGCCTCAGTACGTGACACCTCAGCTCCAGGGACGTGCTAGCCTGGCCTGGCCCCAGGGCACTGCGTCTGCCATCAGCAACCAAAGCTTAAGAAGCAGATGGCTCCGGAAAGTGATTTTGGTTTCACTGATGGTGTGTGTCAGGAAGACAACAGAACATGGCACTGACCAGCCTGAGTGCACCCACAGCATCAGCTTTGCTCCTTCCTGAGACTTCCAAGCCCTGTCAGACAGCCTGTTTCAGGTAACCCTACAGATCTACACAGCAACACCAAAACCAAAGGGGCAGCTGAGGAACAGGCCCATCTCCCAGCATTAGCCACAGGAGGCAGCTCTTCATCCCCAGGAAGGAGATGATCTCCATCCATGTGTCTGGAGCGTGCTGCCCTACACCAGTCTATCCAGATGCTGGATACCAACCCTGTCACCCCCTGGACAAAGCAACACTGCCAACACTGAAGTGCCTGATGTTTGTGTACCAAGAAATCCAGTGGGATCAGGTTCAGTTGCATTCCTGGTTTGCCAAACCAGGTGCTGGGATCTGACTTTGTCTGTTAACCTGGAGCTGCTGTTCACTGAAAGCCAGCACACAATGGTCACTTTCTACGTGTTGGTGGTTCCTTACCATGCCATCCAGGTAACGGTTCTGCTCCTCAGCATCTTTGTCGATGTCCAGCGCCAGCTATATAGGGATGAAACATGGATTAATGACCTTCAGTGCAGAGAGAACCTCTGACACATCTGGTAACATGTGAATGCGTGTTAGAAAAGCAAGCTCCAGCTTCCCCGGCTCCCCCCCGCCACACACAGAGGCTTCCTCAGCAGAGGAACAAGAGTCTCACTTTGGTTTTGGGTGGTTGAACTTTTTCAGCTCTGCAGCACTGAAAATAAAGCTGGACTGTCCAAAACTGCCACATATAGGGCAGGAGCATTGAAAGGTGGGGACACAACAGCAGGGACCAAGTCTTCCCTTTTACCTGGCGAGTCATTGACTTCTATTAAGCTCTAAATCAAAGTACTTGATGTTGTAGGAGCAAAGTAGCTTTAACACCCCCACTTACACAGAGACATGTGTATTATTCAGAACTACTTTACCTGCCTGTTTATTGTGACCTTTTCCCCAAGGAGCTGTGCTTACCACTACCCCCCGTGCAGCTTTCATGTGTCTCTCTGTGCCTAAAACTCCTTCCCTGCATGCTGTGACAGCCACACCATTCCCTTTGGATGCTGTTGCTAAACCTCAGATGAGAAGCAGCGATTCACAGATGTCCCTGGTGTTTCACAAGGGGAAGTTAACCAACAGCTCGGGGTCACGATACACAGGGAGCCTCGGTGGTGGCCGCGGGCTGGCACCCCGCAGGAACAGCGGGATAACGGATGCTCCGTCCTCCCCTCACCGCGGGCACTCGGCCACTCACCGTCTTGAGCCGGGTGACCTTGCTGGCCAGGCTGTCTGCCATGCGCTTGTTCTCCACGTCCAGCACATCCTCCGCGGCTCCTGCACTCGGCCCTGGAGCGGGGAGGGAAGAGGCGGCTGAGTCCCGCCCGGCCGCACGGCGCTGCCGGCTTTGCTCACCCGACGTGGCGGGCGCGGCGGAACGAGCGCGCTGCCCCCCGAGGCCGCTGCTGCCCCCCCCCCGCGCCGGGGTCTGCGCCACGGAACGCTCCCGAGCTCCTTTTGCCCAAACCACGGCGAACTACCCCCAAACAGACCCGGGTAGAACCCCAGCACCCCCCGAGCCGCCGCCGCCCGGCTCCCCGCAGCGCCGGGGGCTTCGTGCCCAGCGCGGGGCCCGGTGAAGCCGCTCACACCCAGGGCTCTTCACCCTCTCGGCCCTTCCGGGGCTCCCCTGGCCTGGACCCCCCGGAGGCTCCGGGCAGCCGGGCCCCGGCCTGAGGCGGCTCCCGAATGGTGGCGGGATCGGGATCGGGACCGGCACCGGGACCTGGACCGACCCCTTCCCCTCCCGGCTCCCGCACACCGGTGGTGGCAGCAGCGGGGTACCCCGCCACCGCCCCCCGGCCCTCACCTCGGCCCCACTCCGCCATGGCGGCCGCTGGTCCCGCCCCGCCGGGCGGAGCCGCGCCGGCCCCACAAAATGTCCGTCCCCCTCCGCTCACTCCCTGCTGCTCCGTGCGCTGCGGCGGGGAGCGAACCGCGCCGGGCCGGGCCGGGCCGCCGCTCCCCGGGGGCACCGCGACCCGCCGCGCTGGGCCGGGCCCCGGGCGCGGAGCGCGGCCGGGGGAGGGCCGGGGCCAGGAAATGAGGCAGGAAGCCGGGGCGGCGGGAGGAAGGTAACGGCGCTTCCCTCCGCCCCTGCTCGCCGCAGCCCCTCTCCCGGCCGGGCCTCGCCCGCCGCGGCCGCAGGGCCCCAGCCCCGGAGCGTCGGTCCCGGCTCCGAGGGACCCCGAGCCGCAGGTACCGCCGGCGCCTCTGGGGAGGAAAACGGGGCCTGAGGGGTTTGGGAAGGTGCGGGGCGAGGCGGGGGGGAGGTAAGGGTGAGAGGGGGAGCTGGGGGTGTGGAACGCGGCCAGGGCGGCGATCGGCTCTGGGCAGCCCCCGGTCCCCAGCCCCTCCGCGGGGCGCAGTGCTGTGCTGTGCCGCGCCGCGCCGCCGGCCCCGCTGAGCGACCCCCGGTTCCCGCAGCTCTCTGGCTGCCGAAGTGCAGGACCTGTCCTCGGTCCCCAGACCCCTCCGTGGCTGCGTGGGGCAGGTGGGGTGTCCCCTGTGAGCGCCCCAAAGCCCGGGGCTCCCGGCACAGGCGCCCGGCGCAGCGCGGTAGCTTGTCATTCCGTGCTTGCCATGCTGCAGAACACGGTTCAGAGCTACACAGTCTAAGCAGAGATACGTGCTCTCTGATGTGCTCAGATCTGCTTTATTTCCCACCGCTGGGGGTTGCTTCCCTGCACTGTGGCCTTGCACGGCTCTGTGAGCTGCTAAACTCGTGCTGTGTCTAAAATAATCCCATCTTTATGTGCATCTGCTCATTGACATGGCCATCATGACACACGTTGTCCAGTGGTGATACACAGAGGAGCTGCCACAAACGTGTGTTCTGACAGCGTGTGCCCGGTGCGCACACAGCCGGTCGCTGTGACTGTGCCCGGTGCACACACAGCCTGTCACTGTGACTGTGCCCGGTGCACACACAGCCTGTCGCTGTGACTGTGCCCGGTGCGCACACAGCCTGTCGCTGTGACTGTGCCCGGTGCGCACACAGCCTGTCGCTGTGACTGTGCCAGGCAGCAAACCCCCAGGGATCGGCTGCCACAAACCCCGAACGGGGGCTGTTTCTTCACCACCCTACAAGGTGGCTCTGCCTGGGGCCAGGAGGATGCTCTCCTGGCTGCCTGGCTTTCCTCTCCACGGGAATGCTTCTGGGTGTTGCATTATGTTTTTGCTCCTGTGCAGTGGCAGGAATCAGGCCAGCCAGGGGAGGAGGAGGCAGGGAGCTATTTCGGGGAGCTGCTGTTATCTGCTCTGTGTTAATCCTGGGCCGGGAGGGGGGAAGGTTTTCCCCGGGTGCTTTACTGGCCGGGCATGTATTAAACGTTGAAAAGCAAAGAGAGGAAGAGGATTAGAGGCAGAGGGAGGAAGCTGGCTGCTGGTGCCGCTGGGTTATCCATCTACTCAGCTGCTTTGGATGCAGCAGCGTGAGCAATCTCACCTGCGGCTTTCCTCTGGTTTGTCCTTTTCCTCCTTCCTTTCCCCACCCTTCTCCCGCTCAGCTCTCGTGTATCCAGGTCCTTCCGCGTCGCCGTTACCCGGAGCCGGGGAGCTCCCTGTTCACCTCCTGCTGAGCTGAGCCCAGCTGAGCTGGGGAGATAATGGAGCTCAGGGCAGTGGTGGCCACTCTGGAGAGCGGGGAGCAGGACACCGTGCTCAGGGTGCTTCAGATCTACAACCAGGAGGTGAGTGAGGTCCCAGCCCTCCCGCGGGGAGCAGCCACTTCTGTGCCACCGGCCGTCCCCATCTGTCCCCTCGGAGCACATCTGCCTGCGTGTGGCTGCCAGGAGCACGGACGGGCTGCTTCGGTTTTACCTGCAGATGGGGTATTGCCTGATGCTTTGCTGGGAAGCAGCTGAGCAGCCTCTCTGTATCCTGGTTCCTTTGTATACTGCAAGTAAAGCGTGGAGAAGGGAGAAGGGATTATTTTTGTAATTATTATTATTGAGCTATCAAGTAAAACCTGGAGGGAAATCTGGGTGCAGACCGAGCAGGAGGAGCTTTTATGTTAAGGCAAGGTTTGGAGGTGAGGAAATGGGCCTGGGGAGGAGCTGCAGGTGAAATGGTTGTGATTTGCAAGTAAAAGATGGCTGGAGAACAGGGATGGGGCTGCTGGAGCCGGGTGCAGGTGCCTGCTCTGAACTGGGGGTGAGAAGCCAATAATGAATAGAGAATATCAAAACAGGAAGCTGTGGCTGCCCCATCCCTGGCAGTGTTCAAGGCCAGGTTGGACACAGGGGCTTGGAGCAACCTGCTCTAGTGGAAGGTGTTGGGGGTTGGAGCTGGATGAGCTTTAAGGTCCCTTCAAGCCAAACCAGCTGTGGTTCTATGAATGGTTGGGGAGCAGAGGGGGAAGCGTTTTGAGCTTTGAAGTGGCACGAGATGATCTGTGGGGGTAAATCCCGTCAGAAATAGACTCTGGTTGTCAGGGAAATCTCCCTCAGGGTTCCCACCGAGGCGGGGTGCCCTGCAGAGCTCCGTGACTCACCCTGCGCCAGCCCTGAGTAGGAGGGGAGCCAGCGGGGAGAACCCGGGAGCATTTTACAACGGGGTGCAAGAGGAGAGGGCAGCTCTTTCCAGCTTCGCTTTGGAACAGGGGAGATGTGGCCAAGAAGGAGCAGGTCCCTGCTGGACGTTGCTCCACAGGAGTAACATCATCTGCTCCAGGTGTAACAATGGAGGAGCTGGGAGTGCAGCCAGAGTTCTGTGTGTAACCAGCCTGAGGCACCAGACACAGGGGTTTCTGTTGTCCTTTGCTGCTGCCTGCAGCGTAGGAACCTGTGAGGGTGGCAGTGGTTCTGCTGGCCTGTCCGGAGCCATCAGAGGGGCTTGTGAAGCTGCAGATGAACTGAGCAACTTCCTTGTCTCATTTTTACTGTAGAAGTTGATGGTGCTGCATCCTCTTTGTGCGATATGTTTGAATTCACTCTTGCAGACTCAGTCAGTCTTTGATTGCCAGGAGTAAACTACAGCTAAAGCAAAACCACCCGTATGGCAAAACAGACATGAATGAGACTGCAGGAGCGTGCCAGGAGGATGTGATGGGAGAGCACAAGTGCCCTGGTTGTCTGCAGAGCACATCAGCTCCAGGACTGGACCCTCAGTTCCTCATAGTGTGGGGCAGCACAAGAGGACACCCCTGTGAGGGCTGGAGGCTTTGCAGGCAGCCTGTTGGTGTTGTGTTGTGCACCATGGCTTGCTGTAGGCTGGCAAGACCTGGGACCTTGGTGCTGGGACCCGGTGAAGCTGCACACTGGATCTTCTGCTTTTAAGCAGCCAGGAATTGGCAGCATGTTGAAAAGGTGGCAGGAGGGACCGCACTTGTGGAATGAGGGAGTCAGGGAACATCCGTGATCTCCAAAGCCCAGTGCAGCCAGTCCCGGGCTGGAGGAAGGCAACTGGGCAGCTCATAACGTGGTAAATACAGAGGGAGACGAGCTCAGCCCTTCAGACCCTGGATGGGATACCTGGGAATTGCCGTCCCTCAAGAGAGGGTAAATCCAGAGTGCAAGGATGGCTGGTTGTGGTGCTCCTGAGCAGCTCCGTGGGGCTGAGCGGTGTCAGTCGAAGGTGGCAGCTGATCGAGGAAAGGGACGTGCTGGAGGTGGAGAGATCAGGTCTCTTGTGCTTAAAGAATGTGACCTGAATCACCACAAGGGTCTGTTTGCAGGTAACAAGAAGTGCTTTCTGTTGGTCAGGAGAAGGAACAGTAAATGTCAAGGGGAGAAATGTGTAGGCACAGCTTGGTGGTGTCACTGAGCAGAGAGTTGCGGCTATTATGGGATAAGAAACTCTTCCCTGTGAGGGTGCTGAGGCGCTGGCACAGGGTGCCCAGAGAAGCTGTGGCTGCCCCATCCCTGGCAGTGTTCAAGGCCAGGTTGGACACAGAGGCTTGGAGCAACCTGCTCTAGTGGAAGGTGTCCCTGCCCGTGGCAGGGGTTGGAGCTGGAGGAGCTTTAAGGTCCCTTCAACCCAAACCCCTCTGGGACTCTGTGATTTCTGAATCCTGGTTCCTCCGATGCCTGGGCCGTTTGGTTCTCTTCTATTTCACAGACAGAGGTTCTCTGAGCACTGATTCCCTGCCTCTGCTGGGGCTGCTCTTGAGCAGGGTGCTCGCTTTGGGCAGTTTGGTTTCAGACCTGCTGCTTCCAGCTGGGTGGCCCTTCCCTGCCTGGGGAAGTGGGTTTGTGCAGTTTTAACCTGTTACTTATTTTCCTTGTTTTTGTTCTGCCCCAACAGAAATCTCAGTGCTTCACCTTTGACGACGAGGAGCGGGAAGAGAGGAAGGTGGGCACAGGCTTTGCTGTCTTCCTCTGGCTGGGTGTGTAAATGTGCTGCTGTCGGTACTCCTGTGCAGCAGGTTTGGTGCTGGCAGCTCCCACGGGGGAAGAAAGGAGTGTTTTCATTAACTTGGTGAGGCAATGGTGTGCTCAGAGCATCTGCCTGGCTGGTTCCATCAGTAGGTGGTGGTTTAGGAGGAAGGTCAGCATCCTTCCAGCATCAGCAAGCCCTCTGGGTCCTGCAGCGCATGTAGTCAGTGTGCGTGTGTGCAAGGTGTGATCCTCTGTGCATGGCTCCGCAGGGCAGAGGCCACAGCAGCGTGCAGGGCTCCAGAGGGGCTGCTGTGAGGCAGCTGCAGCCTTTGGCTGAGGCTCTGGATTGACAGATGCTTTGAGCTGCTGTCATCTGGCCCTCAGCGGAAGGAAACTCCTGCCTGTTCATTTCTGCTCTTTCATGCTGGCTGCACATGGCTGGTGGGCTCATCTGCCTCAAGAATAAGTTAGTTTCTTTCCCCTGGATTATTTTCCATCTGGTCCAGTCCATGGGATGGTTGTGCCAATGCCTGTGTTAGCACAGCAAGTGTGGACCATGCGGCCGGGCTGGAGCACGGGACCTCTCTTGTCTGTCAGCTCATGCCAGCATGAAGCTTTTCCAGGTACAGCCAGATGCACAGGACTGGATCTCCCAGGGTCCGAGCTCTCTGCCCTGCTTGTCTGGCTGTTTGGGCTGGGACAGTCACACAGGCTGTGAATTCAGGCACAGCCTTGGGGTGCTCCACTTCTGGGGTGTATGTCATGAACTACAGATTGAGCATCACCACCTAGCTCCTGGTGCTCGGTTCTCGGGAAGGTTTAGCCCTGGGAACACTCTCCAGGATCTCTTTAACCTGAGTCTAAAATTCATTTGTTTTAATTCATTCCTTCCCTCAGTCCTTTTATCATCATCACGTCCAACTGGGGCTGTGCTAAGGCAGATACACTGAGTGACAAACCTTGTTGTGATCTTGGGTTCCTTCCCTCTAGTGCCGTGCGTGGAAAGACACGTGCTCTGCTGTTACGTTAGAGATGTAGTGAGACCTGACCTCACCAAGGTGTCAGTGTGCAGTGAGTGCCTGCTGCAACATGAAGTGTTGCTACACGTGGCTCAAGCCAAGCTGTGCCTGGTGTGTGAAGTTCCCTCTGCTCCTACCTGTGCCTTGCTCGCTGGCACACACGGTGCTGTTACCCACGAGGGTTTGATTCTCTGCTCCAGTGAATCGGTGTTAGTGGAGCTCTGCAGCCTGTCCCTGCAGAGGATCTGGGCTAGTAGGTCTGCAGACAGCACTGAGGTTTAGGGAGATAATGCTTATTTGAATCTCCTGAGGTCTTATCACCTCCTTTCCGAGGGCATCACGTGCTGCTCTCACCTCACTTAGGTCCTTTTCCCCTCCCTTGGTGATTTCTGACACATCTCTCAGCCTTGTCAGTCTGTTGCTGGAGCACCCAGAGCAGACGCCTCCCTAATCTTAATGCTTTGTGTAGGAGAAGAGAGTTGCTGTTGAGTTGGTTGTTACTCCTCAATGAAGCCATAAGGGATGTTTTTGCTCTGCCCTCTCTTTGCTTAGTGCAGCTGTCAAGTAAACCCTGTTACCCTGAATCATCCTCACCACGGGTGAAGCTACAACATGGGGTAGTAGCAGTTGTCTGTTCATACTCCCCCCTCACATCTGATACCCTCTTCCAGCCGTTCTTTGTTTCTTGCTTGAACTGGGGCAGGATCAGATGCCAGAGCCAAACGCTTGCTGAGTGCACCCCTGAAGCAGAGCCGGCAGCAGGCCCATCTCTAGATGCTGCTCACGTCTCCCAGGGCAGTGTTACAGGGTGTGGGGAGCACTGTCAAGGGCAGTGCACGAGGCATTCCTTGTTTCCTTGTTCCCAACTGCACAGAAAATGGCCCAGCTGCTGATCAGGTTCCTGGAGAGAGAGCTGCAGCCGTCCTGCCAGGTCACCTGCCTGGAGAGCATCCGCATCCTGTCCCGCGACAAGTTCTGCCTGGAGCCCTTCACCACCAAGGACGGGCTCCGGACCCTCTCCAGGCACGCTGGCGTCGACCACTCCGAGGAGCTCATCCGGGAGGTCCCCGACTTGGATGTAATCCTGGAGTCCCTCAAGTGTCTCTGCAACATCGTCTTCAGCAGCCCGCGGGCGCAGGAGCTGGCGGCGGAGGCGCGGCTCGTGGTGGGCCTGGCCAGGCGCATCAAGCTCTACAACGAGAGGAGCCTTCCCCATGAGGTGAAGTTCTTTGACCTGCGCCTCCTGTTCCTGCTGACAGCGCTGCGGGTGGACACGCGGCAGCAGCTGGCCCAGGAGCTCAGGGGTGTCAGCCTCATGGCAGATACGCTGGAGCTCACCCTTGGTGTGAAGTGGATGGACCCCTATGAAGTTGCCACCGAGGAGGGGCTTCTCCCACCTTTGCCTCGGCAGGAGACAGAGCGAGCCATGGAGATCCTCAAAGTGCTCTTCAACATCACTTTCGACTCCAGCAAGAGGGAGGTGGATGAGGTAAGTCCTGGGTGTCCCCCCCTGCATGTGCCTGTCTCCAGGCTGGGTTTCACTGCTGCCTTCTCCTCACTTGCATGTCCTCCGTTAGAAGCTGGCCCTTGTGCAGCCCCCGGGTCCACGGAGGGGTGGCAGGAGCCTTGTGTCAGAGCTTCCTCCCTCGGGCACTGCCTCTGTCCAGTGCATTGGCGACACTTCAGACTTCCAGAGCATTGCAGTTTACAGGCTGGGTGTTTTCCTTCCTAATGACACGATTCACTGCACAAGGGCAGAGCAGAGCCCCCAGTAACTCACTTCTGAGCCTGGCCTGGTACTCCTTCACCTTCTGGACAAGGCCAAGGGAGGGTGTGATGGAAAACACCCCTGGCTAATCCATGGCGCTTTTGGGGGGCCTCTTCCAGCCCTTGGCTCAGTGTCCCAGAGTGAGAGGAAAGGTTTTGGGCAGCAGGAAATCTGTGTGTTGTCCTGAAAGGAGAGTTGGAGGCTACTTTCACTTGAGGCATCCTGCAGTCAGTTGCAGGCTGCTGGACGGGGCTGTGGGCTCAGGGCAGGCTCTGGGACGTGGAGGATCCCTTTCCTGATGCAGGTTTTCATTCTCTTTGGGGGCAGGAAGATGCTGCTTTGTACCGGCACCTGGGGGCCCTCCTGCGCCACTGCCTCATGATCTCTGCTGATGGAGAGGACAGGACAGAGGAGTTCCACAGGTCTGTTAGATCAGTAGGTCAGCACCTCACTAGCAACAGGTCTCCCCAGGGCCAATCCTGCCTCACCTCGGCTCGAGCCGCCTCTGCCTGTGTGCTGCTTGCTGAGGTTGCTGTGACGAGCAGGTCAGACACCAAAGCGGGTGCCTTTGGCCCAGCCTGCAGGTTCCTCCATCCAAAGTAGCCCTGTCCTTCCTGTAAACACATTGTCTGTGTGGCCACCACAGGGAGGAGCATGTTGTGTTCTCCCAGCCTGCCCGAGGGCTGTGTTCCAGCCCCTTCCATCCCCTGCCTCAGACCTGCTCAAGTGCCACCACTTCAGTGGCCTCTTGCCAGAGCAACTTTGGTGCTTTGAGTCCCTTAAGCCAGGCTGAGGGATTGCCTGTGGCACATCACTGAGCATGACTGGCCCAGGGGTGTCAGCTCTGAGCTGGTGACACCACCCTGGCCCCAGGAAAGCTGCAGGCAGCTTGAAGGAGGGAAGGAGTGATGCAGCAGGAGGCCCTAGAGAAGGACCTGCTTGGCCTCGACGTCAGTATCTGTGGTTTCTCAGTTGTCACTAAAGTCTCTTTAGACTCCCAGCAAGTAGTTCAACAACACAAAAGCAGTTTGATGTATCCCTGTTCAGTGGTGTGAGGAGCCTGGGATGCAGTCCAAAGACAGCTTGGACCTCAGAGCCCTCCCACTGCTGGAAGTTAGTGATGAACCTCCATCTCTGGAGAGCTGAGGAACCTCTGTGAGCAAAGCCCCATGACTGTGTGTTCTCTTCTCCTTTCCTTGCCCAGCCACACAGTTAACCTTCTGGGAAACCTGCCCCTGAAGTGTCTGGACGTGCTCCTCACGCCCAAAGTGCGGCCCGGCTCCCTGGAGTACATGGGTGTCAACATGGATGCAGTCAGCATCCTGCTGGACTTCCTGGAGCGCCGCCTGGACAGGGTGAGTTGTGAGGCTGCTTCCCTGCTCGTCTGCAGCAGCTCACTGCAGGGCACCTTCCCTGCAGCCTGGAAAGCCCCGGGCCACCAGCACAGGGCACCAGCGGGCACGGCTGGATCGGGGATACTCCTTTATGGAAGGGGCAGGTTTTAGTAGAGGCCAGACTTGGGGTTGGTGGGACTAAAACAACGTCTGTTGACTGGGAAAGTGACCGTGTCATCGCTTTGTAGGCTGCAGGTGGTGAGGCTGGTTGAGCAGTAGGGGATTAGCTGGGCAGTGGAAGCACTGGTGCTGTGTCACGCAGCTCAGTAGTGACCTGGTGGGCAGCTCTGGAAGCCTCAGTTTGTGTTGGTTTCAAGCTGGCTGGTTTCAGCCTCTGGAGTTAGTCCAAAGGGCCTCCACATTTCACCACTGCACTTCTCCACTCCGGATGCCCCACAAGTATTTCCAGCACTGCTGTGCCACGAGCAGGGCTTGGGAAACCATGGGTTTGAGGAGTGGTGGAGCGCTGGAACTCCTGTGGCAGAGGCTGGGAGCTTTGGTGTCTGTCTGTGCCCCTGGTGCCTGTACTCACATTCTGCCCCACAAGCCAGAGGAGCTGAGCTCAGTGTGACCCACGTGGTGGTTGTGCTGTGGTGCCTCTGCAGGGACACAAGCTGAAGGAGAGCCTGACCCCTGTGCTGAACCTGCTGACAGAGAGCGCCCGCGTCCACCGCCAGACCAGGAAGTTCCTGAAGGCAAAGGTGTGCTGAGGCTCAGCCACGAGCTGAGTGATGCTGCTCCCAGGAGGCAGGAGACCAGGCAGCTCCTGGCTATTGCCACCCTCCCAACAGGCCCCCCTGTCTCTGCTTGGTCTGGTCTGTGGGTGGTTGAGGCTTTTGGTACCCACAGTGTTTTGTCCACATCTCCCGCACTCTGCATTTACTGGTGGTAGCTGACCACACGTGCACTGTCCCCTCCCTGATGGGGTGTTGCTGTCCCAGCCCCACTGATCCCCCTCCCTGTGGCCCCACAGGTGCTGCCTCCGCTGCGGGACGTGAGGAACCGGCCGGAGGTGGGGAACTCGCTGCGGAACAAGCTGGTGCGGCTCATGACCCACATCGACACGGACGTGAAGCACTGCGCTGCCGAGTTCCTATTCGTGCTGTGCAAGGAGAGCGGTGAGCGCTGCGGCGGCTGCTCCGGGAGAGGGAGCTGGGGCCGGGCCGCGGGCGCGCTGCCGACCCTCTGCAGCCAACGGGAACCGCTGCCCGCCCTTGGGCTGGGCACACCCCGTAGGGAAAGTGGGGGGTATCCCAGTGCTCTGGGGAGGAGTTGCTGTGTCTCATGCAGCGGTGCGTGAAGAGCTGTGCTGGAGGACACCCCAACACCCCGCAGACAACCTGGCCCACGTTCAGACCCCCACCCATGGGTGTTGTACTGCCCTTCCTGGTGCAGAGCGGGAGCCTGTTCCCTGGCAGAGCCCAAAGGAGTGTTGGCATCTCCATGTCTTTGTAGCCTTGCTCCAATCTCGCTGTTGGGGTACACGGGCAGATGGGCAGGAGCAGCAGAGGGAAGCACAGGGTGGTTGGTCTCCCCCCTTAGCAAGAGCAGAAGGAGGGAAGCACAGGGTGGTTGGTCTCCCCCTTTGGCAAGAGCAGAAGGAGGGAAGCACAGAGTGGTTGGTGTCTCCCCTCCTGGCAGGAGCAGCAGAGGGAAGCACAGGGTGGTTGGTGTCTCCCCCCCGGCAGGGGCAGCAGAGGGAAGCACAGGGTGGCTGGTGTCTCCCCCCTGGCAGGGGCAGCAGAGGGAAGCACAGGGTGGATGGTGTCTCCCCCCTGGCAGGGGCAGCAGAGGGAAGCACAGGGTGGATGGTGTCTCCCCTTCTCCCGCAGTGTCCCGGTTTGTGAAGTACACGGGCTATGGGAATGCCGCTGGGCTCCTGGCAGCACGAGGCCTCATGGCCGGGGGCCGGGAGGAGGGAGAGTACTCGGAAGATGAGGACACGGACACAGAGGAGTACAAAGAGGCAAAGCCTAAGTAAGAAGCCTGTTCCCTGCCTGCAGTCCCCCTGTTGCTACATCACTTTCCCACTCCTGTTCTGTCCCTTTCTTTGTCTGCTCTCTGCCATCTCCCTTGTCCTGCCCTTTCACAGGCACATTTCCTTCCACGTTACCTCATAGAATCACAGAATCACAGAGTGGTTTGTGTTGGAAGGGACCTTAAATCTCCTCCAGTTCCATTCCTCCAGAGCCCATTCACCCCAGATCTGTGCCCATGGCAGTATGTCTAATCCATGTCTTACATCCTTTTTGGCATCCCTGTGGGTCAGTGCAGGGTCAGGCTTTCACTGTGTGCTGGGATAAGCGTGGTCCCTCCTTGTAGCAGGGTTGGAAGTGCCGATTACTCCTCCCCATCTCCAGAGCCCTGTGCTGCTGGAGCAGGATGGGCTTTGGGGGTTTTCCTTCTTTATTTCTGTCCGCTTTTTGCCTCCGAACCTAAGGAGAAGGAAGCAGCATTGTCTGCCCTTGTGCCTGTGGTTTCAGACTGCACCCTGGAATTGGCAGGATGGGGATGCTGCTCCCACCAGAGAAGTGGGAGGGGTTTGTAAGGGGGAACAACGGTGTGTAGGGGACACAGAAAGTGGTCAGAAGCACCACGTTGCACTGTGCTAGCACTTGGGGCTGGCAGCAGCGACAGTCAGCCTTGACACTGTGTTCCTCCGCTCAGCAGAGGCAGAGAAGGTTTTCAAACAGCCTTTTGGTCACTCCCGTGCTTTTCCTCCTCCTCTGCCCTGACCTCACTCTTCTTCTTGCAGCATTAACCCTGTGACAGGACGTGTTGAAGAGAAACTGCCCAACCCCATGGAAGGGATGACTGAGGAGCAGAAGGAATATGAGGCCATGAAGTTAGTCAACATGTTTGACAAATTGTCCAGGTACTAGAAAGCTGTGTCTCTGTCTGCATGAGCACCCGTGTGTCTGTGACCTGCATGTGCCACAGGCCTTTCTAAGGCCACTGCTAACTGAAGGGAGGTGAAGGGGAGTGGGGAGATGTGTGGGGACATGCTTCCTTGAGCTGGGCCCTGCTGGTGCAGGGGGAGGCACCCCCAGCCCTACACCCCTCTGGCATGATGTTGTACTGTGAAATCCCCCAATGCGCCTGTGCTTCCAAGCACTGAGCTGTTCCAGGGACCCTGAGCGTGGAGCACTTGTGCTTGCAGCCATCACTTCACCATGCTGGGGGTTTTATGGCCAGAACTGTCCCCTCCTTCTAAAGAGGGATTCTTGGTGGTGGCCTGGGCTTGTTCTGGGTTGCCTTGGGCAGGCCCCGTGTTTCTGCTGTGGCCCATGTCTGTTCCTGTGCTGGCTGCTGCAGCCTGGTGTCACCTTTCCCCTGTCCCTGGTTGCAGAGAGCAGGTGATCCAGCCCATGGGCATCACGCCGGGCGGCAGCCTGGCACCCATGCACAGCACCCTGCGCGACGCGGCTGAGGACAGGTCCTCGTCCGACTCGGACCTGGGGCTGGACTGAGCTGGGAGCCCCCCCGCTGCTCCGGGACTGAGCTGGGAGCCCCCCCGCTGCTCCGGGACTGAGCTGGGAGCCCCCCCCGCTGCTCCGGGACTGAGCTGGGAGCCCCCCCCGCTGCTCCGGGACTGAGCTGGGAGCCCCCCCCGCTGCTCCAGGATTGAGCTGGGAGCCCCCCCCGCTGCTCCAGGATTGAGCTGGGAGCCCCCCCCGCTGCTCCAGGATTGAGCTGGGAGCCCCCCCGCTGCTCCAGGATTGAGCTGGGAGCCCCCCCGCTGCTCTGGGACTGGTGCTGCACCAGAGGCTGGTGCTGGGCCAGGACCCGCATCCAGCCTGGAGCCCTCACAGCCCCGCACAGGAGGACCTCCTGCCTCTTCCCAGCTCCTCACCTCCACTCCTGCCCAAGGCCTGGCTCCACCTCGAGGATTTCACGCTCCAAACTGCTTCCAGGACTTCCCAGTAGGATGGTTTTTAATACAGGATATTTGGGAGGAAGGGGCGGGGGCGAAGATCTTGGTCACACCATCGGGGTTCAGCACCCTGCAGAGCATCGTGTGTGTGTGCAGCACTGTCAGTGTGAGCGGGTGAGTGTGGCCAGCCCGGGGGGGGAGCTGCTCCCCGGGATCACGGGTGGGAATTGGGGGGCTGCAGGAAAGGGGGTGAGTGGTGGCAAACAGCTCCTGGGGAGCAGCCTGGGGGTGTCTCGGCACAGTGCAGCCCTGTCACCTGCAGGCAGCTCTGTGTGTGTGATGGTGTCTGTGCACAGGCAGGGGAGTGTGGACGTGTGAGTGTAGTGAGCGAGGGCAGCAGCAGCGTGTGCACTGCAGGGAGCAGGGTGAAGCCTTCGTGTGAAGCTTCCAGCATTCCCATCGCCAACATTCCCATCCAGCTCCCACCCACATGAGAAGCAAACGGTGCTGGCCGGGAGCACGCTGCCGTTCAGCCCCTGGCGCTGTGCAGTGCTCCTCTTACCTCCCAGCTCAGTCTCTGCCATGGGCCTTTCCCCATCCTGAGCTTCCCGAAGGAAAGGCCAGACTGTGCTTTGTGTGCTGCCCTCGCCTGCCTTGGCTTCCCCAGGGACACCCAGGGCTGGTGCCCGCCCTGCCCTTCGCTGTGGCTTTAGGTTTGTCTTGTTCTGGTTTGGTTGATTTCTTTTTAAAGAGAACTATTTTAAAGAAAACCTTTTAGTCTGTGTCACGTCCCAGAGATCCTGAACTTCCTGTCACGAGTAGGAATGCAGAAGTGATGCTGGAATAAAGAAACCACAATGAGCTCATGGCAGTGGTTCCTGGGGTGCGATGGCCTGGGCGAGCCAGGGAGCTTCTTTGGCTCTTTCTGTGCACGTGGTTCTGCTCTGACCCCCTCAGCTTTACAGGTGCATTTGGGAGGTGAAACTGCAGCGTTAAACTGGGGCTAAGCCAGAACCTTTCCCTGCACCACCACCAAGAATAACCCAGGGGAGCATCCCAAAGATAAACCAAGTACTGAAGCTTGAGGGTTGCAAAACAGCCTCAGCTCAACCCCTGAGCCTCTCAGCACACTGTTGCTCACAGGACTGTGCCTCAGCTCCGGGACAGATGCTCTGGAGCAGTTGACAATTGTGCTCTCTGGCTGTTTCCTACCTGTGCAATAGGCAGGAACTTGAGCTTCTTGCTGGAGCGGGGCCAGAGAAGGGCCCCGGAGCTGGTGCAGGGCCTGGAGCACAAGTGTGATGAGGAACGGCTGAGGGACCTGGGGGGGTTTAGTCTGGAGAAGAGAAGGCTCAGGGGGGACCTTCTCGCTCTCTGCAACTGCCTGACAGGAGGATGGAGCCAGGAGGGGGCTGGGCTCTGCTCCCAAGGAACAAGGGATGGGACAAGAGGAAACGGCCTCAAGCTGCACCAGGGCAGGTTTAGATGGAGATGAGGAACAATTCCTTCCCCAGAGGGTTGTGGTGCTGCACTGGGATACGCACAGTACCTCTGCTGGGCACGTCTGGGAACGAGCAGGACATTGCCGTGGTGCCGTGATCCCACCTCAGGGGGGGAAGGTACCTGTGTGAGGGTAAGAAGTGGTGAAGGGAGCGGTGTTGGGGACAGTGTGTGACACTGAGGAGACGGGAAGGTTACAGAAACCCCTCAGGTGAGAGCGACAGAAGAATTAAACTCTTTTATTACTAAATGATTAACATTGCACTGATTCCAAGCTTCAGCAGCTTGAGTGGCCTCAATGAACAGGGCCCGGGGCAGCCACCCCCCGGGCAGCTTGTCCCTGATGAGCAGAGAGTTCATCTGAACAATGACCACTGTGAGCCTGCAGAGCCGGCAGATGAGGCCTGAGGAGGAGCTGCTGGAGGTGGGAGATGCTCATCCCCAGGGGGAGCTGGAAGACTCGCTCCAGGTTCTCCTGCCCTCAGACCTGACCCTCACAGCGTTTCCAGCTCCTGCTCCCTGAGAGCCAAAACCCTCTGAGGGTCCCTGAGGTCGGATGGCTCGGGAAGAGGGAGCCCCAGATGGCAGCTGGGTGCTCAAACCTCCTCTGACGTGCAGGTCCCGGTGCTTACTGGTGCAGTCCGTGGTGGAACAGTGGCATGCTGGTGGGGCGGCAGCCGGAGCCATGGGAGAGGGAAGTCTCTCTTAGTGGTGCCAGACGAGGAGGGAGCAGTGCTCGGTGCCTGCGATGGCAGCTCTGAGGGCTCGGGTAGGAAAACCTTCACGTGGCCTCTGCTCCAGCACCGATGGGCTGGTGCCGGGCCGGGGCCTCTGCCATGGCTCCAGCCAGGATTTCCTGCTCTGCCCGTGTGGTGTGGCAGCGGCTCCTCTGCACGGTGACCGTCTCCAGCAGCTCCTATTTGAACTTGGCGTCCAGCTGAAACCAGAACAACCACGGTGTTGGTTGGGACGTTCCAGCCCTTCCAGCCCCCAGCAGTGCTTCCCAGCACAAAACCACCACGAGGAGCGGTTTGGGTTTAGTGCTGTACTACACCGGCATCACTTCATCCCCCGGACTTTGGGGCAGCACAAGCATTAAACCAGGGGCCGGTCTTGTATGAATGCGGAATGGTTTGGAGTGAAAAGCAAAAGCCTGACCCTTCCTGCTCATTCCAACCCATCATCTGCTGAAGGTGAGAACAACCTGAATGCTGGATTGGAATCTAGAAGCCAGGTTTTGTCCTGGGTTAAGTCACACACAGATGGTGTATCTGTTAAATACAACTGGCTTCTCACTACAGCGAGCAGAGCCCTGCTGTGGGCAGCAGAGCTGAGCCCATGTGCACAAGTGGAAGCTTTTGATGCCAAGTGTGGAAGGATCTTCCCAGCAGCTCTAAAGCAACGTGATAATTACCATTAGCACTAAACTCAGGGTCATCGAGAACTTGCGTTTGTATAATTTCTTACTCTTGAAGGTGTCAGATCCCAGGTGTGAGAACAGGGGCACAGGGAAATAAAGGATCAACAGGGAAAAAAGGAAGCAAATTATCAGTGGGGAAAAGTCTTAACAACTGTGCTGTGAGGTGGAGGGAGCGGCCTCGGTCCTGTCTGGCACCGCTGCACCTCGTCCAGTCTCACACAGCACAGCTAGAGCCTCCCTTTGTTACTGCTGTTACTTCTCCCGGTGACCAGAAAATCCACTAGAAATGGAACCAAAGCAATGAAGTGAATGTACAGAGAGAGGGAAGCTGCGCTGGGGTGATGCTCAGCTCAGCCCTTGCTTTAGCTGAGTAATTCTTCATGTTCATTTGCCATTAGCAGCAGCACAGGCTCCTGGAGGCCGGGGACAAAGCAGCACCTGAGCCCAGAGCAGCAGCTCAGCGTGCTGGAGCTTTCCAGCCTCCTCACGCCAGGCACTGCCTCAAGAACACCCATGTTCTGTGTTGCTGGGGAGCTGAGGCGAGTCCTGCTGAGGTGCAGGGCTCTGGGATTCACACAGGGGATGGGGGATGTTCTCACTCCTTCAGCATGTTTGGGAACAAGCCAAAACCCAGATGAAACCAACAGAAAGCTCTGCAGCAACCAAGTGGGTCACTGCTTGGAGAAGCCCCAATGTGCTCTCACCCAGCCCAAAGCCTGGCCCTTCCCCTCTTCTCCCTGTTTCACCTGAGGCTGGGGCATCCTCCCCTCCTGTACCACTGAACCGTTCAGCCGTGCCTTCACCCTCCCCATGCAGCAGCCCTGAGGGTGGGTTTGGGGTCTCTTGGTGGTTTTTAGCACCTTTCTGCACCTTTCTGTGGCCCTGTGGGTGCAGGGTGCATGCCTGGCAGTGTCTGTGGAGCAAGCCCAACCCCTGCAAGCACAAACCTGCTCCCCCCAGCACAACTCCAGCTGAGGAAGGAAGAGGCTGAGGGAGGCAGACATGGCTCTGAGCCCTTCCCACCTTTTCTTTCTCCTTCTGGATCAGCGTCTGCAGCTCCTGGCTCCAGCCCAGCAGCTCCACCAGCGCCTGCACCCCGCTGACCACGTCCCCGAGCTGGGCCACGTCGTTGTGGCGCTGCCGCCACGCGAAGGGGCCCACGAGGTCTCTGTTGATGAGCACACGGGGAACGGAGCCGCGGACGGCCCCGGCCAGGCTGGCAAAGGGCTCCACCTGCAACCGGGGGGCAGGGAGACCATCACCCACTGAGGGCACGAATTCACCCCACACCGAGCTGGGGCCACTGTGTGTAACTGGTGTCCCGTTGTGTGCTTTGAATGGGTTGTGGGTGTCACCAGTTACCTGGGGCCTTCCCTCAGGTAGCCACACGTACATCTCCTGCTCTGCTTTCACCAGAGCACAGGGGGTTTCCAGAGGGTCTCTGGTGCATGCACCCCCTTTCTCACCTGCCACCTCAAATTCTACCTCAATAACCCAGCTTCTTGCCTTCTCCTCTAAACCCTCTCTCCCCCAGGCTCCCCCCAGGCCCTTCTCCTTGTCCCCCTGGGCCCCAGACCTCCAGGGACGTTCCGATGACGAAGAGCAGGTCAGCCATGGGGAAGTCTGCCACGTGCAGGAAGAAGCGCTGCGGGAGCTCCTCGCCAAAGAACACGATGTCGGGTTTGACGACCCCGGTGCAGACGGGACAGCGAGGGACCCTGTCTGCCATCACGTCCCCCTGCAGCAAGAGTGTACCCGCAGCCAGGGGCAGAACCAGCCAGCCCCAAGCCTGCGCCCCCCCCAATAAGCCCCCTGCGCCTGAGGGCAGAGTCAGAGCCCTGCAAAGGTTCTCCTCCTCCTCCTCGCATTGACCTGTGCCGATGCCCATCTGTGAGCACTCACCCTGAAGTCCTCTCCTGGGAAATTCCTTCGACACACGGTGCAAGAGGCAGTGGCGAAGGTGCCGTGGGCTTCCACCAGCCTGTCGGGAGGGATCCCAGCAACTGGAACACAGCACATGGGAAGGACCAGCTCAGCGTGAGGTGAAACCAGGGACTCCCCTGGGCCTGTCCCAGTCCTGCCTCCTGCTCTGCTTCCCACCCTCATCCCTTCCCAGCCCGCTGCTACTGAGCGATGGGCGAGGGAGAACTCACCTCGCTCCAGCCCGTCGATGTTCTGGGTGTAGAGGCGCAGGAGGAGCCCCTTGTCGTGCAGCAGCCTCAGGAAGTAGTGGGCATAGTTGGGTCTGTAGTTGCCGGGGTAGAGCTCCTTGGCCAGAGTGAAAAAGGGCTTGGGGTTGATAAAGAAATAGGTCAGTTCAAAGATGGCCTCTGGGTAGGGGATGTTGTACTGCTCCAGGTTACTGTAGAGGCCGCTCCCCGGGGACCTGCAGAGGGGAGAGGGGCTGGAGTCAGGGTGCAGAAGAGACACCACCATGACGGTGGTGGATGTCCTCTGCTCTGGAGCCAGGCTGAGAGAGCTGGGCTGGGGCAGCCTGGAGAAGAGAAGGCTCCTGAAGGGGAGACCTTAGAGCAGCTCCAGTGCCTAAAGGGGCTCCAGGAAACCTGGAGAGGGGCTTTGGACAAGGGCCTGTAGGGACAGGACAAGGGGAATGGCTTTAACCCGCCAGAGGGGAGATTGAGATGAGCTCTGAGGTAGAAGCTCTTCCCTGTGAGGGTGCTGAGGCGCTGGCACAGGGTGCCCAGAGAAGCTGTGGCTGCCCCATCCCTGGCAGTGTTCAAGGCCAGGTTGGACACAGGGGCTCGGAGCAACCTGCTCTAGTGGAAGGTGTCCCTGCCAGCGGCAGGGGGTTGGAACTGGAGGAGCTTTAAGGTCCCTTCCAACCCAAACCACTTCGGGATTCTGTGACTTAACCATCCTGAAGACCAGGGCCAAGGAACGGCCCCAAGCCTGGCTGGAAAAGGAGGAGCAGCAGGAACAGGGACTCCTGTGCCCAGTCTGGCCTGGCACAGATAAGCAGAACAGAGGGGTGAGAGCAGCAGGCACCAGCACTACCTACGCTGAGAGCTTGGCTCTCGCAGCACAGAAAAGGACAAGGGAAGTGATGGAGGTGTTACCTGAAGTCCGGGATGCCGCTGGGGGTGCTGATCCCAGCTCCAGCCATCACCACCACTCGGCGACATTCCTTCTTCCGCATGAGCTCTGCCACATCCCGCAGGGTCAGCCGCTGCTTCCCACCATCATCTCCCCACCCGCCCAGCCCCAGAATGGCTCCGGCAGCTGCCGACAAGGAGAAGGGCCTTGTCCCTGGGATCCTGCTTGGAACAGGGAGGAAGCACAGCATGGACTGACAGCGACTCAGCCGCAACCTGCTTCGGGGGCAAACCTCCCCAGGGCTTCTGTCTGTCCAGTCCACACCCCAGGAGCAGGTATTTCCATTCTGCTCTTATGAGGATCTAAAATACATCACTGGTACCCTGGGAGAGGGGTGTGTGGTCAGGGGTGGATGCAGGGCTGTGGGAACGGTCGTGCTGGGGCTCCCAAGTTGATTTCTGCTGCTCTGGGGATACAGAACACTCTTTCCTCTGTGCTCAGTTCAAGAGGTTCCCGCGGGGTGATGCTGTCACCGGAGAACGACGCTGCCCCGGTTAACAGCAGCACGTGTCAATGTCAGCGGCCGGTGCCAGAGGAGCCGCGGGGCAGCACCGGGGCTGAACCGTCACCGCCGGCGCTCGCCGGGACAGGAGCAGCCCGGGGGAAGGGGAAGCGCCAGGCGGGAGCCGCCAGGCCTCGGCACCGTGTTAAGGCCACGGCTCTGCCCCACTGACCGTGCTCCGGGGCTGCACCCGCAGCCGGTGTCCCCAGTGGATCCCCGCTCCCCCGGGCCTGGCTCACAGCTGGACCAGAGGGGATCTCCCCGGCCCCGCGCTCCCACCCCGACAGCCCGTCCCGTCCCTCCCGTGTCCCGGCCCCGACCAGCGGCCGCACGTACCTGCGAGCCGCGGGGCCCGCCGCGCTGCCCGCGGCGCTGAGCGGGAGCCGGGCCGGGCCGGCGCCCCCCCCGCGGCCGCGCTCCCGCAGGCTCCGCCAGGCTGCAAGAGAAGAGCCGGTGAGCGGGGAGCCCCGGAGCGACCCCCCCGGTATCCCCATCCCGCCCCGCCCCGCGCTCACCGGCCGCCAGCAGCCCGCGCCGCGCGCCCCGCTCCATGGCCGGGCACCCCGCGCCGCGCTACCGCACTGCCCCGAGTAGCCGCGCCCGGCGCCGCCGCCGCGTCCCGCCCGCGCCCGGCCCCGCTCTGCGCCCCGCCCGGGGCCGGTGCGGGGGGCCCGGGGGGTCCCTGCTGGGGGGGGTGTGTGTGTGTGCGGGATGCGTTGCCATGGTTACCGCGGTGCGGGTACCGCGGGGGGGGATCACCGCGGGGCCCTACGGTACCCGGCGTGCCCCGCGCGGGCCGGAAGTGAGTGTGCAGCTCCGGAGCGCGGCTGCGGCTGGCAGCGGGGCCGGTGCCGCCATGAAGGACGTGCCGGGGTTCCTGCAGCAGAGCCAGAGCCAGAGCGCGGGCCCGGGCCAGGCCGCCGTGTGGCACCGCCTCGAGGAGCTCTACAACAAGAAGTGAGTCGGGGCGGGCGGCGCCGGGGCCCTCCGCGGGGCCCAGGGGACACCGGGCTCGGGGCTGGGCTGAAGAGCCCTCCCGGGGGGAGCCCTCGGTCCCGGTGTGCCCGGTGAGCGCTTAACCAGCGCCGGGGCTGATCCCCGCGTTACCCCCGGGTTCGTGCCCTCGGGGGGGCGGGTGGGTGTCTGCGTCCTCGGGGTCCGTTCGTGCTTTGTTCCCGTCGTTAGCGGCGGGACGGGAATGTCGGGGTGGGGATGTCGGGGGTGGGGATGTCTGTTTGGGGATGTCGGAGTGGGAATGTCGGGGGTGGGGATGTCTGTTTGGGAATGTAGGGCGTGGGGATGTCGGGGTGGGGATGTCTGTTTGGGAATGTCGGGGTGGGAATGTTGGGATGGGGATGTCGGAGATGGGAATGTCGGGGGTGGGGATGTCGGGATGGGGATGTCGGGTGTGGGGTGAGGAGCTGGTGCAGGGCCTGAGCTCATGGAGTGACCTGCTTGTTTCCGAAGGCTCTGGCACCAGCTGACTCTGCAGGTCCTGGACTTCGTTCAGGACCCTTGCTTTGCCCAAGGAGATGGACTCATCAAGGTGAAGGCTTCCCTGCTCCCAAGGGGTTTACTTGTCCATAGGGAAGGAAAACAGTGGTGGAGGTCACTGAAGGGTTTTTTTGGGGGGTGGTGGTGTAGGGAGAGCCCTTTTTCTTTCCCTTTTGTTACAAGGGGTTTGCAGCCACACGTGTGGGCTGGGTTGTTGGGGGTCACAAATGCTTTGGGGTGTCTGATAGGTCGTTTCACCCATTGGGAGCTTCTTCCGTTCACACACTCAGCCCAGAGTCACATACTGGCTGTGTGCTACAAGTAATCGTGGGCTGTGTGGTTTGGGTTGAAATTCGGTTTCCCAAGAGATAGTTATTTCCATGACAAAAAGCCTCTCTGGAATGTGTGCAGGGAGCACTGGGAAAACGTTATCCCTGTGCCTGTTGTACAACCCGGAGCAGGAGGTGCTGGGTGTGGTGAATCCTCAACCTCTCCCTGCAGTCAGGGAGAGGCTGTAGGGACAGAACTGGCTGAAATGAGCAGGTTTTGGCTCCTGGGTTCTGTGTAGAGCGCACATCCCTAGTGGATGCCCTCTGCTTTGTTGGGAAAATGAACTGGAACGCAGTGAAAAGGGGTGTTGGAGCTGAACTGAAATACCCTCTTGCCCTGACTGTTGGTGTCTTTGTGCCTGCAGCTGTATGAGAACTTCATCAGTGAGTTTGAGCACAGGTGAGTTTGTTTGCTGGAGCCCTCAGTCACCTCCTGCTGCCTGACACCACTCTGACAGTGAGCTTTGTGTTCCAGGGTGAACCCCTTGTCCCTGGTGGAGATCATTCTCCATGTGGTCAGGCAGATGACAGGTAAGCGTCCTCCCCTCCTACTTACAGTATTTTTACCAACTGATGCCTGTAAAGTTACCAGTTAATAGTAACAGCTATTAACTAGTTAATAGTAACAGCTAAACCTTCAGTGTTAGCCTGTTGCCTTTCTGGTGTATTGAAAGGGCAGAACATCAGCTCAGAAAGTGTAAGTAATTGCTACTACATGGAGTAGCAGGTCTGCTCTTTGCTGGAGGAAAGGCTGGTGAGGAGCAGCAGCTCTGGGCAGTAAACTATAGAAAACACCTTCCAGTGTTCGTGAGTCCTGAGAAAGGATCTATTTGTAGGTTGAGATTTAGTTCCATCAGGAATTCCTGATATTGCTGCTTTTCCCCTCTACTTCAGATCCCAACGTGGCTCTTACTTTCCTGGAAAAGACTCGGGAAAAGGTATGTTTGCAACTGCTCGTTCTGGCAGTTCACTTGCAGGAATGGTTTTCCATGTGGGCAGTTGTGGTACAGCCGAGGGAGGCGGATGTGTGTGTGTGTTAAACCTGTGCTGGAGGATGCCCCGGGCAGCTCCGTGTTGCAGTGCAGGAGCACGTTACCGGGTGCAGCACAGCCTGGGTTGAAGGGCCCCTTGGCTGCAGGGCTGGGGGCACCTCTGAGCACGTGTCTCTGTGCCCCGCAGGTGAAGAGCAGCGATGAAGCTGTCATTCTGTGTAAAACAGCCATTGGGGCACTGAAGCTGAACATTGGAGACCTCCAGGTCACCAAGGTGAGGGGGAGACTCGAGTGTTGCCACCACACCACAGCATGGCCGTGCCTGTGGCTGGGCTTTGGTTTTGGGTGAGAAGATGGTAGATTTGCAGCTCCTGGGGTTTCCAGGAGGACCTGCAGTTCTGCCTTACATCTTGTAGGCCATATAAAAGCATATATAGTGCTTCTGGCCAAACCTCTGAGGTTTCAGTGAGGTTCTGGTGCAGCATTTGAGATGCTGTTGCCTATTGCTGGTCACTGCAGCATTGATGTGCAGCACTAGAAGTGGGGACAAACACTTTGACCTGTTCCAGTCGCAGCTTGGAGGCTCTCATGAGTTCAGCAGTGTTGCTGCTTGCTGGTGAGCTGCTGACCGTGCCTGGACCAGCGCATCCTTCCCTGTGCTAAGCACGTTGGGGTTTCATCTCTTGGCTTTGTTTAGAACCCTCTCTGAAACCTGAGATGAGTTTTTGTGCAGTGCAGCTTTATGTTGCTCAGAGCAAGCACAGATTTGATGGGTTTGGTGGGTGTAAGTACATGTAAAGCATGTCTGTACATGCGGGTACAGCTGCAGGGCTGTGTTCTGGGAGTTTGGGCTTTGTTTTGTATTTTTATCCAACTCCTGTGTCAGAGGAGAACACCACAGCTTTACCTTTAGTGCTGTGTAGTGGCTGTGCCCTCATCTGCCTCTTTACTACCACGTGGCTGTTAGTTGTGGCCCACACGAGGCTGCTGTAGCCCTTACCCAGTGATCTAGAAGGCCGGGAGCGGGGTGTGTGTGAGGGCACCTTCACCTGTCACAACCAGGTCTTCACCCTCCTCCAGGAGACCATTGAGGAGGTGGAGGAGATGCTGAACAACCTGCCCGGGGTGACCTCGGTTCACAGCCGCTTCTACGACCTCTCCAGCAAGTACTACCAGACCATCGGGAACCACGCCTCTTACTACAAGGATGCTCTGCGGTTCCTGGGCTGCATCGATGTCAAGGACCTGCCGGGTAACTCCTCCTCTGCCCAGCACAGGAGGCCCCAGCTTTCAGTCTTTGCTTTATCTCTTCAGTCTAAGTAAAGGCACTGGCACTTTCTCAATGTATTTTGAATTGGCCATAGTTGGGCCAGGGTTTAGCTACAAAGGAGAACCCGCAAGAAGAACGGCTGAGTAGGAGTGTGCTCCTAAGCTGCACTGAGGTGATGGGAGGGGGAAATGTTCCCACTAGAAGAGAGAGTTTGTTCTAGTTCCTCAAATCCTCACTATAGATTCAAAGAGTGGCTCTTCTGTGCTGCTGCTGTGGCTACTGCAGGCTGAGCTTCAGGCTTAGGGGAGGATGAGGAGGGAGCTGGGAGTGGTTTAATGCAGGCACAGAGAGGAGGCCGAGGGAGAGGTTGGTGGGGCTTAGGTGCTGCTTCACCCACACTTGCTTTGTGTTGGTCCTCCTGCAGTATCAGAGCAGCAGGAGAGAGCCTTTACCCTGGGACTGGCCGGGCTCTTGGGAGAAGGAGTTTACAACTTTGGGGAGCTGGTAAGTTGCTGCTGCACCACTTCAGCTGTTCTCAGAGGCTGATTGTACCCCGTTAACACCATCCTGCCTGTGCTGCAGCTCATGCACCCTGTCCTGGAGTCGCTGAGGAGCACGGACCGGCAGTGGCTCATTGACACCCTCTATGCCTTCAACAGCGGGAACGTCGAGACCTTCCAGGCCCTGAAGTCAGCGTGGGGCCAGCAGGTGAGCGGGGCTGCTCCCCTGCTGCAGGCCTGGCCTCGGCCTTGCAGGGGGCACTGGGACACTGGATCTGTACCTGAAGAGGTCCTGACTCTGGTCACTGGTGTAGTTTTAAGCACAGCACATTCACCTTGGTATGTGGTGTTAGTTACTGCCTTCCCTCTGTGCCTGGTTGATTGAGAGAAGTAAAGAGAAATCTCTCATGAAACGAAGACAAAGCAAACACATCATGTGGCCCTGCAGAGGAAGATAATCCCTGATGTCGTTTCCATAATGCCATTCACTCCCAGTATGGAACTGCTTCCAGTGTGAGACAGTGGCTTTCCCTTGTGTGCTGGGAAGCTTGAGGAGAGCAGTGGTGTTGGGTGCTAACTGCTGTACCGGGCATCAGTGGCACAGCTGTAGTTCACGGGTTGACTTGTGTCAAAGTAATAATGAATTTACTTGTTCCATTCCATCCCCTTCCAGCCAGATCTGGCTGCAAACGAAGCACTGCTGCTGCAGAAGATTCAGCTGTTATGTCTTATGGAGGTGAGCCAAGAGCTGGGGTCTCTTACACGTGGGAGATGGGAAGGGGCTGCTCCAGCTGCCATTTGGTGGGGGTGAAACAGTCTGTTCCCTGCCGTGTTCATTCACTCATGTCGCAGGAGCTCGTGGGTTTAAGTCGTTGGCTGCCAATGTTGCCTCTAGATGGTGCCAGAAGGCAAGTGCTGCTGGGGAAGAGCTGGCGGGGTGTGTAGTGCTGGTTGGGAGGCCCAGGGGTGAGCTCTTTCAGGCAGGATGTGGAGGTGGGGAAGGAAAGAGCAAGCTTTGTGTCTTGAGGATGGTACCTGAAGGGATAACTCTGAGAGTGTGTTCTGGAAACAAAGGTTTCTAAAACACACTAAAAATCTTAGTGTCCAAAGGACTGAAAATCCTTCCTCTGACAGGTAACCTGAACATTCAAACTGTTCCTTTCCTGTCACTTGAAGGCTTTGCCTCTGGTGTTACCAAATAAACCTCCCTGGCCCTGGATCTTCTTCAAAAACTCAATATTGAGTTATTTGAAGCATAATATATGTTTGTATATACCCATGTACCAATGTGTGTATGTTAATGTGCAGGTACACTCCACTTCTTGTGTGTTACTGTGCACCAGTGTTACCACCCATAGGCACCTCAGGGATCTGACTGTGCCGAGGTGTTTCAGCCCAGGCTGATGGGCTGTGCCTGGGGCTGTGCCTGGGGCTGTGCCTGGGGCTGTGCCTGGGGCTGTGTGGTTGCCCCAGCAGGGGTTGTGTGTGCAGGAGGCAGCGGTGCTGCTCCTTCCTGCTCACATCAGTGCGTTTGTCCTTGCAGTATCCTGGTGAAAGCTGAGAAGTGCAGGAGCTGGGGCAGGCCGAGCTCAGCAGGGCAGCGCGGGGCTGGGGACTCACTTCTCCTGTTTGCTTGCCTGCAGATGACCTTCACGCGACCAGCCAACCACAGGCAGCTCACCTTCGAGGAGATAGCCAGGAGTGCCAAAGTGACCGTGAACGAGGTGAGCCCAGCTGCAGACACACCGCTGTGGCACTTCGGGAGCTCTGAGGTGTCCGGATGGAGCTGCTCCCGTAGCTGAACTCCAGTTTGAAATCCTCTCCCTGCTCTCGTGCACTTGGAGAACTCTTTAAGAAGGGATCGGCTGCTTTGGTGCTCCTGGTTCTTGGTTAATACATTTCTGAGGATCCTCAGTCCTGGTGTTCAGCTGGAGGAGAGCTTTGCAGGTCAGCTCTTCCCACCTGTGCTAGAACAGGCCTCTGGGTTAGGCTGTGCAGGGACCTGCCTGGTTTGAGTATTCCCAGTGAGGGGAGGTGTCACCAATGTTTAACTTCTCTCATGGTGAAGAGTTTTCTGCTGTTACTCAGATGGGATCTGAGCTGAAGCAAATCCTGCTGTGGTCTCTGTCCTTTTCTGTGCAGCCTTGTGAGAACAGTTCCTCTTACCTTCCATGTTACTGGGTGCTGAAAGACTGTGGTGAGGTGTCCCCAAGCCAGCTCTTATCCAGGCTGAACAAATAATGTTTGTTCACAGTGTCAGGGGTTCAGCCTCATGGCCTTGGTGGCCTTTGGCTGGGCTCTCCCCTGTCCCGCAGTGTCCCCCTGCACTGGAAGGGGTGATGCAGAACTGACACAGTGCTGCAGCTTTGCTCCACAAGTGCTGAGTGGAGTCACCAGGACATGGGTCCCCTTTGTGGCTCCTGCTCCCCCCCAGGCTCTGCTCCTTCCCCTCAGAGGGCACTGAGGATATTTGGAGTATACCACAGCCATTACACCTCCCTCATGCTGCTGCTTGGGATTGTGGCAGGGCTCTGTGCTCACCCTCACTGTGCTTCGTGTTAGCCCAGTCTGCTGAGGTTTCTCCTCTCGGTAGCTCTCATTTCCAGCACATTCACCTCTGGTGTGGTGTGATCTGAAACTCTCCTCCAGCTGCTGGCAGATAACTCAGTGGTATCAGACCCGGTGTCGCTCCCAAAGGAGCACTGCTGGAGACCAGCTGCCTGCTCAGCTTCAGGCCTCAACCTCAACCCTCTGAGCTCAGTGGTTCAGCAGGTTTTCTGCTCCTCTTGTGGTCCTCCTGTCTGTTCTGTGGCTCACCAGCTCATCAGCAAGGGTATGGTAGAAGGTCTTGCTAAAGGAAAGGCACAGGGCACCTCCAGCACTGTCTGACCACTGAGCAAGCTGTTTCACTTCAAAAGGCCACCACACTGGTCAGGCACATCCCGCCCCTGGTAAATCTGTGTTGACTGTTTCCAATTCCCTCATTCTTCCTGGATTTCAGAGAAAAGAAAGTGAAACTGCTCAGAGGGAAAGAAACCTCCTGTGTAGCTACAGTTGAGCCTCCAGGCAGAATCCTGACCTGCAGGAGGATGGGTGTGAGAGGCTGCAGCAGCTCTTGGCTTGGCTTGTGTGTGATGAGCGGTCTCCAAAGCCAGAGCCCGTTCAGGGGTTTGTTCCTCTGGGGAACGGGTGACTCTCAGTTGTTTCCTGGAATTCTCTGTGTTGGTTTCAGGTGGAGCTGCTGGTGATGAAGGCTCTCTCGGTGGGCTTGGTGAAGGGCAGCATCGATGAAGTGGACAAGAGGGTGCACATGACGTGGGTGCAGCCGCGTGTGCTGGACTTACAACAGGTACTGGACACGGAGGCACAACTGCTGTGTGTCGGGTGAGGTGACTGGGAGAGCTGGGAGGGGTCGGTGCTGGAGAACTGGTCTCCTTGGTGCTCTCGAGGACGCTCAGGGCAGGAAGAAGTGGCACCTTTTCCTCATTCTTTTTTCCATTGCTGCCCCTAGCCTTTAGCCTGGGTGTGTGGTGCATTGTGTGTGTGGTGCAATAAGCAGGAGGCAAATAGTGACACTTCTGAAAGCCACACAAAGCACCATGAAACAGGAATGCTGCGACTGTTTTCCAGCAGGACGCAGACATCTGGGTGGTGCTTCAAGCCTTAATGCATGAAACAGAGTCCTGGAGTGTCTGGGTTGTAGGTGGCTTCTCTTGGGAGGAGAGAGGTTGAGGGTGGTAAAGATGAAGGTGCTGAATGTCTTGGGTTCATCCTTTTAACATTTTAGGAGACCATGTAGGGGGCCTTCACCTCAAAAACCCAAACACATCAGTACATGGATTACAGGCTGCAAGCAATCCCTTTTGTGCATTTCCATTTAACTTCAACCATTGCTGTTTCAATGGTCAAAGATGTTCAGGAGCATCTTTCCTAGGCACATGGGAGTAGTTTGGGATCTCGGGTGTTTGTCCTTGAAGGTGGACACTGGTGTTTGCAGCAGCTGAGGGGTTGAGGTTGCTGTGGGCTTCCCTTGCAGATCAAAGGGATGAAAGACCGCCTGGAGTTCTGGTGCACAGACGTGAGGAGCATGGAGATGCTGGTGGAGCACCAAGCCCATGACATCCTGACATAGAGCACCCTGCACTGCCCCGGGAGAGGGAATCCTGCTGCTCCTGGCGCCAGCAGCACTCAGACCACTGACTCTGTACTGCATTAAACTGGGGGGTGGGCAGAGGGGGGAGCAGCTCCTGAGGCTTGTTGGGAGGAGTAAGTGGCCTTTTGCTGTGTGACCCTTTGGTGCTTGGAGTCGAGATTTCCCTGATCGCTCACACGGGTGGCACTGACCTGGGGGCTCCCATCCTGCTCTGGGAAAGGGGTTCATTCATCACACTGCTGTGGGAGGATGGTGCTGGTGCCTGTCACGGAGCAGAGGCTGTTTGCTGGGGAAGGGGCAGCAGAAGCTCCTTTACAGGAGCTGGAGCGGTGCCTGGCGTTGTACCTGGTGTTAGGGGGTGGTACTGGCCTTAGGAGGGCACAGCTCCCCCTGCCCTGCAGCAGCCAGAAACCAGCCTCTTCCTCCTGCCCGTCCTCCAGCCCCTCCTCACTGCGGCAGAGGGAGGGTTTGCTCCACCAGAAGGTTTTCCCGGGATTCCCGTGCAGTGGAAGAGGTTCCTCCCCTTGGGGTGGTTGTGTGTTACCAGCACGGCTCCCGTGAGGCGCTGGAATAAACTTCTCTGCCTTCCCTTTCCCCTGCTCTGTGTCTGTGTTTGTGTCTCCAGCACTTGCATTGAGCCTCTGGTGTGTTTGACTTCCTTTTACGTTTCATGTTACAAACCCCTCTGTGCAAGAACAACAGATTTACACAGCCCCTTACCACCAGCGGGGTTAGCATGTCACGCAGTGAGTAGCACCTTGTGCTCTGCTGTCAGGTTCCTTTCTCTGGGGCAAGATGTAGTCCTGGTGCTTGGGAAAACATTACTCATGGAAAAGCCCTAAATGAGGCCGGAGACAAGGAGGTTTTGTTCTCTTTTGCCTCTTAACAACTGCTCTCAAAGCTTTTGTAATGGGATTGTTTTTCCCAACCATGTCTTCACAGGGATGGAAGGTAATTGTGCACCTGAGAGCTGGAAACACAGATCTGAACTGGGGATACCTCTGAGTACTCCTAATTGTAAGGCAGCAATTGCAAACTGCACCGAGGTTTGAACAGTGGCTTTAAATTAGCTAAAATAGAGTCACAGGATGATTCTCCTCAGGGTCTAAGTGGATGTTTCAGTCCTGCACCCACGTGTCCATGGTCAGTTCTTGTGTCACCCGTTCAGTTACCGCTGTGGTTCAGGAGCTCTGCTTGCCTGATCTCTGGGTCACTACAAAGTGTCTCTGGGGCTTTGACTTCTGTGCTTTTCGTGCCTCACTGCCTGGGCGCGGGGGGGTTTGTGCCAGCAGTGGCCAAAAGGAAGCTCGTGGCTGATCCTGGACCCGCTCTGCAGGCGCAGAGGGAGGCTTGAGGGTTTGAAAGCCAACACACACATCACACTGCCAGCCCCTGGGCCTGGTCACCCACCGCCCCTCTACCCTCTGTGGCCTGAACCTCTTCCTGGCTGGGGCTCAGCTCCAGTTCGGTCTCTCCCTGCCCAGCCCCTCGGTGGTGGTTCTGCTCTGCCCGTGCAGGTCCCACTGTTGAGGGTGTGTGAACCCCGATGTTTCCTTTTCCTGTGCTGGGCACTGGGACATTCCCTCCTCCACGCTCCCCCTTGTGCTCCACAGCCCGCTCCGGGTGGCACTGACCTCAGGGGAGCAGGAGGAGGAGACACGTGTGATGGGGACAACACTGCTCTATTTCATAGCTACGGATGGAAAAGGGCTTTAAGAAGCTCCATCTTCTTGCTGGAGTCACATCACTGCAGGTGAGGAGTGAAGGAAATGCCACCAGCGCAGCAGAGCTCAGGCACCGGGGCTGCTGCTGCTCTAATGAGCATCAGAACCTGGAGCTTCATGTTGAAATGGAGCTGGTCTCCTGGGGGGGCTCTGACAAACCCACTTGTTCTGTGGGAGCTAGGCTTGGATGCTGGTTTGAGCCGTGCACTGAGGTGAGGTGAGGTGAAGCTCCTTGAGCTGTGGCTGTTTCAGAGGTTTTCCAGGATATCTGGAGCGTTGTTTGTTCCCAAAGCCCTGTGTGGGAGCTGCTGCTGCTGCTTCCCTGACAGGTAACGTGGGAAATGAGCTGTGTTTGGGGCTGGAAGGGCTTCGTGCAGGAAGAGGACAAGTCAGGTGTGCAGCCCCTGCTCTGGGCCACTGTAAATGTCACTGCAGCCTTTGAGTATTTCTTTGCTGGAATTTAACCTGATTTTGCTCCCTTGTCAGTGCTGTGAGTGGCTCCTGGTGTCCTCTGCTGCAAGTGTGTGAGGTAAGAACCCAGCTCCATAGGAAACCACAGCTCCGGGCTGGAGCCTGCTGCAGCCTCACAAAGGAATCACCTTTGTGGAGCCACAGAATGAACCAGGTTGGAAAAGACCTTCAAGATCATTGAGTCCACTGCCAAGGCCACTGCTAAGCCCTGAGCAGGATTACACATCAGTGCCCTATGGACAAGCTGAAGCAAACCCAACACCCTCAATGTGAACATGAACTTTAATGAGCAAACCCCGAGGGCTCCCTTTTGGCGAAGCTCCGTCCTGTGGCCTTGGTTCCACTCATGTTTGCTCTCACCAGAGTGCGGGTGGTTCTTTGCTCCTCACTCGGGTCTGCTCTTGTAGTTCTCGATGTTTCCCAGGACCCAGGCTGTTGGGAGCAGGAAGCATCCGCACATGATGGAAAATGCAATGACTTGTTCCTGCGGTGGAGGAGACACAGAGGGTCCGTGAGATGGAAGGAAGGAAGGAAGGGTCGGTGGGAGGGGAGGGTCAATGGCACAGCAGGGTTGGTGGCTCAGCTCCGTGACGGCCGCCTTGTCCCTCGCTGGGGACTCAGCAGCTCGTGACCATGCCTGGGCCGCGGGCCTGGGCTCAGCTTCCAGCAGCAGCTGTGCCTGACTTTGAGATGACTTTGAGATGACTTTGAGTGTGAGCTGCTGCCACCGGCGCCCCTGGCACTGAACCCCTCGTGCTGCCACCTCTGCCTTTATTTGCCCACGGAGAGGCTCCAGGGCTGGGAAGCGCTTTGGTGCAGACCCTGGGGGGCAGCGGGGGATAAACCCCTCGAGCAGGGGGTGGAAGCAGCTGGGGTTTATGGTGTAAAGCTCCTTCTCCGAGCTCCTGTCACCCAGCCTGGGGGGTCTCGTAGGACGCAGGGAGCCAGGGCGGCAGCAGACCATGTCCCTGCCTGTGGGGACACCGGCTCTGGGGTGAGTGTCCCATGGAGGGGGGACGGGGCTGTCCCTGTGTGGGCTGGGGGCTGCTGCCACCCCCTCCCCGGGTCCTTGGCGGTGCCGTGGCTTTGCTTCCCTGTAGCAGGTCCCTAAACCCCAGAGGGTGAAACAGGGCCTCAAAGGATGGAATCAAATAGGAGGAGGAGCCTGAAGGGGGGAGCAGGGGGTGCACACGCTGCGGGGTGCAGCCCGGAGCTTGTGCTGCTGGGGGAGCACCGGTCCTCCTTCCATCCTCCCCTTTTGCCTAAGAACCCCCCAAAACCAGTTTGCTGTAATGCAGAGGGGGCTTGTGCCCCTCTGACGGGGCGTCCCTGGAGCTGGAGTCCCCCCTTTGCCCCCTCTGTCGGGGCGTCCCTGGAGCTGGAGTCCCCCCTTTGTGCCCCTCTGACGGGGCGTCCCTGGAGCTACCCTCCCCGCCTCCCCGTGTACTCACGGCAGCCGAGAGCGGGTGCTCGGGCGGTTTGGAGGTGATGTGCGCTCGGGGGACCCGCAGGGGCCGCAGCAGCGTCGCCAGGAGCCGGGAGCCGCGCTGGAGGCCGGGCATGGCGCTGGCACACGGGGACGCGGCTCCTCGCACTGCAGCTGCCCGGCCCGTCACCGCCGTCACCCGTGTCACCGGGCCGCCCCCGGAGCGCGGCCGCCGCTCTAAAGGGCGCAGCAGCCCCATGACCTGCGCAGGAGCTTGTCCCGGTCGCTCACTGCTCCTTTAGTTCTTATCCTCAGCAGCACCCAACTGTCCATATCTCCGAGGTCAAAACCTGCATCCCCAGCCAGCAAGGTGGGACCTCTCCATGATGCTCTGTGTGATCTCCTCTCTGGCTTGTTAAAACCTGTAACACTCAAACCACAATGTATTGGTTTAAGCTGTTGCAGATCTGATGCCCGACACTGACCTTGCTCGTCCAGTCCATGGTAACAGCTTCTCTGTCTTCCTTCACTGCCCAGTGTTTGCACCAGGTCAAACCCCCATGTGCCTCGGGCTCCTCCTTCCGTAGTGGTGAGCGTCCAGTGGCCATGGACCATCAGGCAGGTCTGTTACAGGTGTTGGGTCAAGCTGGGCTGGAGTTTGCAACAGCAACTCCCAACCTGCCCCCACTTGAGAGCAGGAATGGCGGAAAGCCTCGAGCCGGGGTCTTGTTGCATTGAGGTGGGGATGCGCGTCAGTGGGAGCAGTCAGAATCCCAGAGTGGTTTGTGTTGGAAGGACCTTAAAGCTCCTCCAGCTCCAACCCCTGCCACGGGCAGGGACACCTTCCACTAGAGCAGGTTGCTCCAAGCCCCTGTGTCCAACCTGGCCTTGAACACTGCCAGGGATGGGGCAGCCACAGCTTCTCTGGGAAAAGTCTGTGCCAGCGCCTCAGCACCCTCACAGGGAAGAGCTTCTGCCTCAGAGCTCATCCCAATCTCCCCTCTGGCAGGTTAAAGCCATTCCCCTTGGCCTGTCCCTACAGGCCCTTGTCCAAAGCCCCTCTCCAGGTTTCCTGGAGCCCCTTTAGGCACTGGAGCTGCTCTAAGGTCTCCCCTTCAGGAGCCTTCTCTTCTCCAGGCTGCCCCAGCCCAGCTCTCTCAGCCTGGCTCCAGAGCAGAGCTGCTCCAGCCCTCGCAGCAGCTCCGGGGCCTCCTCTGGGCTCGCTCCAACAGCTCCACATCCTTCTGGTGCCCTTTCAGCTTCAACACATGCCCGCCGTGCTGGATGACCCGGCCATGTCCTCCTCTCCCTTAAACAGCTCCACTGGAAGTTTGCAGGATTTGCATCGACCTGCCTGGAGTTCTCCTTCCCGGAGTCGGGAATGCGCCTTCCTCTCTCTGGCTCCCCTTGCAGCTCCGGGGGTTCAGGGTCACAGGAGGCTCTTCTGCAGGATGAGGTGGGCTCTGGTCTTCAGCAGGAGGTCACAGCTCTTTGCCCAGGACAGCTTCTCAGGAAGGAGTAGTTTTACCCCTGTTCAGCATCAGGTGCTGTGGCTTGGCCATGGCTTTTAGAGGAGGTACTGGCAGCAATAGGATGGATCCAGCGAGGCTCTGCCATGCAGGGAGCATCCTGCTCTTCAGCTGCTGTCCTGGAAGCTGGGGAGCAGAAGCCCGGGAGCAGCCGGTGCAGGGAGCTCTTTGCCCCTTCCCACCCTTGTTTTGATGAGGAGGCGACCCAGCAGCTCCTTTTCTTCTCCCAGACACTCGCTGCTGCTCCTCCTTTCCTCAGCTTCCTCCCCGCATCTTTTCTGGCAGGAAAAAGCTGCTCCAGGACACGTGTGTCTGGGGAAACGCTCCCTTTGGTGCTACTGAGCGCGGCAGGACCCAGAGATCATACAAACATGGCCTTTATCTGTGCTCCTCAGACCCTTCCTACCAGCTCACACCAGTTTCCAGTGTGGTCTCAGACCTTCCCAGCCCAGTCACTGTCTGTGTCTGTTCTCCTGGGGGCTGAGGGGTGGCTTCAGGGGCTCATCCCACCTCGCTCAGGAGGGAGCAGTGAGGAACCTTCCTGTTCCCCTTCCCCGCACAGCACCAGCACAGACACGGTGCCTGCGCTGGGGAAGGGCATGTTCCTTCCCTAACGCTGATGGCAGCTTTGCTGCAGTTGGGCATTGGCTTTTCTGTGGGTTTAGAGAGAGGAGAACAGGCTGCCTGACAGAAGGTTGTGGTGAGGTGGGGTCGGTCTCTGCTCCCAAGGAACAAGGGATGGGACAAGAGGAAACGGCCTCAAGCTGCACCAGGGCAGGTTTAGATGGAGCTGAGGAACAATTCCTTCCCCAGAGGGTGCTCAGGCATTGGAACAGGCTGCCCAGGGCAGGGCTGGAGTCACCGTCCCTGCAAGTGTTCACACCCCGTGTAGCCGAGGCCTCAGTGCCATGGGTTAGTGGTGGCCTTGGCAGTGCTGGGGAATGGTTGGACTTAATGAGCTTAAAGGTCTTTTCCAACCTGGTTGATTACATGCTTCTATGTGCAGTGTCTATCCTATGAATGCTGGCTCTCCCATAAGCTAATCCCCCTCCCTGAGCACGGGGCAGGGGCTCAGTGTCCGACTGCAGCATTCTCCGTGTCTGCCCTGGCCACAGGGAGAGGACCAGAAACCTTCGTGCTGAGCGGTCTGTGTCTGCAAGGACCAGACACACTGATGTGATGCCCCTCTGGCACATGATGGGGCTGAGTGGGGGCCTTGAAGATGTTCCCATTGCAGGAGTGTGGAGGCTGATGGGTAGAAGCTGGAAAACAAGGAAGGCTTTGGGATAGAAGAGACATAGGATCAAGTCCTATAGTGGATTTGGAAGCCTCCATCTTCTGGTGAGCTGGAGGCATGTCTGGGATTCAGGGGAATATCCGTTTATTGCCTGGAGAAGAGAAGACTCCTGAAGGGGAGACCTTAGAGCAGCTCCAGTGCCTAAAGGGGCTCCAGGAAACCTGGAGAGGGGCTTTGGACAAGGGCCTGCAGGGACAGGCCAAGGGGAATGGCTTTAACCTGCCAGAGGGGAGACTGAGATGAGCTCTGAGGCAGAAGCTCTTCCCTGTGAGGGTGCTGAGGCGCTGGCACAGACTTTTCCCAGAGAAGCTGTGGCTGCCCCATCCCTGGCAGTGTTCAAGGCCAGGTTGGACACAGGGGCTTGGAGCAACCTGCTCTAGTGGAAGGTGTCCCTGCCCGTGGCAGGGGTTTTAACTAGAAGGTCCCTTCCAACCCAAACCATTCTCTAGTTCTATGACCTGTTCCTCTCTGGGGACATCTCGGTGAAACGCTGCTCTGTCCACGACAGGCCTGTGGAAGCAGCAGGAGATGTTAAGCGGGGCTGGGTGCCAGCAGCCCCCTGTGGTGGGGGATACTGGAGCAGGGGGTGCGGGTGCTGGAGCAGGGTGCTCGCTGGCACTGGTACAACACTGGTTCATGCTGCAGCCGGGTCATGGGAAGGAAACGGGAAACTGAAGCCAAAGCTGGAACCCGGCTCCGTTCCCTCCGCAGGCACATGAGCAGCAGGGTCAGGGCGTGCAGGGGACAAAGCGCCGTTGTCTCCTCCGGGGCGCTGCTGCATTGCTCGGGCGAGTTTGGGATCACAAATCACGGGAGGCTGTTCCTGTGTCGGTTCCTCCTTCCCCGCGGGGCAGCCCCGGCCCCGCTCCCGCCGCTCTGAGCCCCTGGGACGGCACCTTCACCTCCGCGCTCGGTTTAACCATTATTGGCTGTTTAAGCAGGGAAAAAAGTTGTTTCCTTCCTTCTCCGTTGGGCAACTTCCGTCCCCCCCCCCCCGCGGAGCCCCCAGAGCAGCGTCTGCCTGCGCGGCCGGAGCCCGCCCGGACCCAGGCTGGAGCCAGGATAGGACCCAGGCTGGACCGAGCCTCTCCTCGGTGCTGCTCCCTTTGGATTCGCCTTTGTTTGGGTTGGAGTTTCCTGGGGGCAGAGCAGGGTTTTCTCCCCGTTCAACCCTGGTGCGAGGAAACCACCAGCCCCGGGGGCCGACACCAGCCGCTGCTCTCAGGGAGGGCTTTTGGGGTGCTGCCAGTCCGGGCCGCGCTTCCAGCTCCACTTGGGGTGTCTCTTGGTGCCTTACTTTATCCTTTCTGTGTTACTGTAGTGCTTAGCGGTGCCTGCACCAGCTGCGGCTCCCTTCTGTAAAGTACCTTTTGTACGTGCTATATCTTTATATATCTTTAAACATATAAATATATATAAAGATATATATTTATATATATAGTTATAAAAATGCCTTACCCTAGAAGCCAGTAACTGAGGATGAGCTCGAGGTGCAGGAGTGAGGGGGAGCACGGGGGGGCAGTGAGCTGGGAGCTGCTAAGGCCACGCAACAGTGTTTAATAGCCTGGGAGGAAGAGGAGGGAAGAAGAGGAAGGTGTCTGGGTTGTGTTGGTGAGACCCTGTCACGGAGAAGGCAGCAGAAGAGGAAGAGGGGGGGAACTGGAGAAGCGCTGAAGCCAGTGGTGGTGGGTGAGGTTTGGGTGAGGTTTGGGTGAGCTGGAGGAGCCCCTCGCATGGCTGGAGGTGGTTGGAATGAAGAGGAACAAAGGGAGCTGCAGGAGGAGGGAATGTGCTTGCCCCGGTGCGGGGATGGAGGAGATGGGGTTGGAAGGGACACCCAAAGCAGTGGGGACCGCGGGATGGTGCCAGGGCTGGAGGTGGCCCCGCTTGCGGCTGGTGGGCACGCTCGGCGCCGCTCTGCCCCTTCCCCCCTGCCCTGACCCTGTTGTGCTGCAGCTCGGTGGCGCGATGGCCGACGGCGGCGAGGACCCGGCCGTGTTCTCCTCCACCTCTCTGCCCGCAGACCCACGGCTGCTGGCCACGGTGACCAACGCTTACCTGGGCACGCGCGTGTACCGCGACACGCTGCACGTGAACGGCGTGTACAGCGGGGCCGCGGGCGACACGCACCGCGCCGACGTGCCCAGCCCCGCCAACGTGTGCATGGAGGGGCCAGGTGCGGGCAGCCTGGATGAGACCTTCACCCTGGACACCCGAACGGGTAAATGGTGGAGCAGGGCAGGGCTCTCCTTATCTTGCTGCCTCCATGCGTGTCTTCATCTGGGGCACCCATTGCTCTTCCCCTCCAGCTGCCAGTGACCCTCTTCTAGAAGTTAAAGTCTCTTTGCCTCTTCCACAAGGTCTTATCTTTCTTCTTCCCATTCTCCACTCACTGTAGGGTGTTGTTCTTCTGGAGCCACATTGGAGCAAGTGGGAAGTTCCCCTTTGTTGTGGGGATAAGAGTGGTTCTCAGGCTGTACCAATCCCTGCTGGACCCAGGCTCAGCAAACACTGTTTAATCATGAAGCCTGGTGGAATGTTTTATAGCACAAATCGTTCCTCAGTGGCTTGGCCAGATTCAGTGTGTTAATGGTGGTGTCCAGTCAAAAGCTGTGTTTGGATCTGGACCTGGGAAAGGTGGTTCCTTTGCCAGTAGGAAGCAGTAGATAGGGCAGAAGGGAGAGTCTGGGGCAGAACATCAGGACCTGCTGGTTCAAAAGGCTGATGGTTCTCATTGTGCTTACAGGAACCTTCAGCCATGAGCTTCAGTCAACAGATTATGTGGCCACCCAGCAGATCTATGCTCACTATTCCCTTCTCCACTTGATGGTCGTCAGCATCACCATCCGGCGATCGGCTCACAGCACCCAACCCATCACGGTCCAGCTCCATGCTCCTTTTGAGCCAAAGAGCCAGGACTTGGACCTGAAACAGGGACCAGACTTCCAGGGAGCACAGTGAGTTTGGATCGGGGGGGACCATGACCTGAATACGTCCTGCATGGGCTGTTGTGCACTGCCCTGCTCACGTTGGGAGATACATGGCAAGAGTAAGGCTGGAGCTGGGCTGGGTGGGGTGGAGGCTGGTGCAAATCTGCTTCTTCACGGAGGGCATATAAAACAAAACCCAAAATCCAGCATAGAAACACATTTATTAGCTGCCACCGCAATACTGCTGCTGCCATTGGCATGGAAAAGGACAACAAGGGCCGTGGGCTGGGTGTGATTACACAGAAATGTGTTTGGGGAACACAGTGGCTTTGGAGGAGAGTGTTGTCAGTGAAGTCAGGGAGCCCAATGCCCGATGTGCCAGAAGCCAACACTCACATACTAGGGGACGCCAAGGGTTTAGTCTGGATCTGCACAGGTTTGGGTGGTCTGTGGGTTCCCACAAGTCAAGTGCACCCGAGTCACATCCTGCATCATGTTTATGTACAAACTCAGTGCTGAGTCAGCAGGTTCTGAGTGCAGGCTCTGTGCAGCCACTGGTTAGTAATTAACATGTATTGTAATGAACTTAAGCAACTGTTACACCCTTTTACACGTGCTCAGCCTGGGGTTTCTAACCTGAACAAGGGGCTTTTTGACCCGTGAGTGTAATTTTTAGTGTTCTAATGAAGACAGCTCAGTTTGTTCCAGGACCTGGTACCTTCTTGCCAAGTTGGCCACATCTTTGAAGCATCTTGACTCTGTTCATCCTTGAGTCCAGCCTTTCTGGATATTCTTGAGTAAAACATGTCAAATGTTCCATCTGAATATTCCACCCCAATTAGAGAGCCCTAAATCTGCCATATTTTAGCGTAAATGACTTGTCAAGAAGTTACCACGTCCTTGAAGCTATGTGCATCAGTTCTACGGACAGAATGACCATAGATGACCTCAACAAGATGGTCATCTTCAAGGTGACCTCTACAAACAGTTGGCTGGGATTGGGGACCGGTTGTAACGAATTTCAGCCTCATTTTTGAGGGCTAAAGCGTGGGGATGGTGGAGCTTCCACCCTGGGTGCGAGCAGGAGCCTGTGCTCGGCTGCCGGGGAGGTCCCCATGGCATGGTTGGACGTGCTCCAGTCCCACCAGCTCTGCTCTGCGCTCCCTGCTCCTTGCTGTCCTCCACAGCTACGCCTATGGGAGGACGCTGGTTCCCGAGGTGGAGGGGGGGCCATGTCCCGCCGTTCACATGCTCTGGACGCCGGTGCCGGGCGCGCTGACACTGCGCGGGGAGGAGCGGGAGCGCCGCTGGGAGTTCCTGACGGCCGTGGCCGGCAGCGAGGAGGAGGCCAAGGGCAGCTACCGCCGGGGCCTGGCCTGCGTGGCCACAGGGTCCCTGCGCCGGCGCCATGCCCGCGCCTGGGCCGCGCTGTGGCGGGGCTGCAGCGTGGAGCTGGCCGGGCCCCTGCGGCTGCGGCGAGCGCTGCGCGGGAGCCTCTTCTACCTCCTGAGCTCCATCACCCCGCGCCCGGCTCTGCCCTCCCATGGCATCAGCCCCGGCGGGCTGGCCAACGGCGCGCGCGGGGAGGACTACTGGGGACACGTCTTCTGGGACCAGGTGAGTGCCGCCCGCGATGTGGTACCCAGGGCTTGCACAGCAGGTGGGATGCAGGATGCTCGGTGGGAGGAAGCTGTGATGCTGCCCCCAAGCAGGAGGACCTTGGTACCACGTAGGAGGATGCTCTCCAGCAGCATCCTCCTGCTCCATTCGTAACAGCTGCCCAGACCCAGCTCCACCCCTGGAGTTCCTCATCCCGGTTGTCCTCTAACTCAAAAGTAAATTGCTGAGATTGAAGCTGGGTGCCTGGGGCTGCTGCAGAGCCAGCGGATGTGAGATCCCACTGCAGGGCTCCTCCCTTCCCCAGGTTGAGGTCTGGGGCTGAGATAGGTCAGGTTGGTCACCCCAGGGTGCTACAGTGACTAGCTTAGAGCACGGCCACCAACTGTTAGCTGTCTAAAAGGAAGCAAGTTGAAACCTTCCAGCTTCAGTGGCATCAGCAAGCCCTGAATCACTGAGAAGTGTTTTCTGTGATGGGCACATTCAGCCTTTGAACGTAGGTCTGGGGTGTGCTCAGTAAGCTGGGCAGGCTGGGTGTCTTTGCCCTCCCAGGGCTTAGACCTGCTCTGGGGGCAGCCACACCAGTGGGTGCTCAGCTCAGTTGCATCATGTGAGCAGGAGACACTGGGTGGTGTTGAGGCTCCTGCTCCTGGTCTGGCGCAGCTGGATCCAGTCTAGTCCCAGCCTTGGTCAGTGGTTTATATCTAAAAGCAGAAGCTCTTCCCTGTGAGGGTGCTGAGGTGCTGGCACAGGGTGCCCAGAGAAGCTGTGGCTGCCCCATCCCTGGCAGTGTTCAAGGCCAGGTTGGACACAGGGGCTTGGAGCAACCTGCTCTAGTGGAAGGTGTCCCTGCCCGTGGCAGGGGGTTGGAACTGGAGGAGCTTTAAGCTCCCTTCCAACTTAAACCACTCTGTGATTATATTGCCAAGAAGGACTCCAGCCCCTGTCTATGCACTTTACACTGATCCACACACCCCCCAAAGCTGCAGCAAACCCTGCATACACCTCTCTAACACCTTATTCTCATCCCCATAGAGACCAGTAACAGTGGGAGCTGCAGCTTCCACTGACAGTTGTGGCCTCCTTATCTCCTGCTCTGTGCTTCATCAGCAGAGCACAGGACACCAGCACACCCCAGACCTCAGATAAACACTGCTCAGCCTCAACCAAACACCAGTGTGTTACCAGCATTCTCCCCGTGCCAAAGACAGGGCACAGCAAGTGCTGGCTCTGGGAGAGTTACTCTGAACATTAACTATAAATCAATTACAATTCCAGCTGAGGCACATCTGGGTGAACACCACAGCTCCTGGGCTGAGGTTCAGCAGATCCAGCTGCTCCTGCTGGTAGAGCTGAGCAGAGCCCACCAAACCCACAGCAGCAGCATTCCCAGTGACTCCATCTGTTTCACTTTTGCTCATTTCAGCTGAATAACTGATCTCTCTCAGCACTTCCAGTGGCCAGGGGCTTCCCATGGACCTTGTGTGCGTTCTTCCTAGTGATGTATTGGGTTTGACCCTCTCCAGAGCCTCCCTTGTCTTGCATGGTGGAAGGTCCTGCTGAGATCCTCCTATGAGACACCAGAGAGCAGCAGGAATGGGCAGGAGCAGTTCTCTGTGGATTTATCCCTCTTAATGAGCCCATGGGATGGCACCTTTAAGTAGGATCAAAATCACAGTCAGAGCATTTGGGATGGAGGTGAGACTGGTGGGAGCGTTTGCGTGCCCCACCAGCCAACCCCACTATCTGCTTCCAGGAGACCTGGATATTCCCGAACATCCTGCTGTTCTATCCCGAGGCTGCCCGAGCCATGCTGGAATACCGGATCCGCACGCTGGAAGGAGCCCTGCACAACGCGCGGGAGCAAGGCTACGAGGTGGGGATGGGGATGGGGATGGGGATGGGGTTGGAGGTGCTGGGCTGGGGGCAATGCAGCCCCCATGGGCACAGTCAGGCTTTGCTTGGCTCCAGTCTAGCAGCACACTGCACCTCAGGGTGCTGTGCTTAGCTCCTGCTGGATCTGCTCCTGGCAGGGTGCTAAGTTCCCGTGGGAGAGCGCAGCCACTGGCCGGGAAGTCTGCCCTGAGGAGATCTATGGAGCCCAGGAAATCCATGTCACCGGGGACGTGCTGGTGGCCTTTGAGCAGTATTATCACACCACGCAGGTAACGGCAGCGTGTGGCACCGGGACGGCTCAATGTGCAGCTGGTTGCTGTCACTGTTCCCAGAGGAGCTCTGCTGTTCTCTGCTCCCATCAGAGTTGCTGGTGGCACCTCCGGGTCCCTCCTCCAGCCCTGCCTGCTCTGTCCTTGCTCCTCGTGGGTGGCTCAGCATCCTCTTGGCTCAACCCAGGCCAGTTTTCTGCCCTTTCCTCCTGCTGCATCCATCTCCTGAGAGCTCCTGTCCTGCTGCTGGGCTGGGTCTGGGGCAGCCTCCCTCACACGCCTGGTTCTCTCTGGCTGTGGCTCCTCCAGGACCAGAAGCTGTTCAGGGAGGCTGGAGGCTGGAGGCTGGTGTGTGCCGTGGCTCAGTACTGGTGCAGCAGGATGGTGTGGAGCGAGGAGGAGCAGTGCTACCACATCAGAGGTACTTCTGCCACCGCTAGACCCATGTTTAGGGATGGGATTGTGAGCAGAGGCTCGGAGCCCCCCCCCCAGCCAGACCTGGACCAGGGTGTGCGGGCTCTTCAGACTCCTGCCCTCTGGAATATCTCAGGGATAATGGTTGTGTCCATGCAAACACACGGCAAGATGCTCCTCTCTCTTCCAAAGCTACAGTTTCTCAGCCCCTTCCCACTCATGGGACACCTCTAAATGTCTCCTTTCATGGTGGTACATGGGAGGCATCTGTGGGAGGAGGGTCTGGAGGAGCAAGGCTGGGTTAGAGCAAGGGGTCTCCATGAGCTAGAGGAGCCCCTGGGGTTGCTGCAGGCTGGCTCAGGTGTAAAGATCCCTGGAGACAACCCCAGTGCTCCTAAAGGAGCCACATATATAAATGCCTGTTTTCATGTTCCTCTTGGGAAGGGGCCATCTCTCCTCCTGGGGACAGGCTGCAGGAAAGCAGCAAAGGAAGGGACTGAGCTTGCGGATAGGGAAAGCCTGAATGGCTTGATTGCATGAATGACTTGGAGGTCACCTCGCCTGGGGAGCCAGGGAGGTGCCCTCAGGCCGAGGTGCCAGAGCTGTGAACCGGGTAGTTTCTCCTTCCCAACAAGCACCTCTTAGGTTCCCCTCTGCTGACCATTGCACCGGGGTCGCTGTGGGGTCCTCGAGGCCGCAGCAGGGCTCAGTGTGAGGGTCCCCTTGCTCTCCCCAGGTGTCATGCCCCCGGATGAGCACCATTGCCACGTTGACAACTCCGCTTACACCAACGCCGTGGCCCAGCGGAGGTAACGCACGTGCCCTGCGGGAGCGCTGCCCCGTCTCTCCTCCTTCCTGCCTGGCAGGGGTGGGAGCAGCAGGGGTCCTGCATGGAATGCACCCTCCTGCTCTTCACCTGCCTCTGTCTGAGCTGCTCCCCTTGCCTGCCCTTACAGTCAGAAGTAGGTGGTCCCGTGGTGGTTCGTCTGACCTGCTTTAGGTGTCCACATGAGAGGGGTTTCACTTCACAGGAGGGTTTCTCTCCCTCTGCTTTATGAGATGTCCGTACAACGAGCCAGCTGGAGACATTTAAAGCTGGAGGAACTGACTCCCAATGCCAGTGATGAAAGCTGCTACCCCGGGCTTAAACCCTGAGCGTGTTCTCTCAGACAACTATTTCTTTGCAGTCATGGCTCAATTAGTTCTTTCTGTTCCCTTTCTTCTCTCCCTGCTCCGAGGGGTCACAGGCCCTCATCCATGACATGCAGGATTGTTCAGCTTGACTTTTGCAGCCGATCTGGCTCGAGACTTGTTGATCCCAGTGCCTGAGCAGTGGCTGCGCTGTGCCAAGAACATCAAAGTGCCCTTTGATGCGGAGAGGAAATATCACCCAGAGTACGACGGCTACAGCCCGGGTGAGCGCGGGGCAGCAGCAGCCCCGGGAGTTACCCACTGCTCCTCCTTGTAAGCCTGTGAGAAGCAGGGGCTGGTTCAAGCATGGAAACCGTGGCTGGGTGTTTGGCTGAAGTAAAAGTCTCTGGTGTTGCTCCCCAGTTGCAGCTTTGGGGTTGCCCCCACGCAGAACCCTGTGGATGGGTTCTGCCTCTTGGTGGATCGTTTCTCATTAGTGGGCTCATAAAATTAGGAAATTTGGGAACACAAGGAGTAGGAGGAGACTTCTAGCACAGTGATGCAGGTGGTGTGGTTGCCATGAACCCATTGCTGATGGCTCTATCTTCCTGCTATGTGTTACCCTTCCAGCAGCCCCTGGCCTCTGGAAGGGTTCCACTGGAAATGCACACCCAGTTTGGTGCCTCTTTTCTTCCAGTGAGGGGCAGGGTAACCTGGGAGCTATTCCTTTGCACTCGAGGTTTGGGTGACACCAGCCTGGCTGCCATCAGTCAGGGCTGTGCCCATGTCCTGCCTCAGCACCGCTTCCAGCAAACACAGCACCGAGGGCAAACCATGGGCTGCTGCTCTGCTCTGCCTTTGGCAAGGCAGCAGAGTTGTGCTCCTGCAGTTCCACTGCCTTCCCCCTGCTGATGCGGTGCCTGTTGTGCCAAAAGTGTCTGTGTGTCGGGTTTGTTCCCCATATCAGTAAACAGACCATTGGTCTGCCCGCTATTCCTGGCTGGAATTGTGGCCTGACCAAGCCTGTCCCCAGGCGAGCCAGTGAAACAAGCTGATGTGGTCTTGCTGGGCTTCCCACTGATGCACCCCATGAGCCCTGAAGTCCGGAGAAATGACCTGGAGATGTATGAACCCGTCACAGAGCTGGATGGACCAGCCATGACCTGGGTAAGGAGAGGGGCAAAGCCTGACGTGGGGTTCATAGAATCACAGAATCCCAGCCTGGTTTGGGTTGAGGGGACCTTGAAGCTCCTCCAGTTCCAACTGGTGGTTCTCTCCTGCAGAGCATGTTTGCCGTGGGCTGGCTGGAGCTGAAGGAGGTGCAGAGAGCCCAGACCCTGCTGAACAAGTGTTTCAGCAACATCACGGAGCCCTTCAAGGTGAGCTGGGTGGTGCGTCACGTCGTGGGGGCTTCCCCATGACAGACATTGCTTGGTTCTGTGTTGCCTGTTCCCAAGTAGGTCACATCACGCCAAGAGACACCCCATGGGCTGGGGCCCGTGCTGGCTGCACGTGTGGTCACTGGGTTATTGCTGTAGTGAGCTGGGTGGTTGCACGCTCGGTCTCCTCTCTGCATGCTTCCCAAGAGCAGTAAGGAGGCATCAGCTTCCTACCAGGCAATACAAAGCCTTAGGCCAGTATCATCACCCCAGGCTTCCTTCTGCTGCCAGGGATGGGGAAGGGAACGGGTGGTATTTAGAAACACATCAGAGACCACCTACCACCCCATGCCAGGGTTGGCAGCAGGGCATGGGCATTGCAACACCCCAGGTACGTGACAGTGACAATGATCAGTGTATTCAAACCCCCAAACCCCATGCAGAGTCCCAGTGCAAGTGCTGAGTCTTTCCTTTCTCTCGCTGGAGCAGATCTGGGTGGAGAACTCGGATGGGTCAGGAGCTGTGAACTTCTTGACAGGGATGGGTGGATTCTTGCAAGCCATCCTCTTCGGCTACACAGGCTTCAGGTGAGACCTGTGTTGTGTCACATTAGTTTCTAAGCTGCCACATGCGCTTGAGACCTCATCTTTGAGCTGGAGCAACGTGTGTTTACTCATGAAAAGGAAAGGGACTTGCAGCATCCAGAATATCCTCCAAAGCTCCCAACAGGTAACGAACAAACAGGAATGTTGATGATCCTGCATGAACTGTGGATACTGGGGATAATCACTGGTGGGGATCAGGGTGGAAATGATGAGCTTTGGTCCATTTCTCCTCCAGCTACATCAGTGTTGAGAGGCATTGGCTTCAAAAGGAGTCAGAGCTGGTCCAACACTGAGCTCCTCCACACTAGTTGAGACCTGCCATGAAGAGGGACATACCTGTATGATCTTAGGGTTGTAGTTAGCCTGTATCATGTTGATGTCTGTGTATCAGAAATGCATCCAGACCTGCCCATTCCATTGGTGGTTGTAGCTTTGGCTTCTTCACTAAGTGTGGGTGAAGCTTCAAGACTATGATCCACCAATTGTATTGGCTGTTGGTTAACTAATGGAAGAGAAAGTCCATACAACCACCTTACGAGCAAAACCAAGTCTGCTTCTTATATACCTTATACCTACACCCCTTACAAAGGGGACCTGTAAATGGAGGCCCTGGTCCTCTCCCACCACACTGAGCTGCCATAGGCCTGTTCGCACTGTAAAGACTGGAAATGGATTTGGCACAGATAAGAGACTTTCCGGGACACTGGATGAGTTACTTGCACACTTGGGAAGCTAAATGGCATTCCCTAAGTCTGTTTCTGGCTTAGCTGTAACATCATCCTGTCTCCTTTGGATGCGGTGTGGCACAACCTTCTGAGGCCATCTCCCATCTGCACACATGAGGCTCTGCAGGTCCCTGTGGAGGAAAGTGCTCATCTGGCATCACCACAGCATTAAAATACCTCAGAGAACACATGAAGCTCTTCCTGTAATTTCCAGTGTCTCCAGCCCTGGAGCACCCGCCTCTGGAGCATGTTCTTGGTTTAACTGAGGATGCAACCCATTGGTTACTTGGTGGAGCTGGGTGTGAGCTGCCTGTTCCCAGCTGAAAACCTTCATCCCAGCTTCTGCAGAGCTCCAGGGGCTGCAGATGCTCTGAGTGTGTGTGTTGGGTTGGGCCCCTCGGCACTGGCTCAAGCCACAGGCTCTGGGGCTCCAGCCAGATGTCCAGAGATGTTGAGGTGACATTTAAGCAGCCCTCAAGGCTGGGCTCGTGCTGTGCCCGGTGGAAGCCATGGCCCCAGGCTGGCGCATTGCCCTGCCACTGAGGCCCTCCAGTCCTTGAGCCTCTCTCTAGTCCTCTCCAGCCCGTTGAGCCTTCTCAGCAGACTGGAGATGATGGTCGAGAGCTCTTGTGTCAAGATATGAGTAGGAGGTAACGGTGACCTCTGCCTCTTCTCATCCAAAACACATGAATGGCTCTATCTGACTTTGGGTAAGGGCTTGGAGAGGGGGTTCAAGCTGTTTGCTTGGGTTTGACCTCACAGTGGAGAAGCTCCTGTAGTGGTACTGAGTTTGGAGCCCCTCAACCCGTGAGGAGTGGAGCTGAGATGGGTTTCTGAGGGTTGCTTTGCTGACCCGCTCTGCTCACAGCCCAGAGGGGAGGTGAGGACCAGGCTCTGTGGGAGCACCCTCATTGGGATGGCGCATTACAGGGGATGGGGCAGAGCTCAGGTGAGGTGTGTCTCAGGAGCGGAGGAGCACGTCCAGGAGCATCTCCACCAGGCGTGAGGTGAGCTCCCACCACCACCTCACCCGTGCTGTATAGCTGTCAGAGCAATGGCAGCAAGTGAGAACAGGGACTTGTGATGGGTACTTCAGCTGAGGCTGAACCTGCATCCCACAATCCCAGCCACCTCCCAGCTCCTCCCGTGGCTGGAGCTTGGTTCAATGTGACCAGGTTCAATCCCTCCCAGGGTCCATGGCCGCCTCTGCCCGTGCTGATGCCCTGTCCCACTCCCCATGTCAGAGCAGGGCATTCCCAGATCTTCCCAGCATCGCCGCTGGGGCCGGCCCAGGAGCTGCAGCGGGGACCGGGGCTGCTCTGCAATGGAAAATAGCATTTTCCTCTTTTTGTTCCTTTTATATTCAAATCACCCAACAGAACGGAAGCCACAGAGCTTGAGTGAGGAACTGGGACAGGAACACTTTAGGGTGCCGACCCATGAGAACACAGCCCAAATAGCTGTTCACCCGGTGCTTCATTGGTGTGCTCGGGATTTGCCCAGAGATCCTTGGGATACACCAAGGACTGAATTCTCCAGTATGTGAAGGGGCGCCAGAAGGGACATATCTGAAGGGATATCCAAGTACTGATACTCCAGTATCTGAACGGGGTTGCAAGAAACGTAGAGAGGGACTTTTCATCAGGGACTGCAGCGATAGGACGCAGGTCGATGGGTTCAGACTGAAACAGGGGAGGTTTAGGTTGGATCTAAGGCAGAAGTTCTTCCCTGTGAGGGTGCTGAGGCGCTGGCACAGGGTGCCCAGAGAAGCTGTGGCTGCCCCATCCCTGGCAGTGTTCAAGGCCAGGTTGGACACAGGGGCTTGGAGCAACCTGCTCTAGTGGAAGGTGTCCCTGCCCGTGGCAGGGGTTGGAGCTGGAGGAGCTTTAAGGTCCCTTCCAACACAAACCATTCCATGATTCTATGACTTTCTGCCCACAGAGGCACAGAGTAATGGGAGGTGCTGCTGGGATGTGCTGTCTGTCTGGGGAGGTGGCTGCCCCCCCAAAGCTGCTTTCCCTCGTGGCCACCCTTTGTTCCCACCACCAGTGTGCCCCTGCCTTTCCAGGATCACGAGGTCCAGCCTCCGCTTCAACCCGGCCTTTCCGGATGACATCCACAAGCTGAACATCACCGGCGTCTCCTACTTGGGCAACAAACTGAAGTTCACCATCACCAGAGAAGAGATGGGGATCGAAGTGACCGAGTGCCCCCAGGACCCTCCAGCATCGCCCCTGGAAGCGGTGCTGGAGTCGGGGCAGCGGCTGCCCCTGTGTGAAGGTGCGGTGCCACCGCTGGGGCTGCTGCTGCAGTGAGGACAATGTGGGGAGGAACCACCCCACACCTCACACGGGCTGGGTTTGTTGCAGGGCAGAGGGTGTCGTTCCCCACGGCCGCCGGCTGGATCCAGAGATCATCCACTGGGACCTCTTGAACCTCAGCTGATCCGGGCTGTACCCACTGGAGCAGAAGCAAGTTGAAGAGCAGATGGTGGCAGAGGGGAATGTGAAAGTGGGGTGGAACCTGGGGTCCCAGGGTGGGCCATAAACCCTCTGTCCCCATGGGACAGTGTGTGCTGTGTGTCTCTGTGGCAAGGAGGGTGGTAGGCTCAGAGCTGTCACCATGGCTGGGGTGGCAGCAGCTCCAAGTGATGCTGAGCATCCTTGTAGCAGCCCAGGCATCCGTTATGGTCACTATTATGTCAGATGATGGCAAATTGGGGTCTGAGCAGAGTTGGGGAGCTGAGCAGCCTTAGGGTGAGCAAAGACCTGCAGTGTCTTGGCTTAAGGCATTTCCCATGTCCTGGAAAGCCCTGAGGGCGAGAAGGAGAAGGGCTGTGCCCCTGTACACGTGCAAATGGGGGGCACGATACCCCAGACCCAGCTGTGCACCTCGCAGCGTTCCCTCCAGCACCCCCTTTGCTGGGGCAGGGTGGGGATGTCAATGGCATTCCTGGCCCCGCCGGGTCTGTCCTCTCCAAACAAACCCCAGGAATCTCAGCTGAATCCCATAAAGTCTATAAAAAGCCCCTTGGCCGCTCCCAGCCACAGGCAGCATGTGGGAATGCTTTGGGAAGGAGGAGAAGTGAGTCCCCTGCCCTGTAATTACACTGGCTCCTGGTCAGGCCTCATCACCAGTCACCCAACCCCTAATCAGCAGCACTTCTTGGCAGCAGGGCAACGTCCCCTCCATCCCCTCATCTCAATAACAGCCCCATGGGCTGGATTTGGGCTTGTGTGGGGCTGGAGATAAAGCCCCCTATGGCCTCCGGCTGCTTTAGGCTGGGTGGCACTAAGTGTCACAGGGATTATGGCTTGTCCTGGCTGCGAAGAGCAGGAGCAGAGCATGAAACCCCCATATTTATATTGTCCCTTTCACACACCCCCCCCCCGCACGACGGAGGCACTCAGAGGCTTATGGAGTGTGAGATGGTTTAATGGTTTGAACAGTGCTGCCCGAGGAGGGGGATGCTGGGTGTGCACACAGGGTAAAGGCAGGTGAAACCAAGCTGTGGGGCTGGGTGCCATGGGGCTGGGGGCGCTGGTGCAGCAGGGGCAATGTGGGGCTGAGCCCCCCCAGCTCAGTGGCCATGACCATGGGCCACCCTGGGCCAGTGGCTGTCCTGGGGGGCCACCAGCTACGCGAAGGGGTCTCCACAAGCGCTTCACCCCCCAGTCACTTGTCCTCATCGTCGCTGCCGCTGAACTGGTACGTGAAGAAGCCGACGGAGTCCTGGGCGAGCTGGGCGAGGTGGATGACGCCGGTGATGGCCAGCGCGGCCAGCACCAGCGGCAGCACCACGCTGCACGCCGTGGCCAGCACGTTGTAGCACCGGGCCTTGGAGCTGAGGCGCCGGGCGGCCTCCACGTCCCCGGCCACCCTCCGGTCCCGCGCCTGCAATGCCAGAGACGGGGCAGCAGCGCCCATGTGCCTTCCCCGTGTCCCTCCCTGGCCGGGCTACGTGGCTTTGCCCTGTCACAGCCCATGAGCAGTGCCAAGAGGGTGGATGGATCCAGCCCAGCTCCCTGCTCTTTGCTGATGGGATTTACGCTCCTGCATATTCCAGAGCCTTGCTGGCTCCAGCCCTTGCTTCCCCAATCTTTCCACCCTGGTACAGTTGGGCACATGCAGGGGCTGGGGGCACCTGAAGGAGCAGTTGGTCCTCCAGCAGTGGCAGGAGGCTGTGGTTATCTAAGGGGATCTCACAGCCTTGTTGTTAATAAGTGGCAGGAAAGGGGGGGGGGGGGGGGGGGCTTTACTTTGTCACCTCAACCAGCCTCTTGAGGGTGTTGGGCTCTGGTCCCCCACCCCAGCCCGCCCAGGTAAGCTCCGTGTCTCCTCGGGAAGCCCATCCCCTGGCATCAGCATGGGGAGGGCTCTCTGGTGCCCCTGAACATCCGTCCTCCCCATGGATCATCCGCGCTCCATGCCCGTACCTTGACGGAGAAGGCGAGCGCCACGAAGCCGAGGCAGCAGAAGTTCATGTAGATGGTGTTGAAGATGGACCAGATGAGGTGATCGCGGGGCAGTGGGGACCTGCCGGCGGGGGACGGCTCCCGCTTGCGATCGTCCTCCCGCGGGTACGAGGTGTCCATGGCCACGGCGAGGGGCAGCCCGCGGCTCTCCGGCTGCACCAGCCCGGCTGCGGCAGCGGCGCGGGGCCGCCCCTTATATAGCCCCCGGCTGCGGCTCCGCTATATATAAACCTGCGAATTACAGCCCTGGCGGGGCTGTGGTTGTCCCTTGGCTTGGCTGGGACGCGGGACACACACGCTGGGCTGTGTGAGCCGACGGGGGTTTATATCCAGCCGCCCCCCTGCAACGAGGACCCAGCGAGAGGCTCGGGGAGGGACGACGGGATGGAGCCGTGGGATGACTTTGAACCCAAGTGACCGCCACCCCGAGGGGTCGGGACGCCGGTGCCGGGGGCTCCGGCTCACACCGGTGCCTCCAGCCCGGTCCCCCTGGTGGTCCTGGCTGGGAAAACCCCTCGTTGGCAGCGCCCGAGGCATTAAACGGGAACTGAAAACCGGGATGTGGAGGAGCTGCTTGCACGGGGGTCCCTGCAAGTGGGAGGGTTCGGGGCTGTGTGGCAGGATGGGGTTTGTGCAACCAGGAAAACACGGACATTGATTTATTGTTTCCCCTTTTTCTGAGCTTCCTGGAAGAATCTTGTCTGGGAACCGGGCTGGAAGAGCTCTGCACCGCCGTGGAGTGCAGGCAGGGAGCTGGCAGCTCCTCAGCTGTTCTGGAGGTGCACAAGGACCCTCTTCTCCTTCCCCGCGGTGAATGAGGTGATAGACAAGGGGTTTTGGCAGCGCGAGCTTTATTTGTGGCAGCAGTGACCTGTACATGGGTCACCAGCAGCACTCTGGGGCTCGTCTCCGTGTGTCCCAACCTGGTTCAGCCGTCCCCTTGCAGGCGGTGGCGGGGGACACCGCGGGCGCAGGCAGCGAGGGGACACTGCTCCTCTCCCTGTGTCCTGAAGCAGGGGCATTACGGGGGACAAAGCAGCACCCTGTGGGGTGGCAGCAAGCAGGGCCGTGGCCACGCAGCGATCAGATGGTGGTGGACACGATGGCACCGATGATGCAGATGGTGATGACCAACAGGATGAGGACCAGGAGCACGGAGCAGATGATGTTCAGTGCCTTGGCACGGGCACCGTGCTGCCGGGCACCCTCCACGTCCCCCAGTACCTTGCAGTCACGGGCCTGGGAGGGCAAATGAGGGGCTCAGTGGGCACAGGGGGCTGGGGGGGCCTGGCACAGCCCGGGGGGTGGTGGTGGCACCTCGGGGACAATATCACCCCAGGGCAGCAGGCGAAGCTACCAGCACTGCCCGTCCCCATTCCCGGGGTGGGCAGGTTTGAGGGCCTGCATCAGGGGAGGATCAGATCTGGGGTCCCAGGGCTGGGCGGCATCAGCGGGGCTGGGATGGGAGAGTGGATCTGGGTGTCCCAGGGCTGGGTGGCATTAGGAAAGGCTGGGATGGGAGACTGGGTCTGGAGGTCCCAGGGCTGGGCAGCATTGGTGGGGCTGGGATGGGAGACTGGATCTGGGGGTCCCTGGATGGGACAGCGGGCAGGAGGACATCGGAGGGAATGGTGGGGATAGGGCTGGTGCAGGGGGGTGTAAAGGGGGTCCCATGTCAGGCTGTGTCCGGGTCAGCGCTGGGTTGGGGGGTCCCGTTTGGCTCAGGGTGTGCCGGGGCGCCCTGTCCGGATGGAGGGGACGGGTCTGGGTCGGGGTTGTCGGATGGGGATCCCCGGTGTCCCCTCCCTCACCTTGATGGAGTAGATGAGCGCAGGGAAGCAGAAGCAGCCGAAGCAGCTCAGTCCATAGCCCAACAGCACGTTAAAGAGTGACCAGAGCACGTAGTCCCGGGGCTGCCCGACGGGGTCGCTTGCGGGGGTCGCGCCCGCCCCGGGGGGCTGCAGCGGGATCGACACCTCCGCCTGCCGCGGCCTCATGGTGGGACTGAGGAAGGGAGGGAGCGGGACCGGCCCCGCACCGCCCCCAGCCGCTGGGTTTGCACGCCGGGGTTCGGGGTTTCTCCTCCCGCTGGCTTCAGTGCCCATGACGAGCTCGTGCCACAGAACAAGGTCTGTGGCTGCCAAAAACAACGTCAGGGCGTGGAAAGAGAAAGAAGGAAACAGCCGGGAGGTGAAACTGTTTGAATCAGGCGAGCACCGGGGCGCGGAGCCGCAGAGCATGTGGGCCTTGAGCAGCAGCATCCTTCCTGCTGGGTGGCCGGGTGCTGGTGCCAGAGGCTGTATGGGGAACCGGCCCCGGTGGCTGCTGAGGAATGTGCGTTTTCCTGTTGGAGGCTGAACGGTTCCTCACCTGCTCCCCTGGGGGATGCAGGAGTCGGGCTGGAGTCCTCGGGGTCTCCAGGCCTGAACCCACAGAGACCCCACGGTGGGGGTCCAGAGGGTGTTTGTGCTCCAGCCCCAACACCTCACGTATGGCACTGCAGGTAAAGCTGCTCACAGAAGCTCAATGGGGGTTCCCCATGTTGGGTGCTGGGGTCCCTCCTGGGGCACTGCTTCTGAACGGACCCTGTGGCATTGGGGTGTTGGCCAGGGACAGCCACAGGGACCAAAAGCAGACGGTTTGTTCCTTATCCATCAGTTCTGAGCATCCACACAAGTGTTAACACAAGCAGCTGACACGCTGGAGGGAAGGGATGGGATCCAGAGGGACCTGGACAGCCTGGAGAGGTGGGAACCTCATGGAGTTCAACAAGGCGAAGCGCAAGGTCCTGCTTCCAACGGGGATACAGGAAGCCCTGCTGAGATTTCAGCCCAGAGCATCCCGGGAAGCCCCAGCACATTTTGCCTGTGTTGGCTGATGGAGGAGCTGGGGAGCGCTCTGGGGGTGCACAGTGACTCCAAACCTGTGTCATTCCCAATGGACACCACCCCTGGGGCAGCGATGTGCTGGGAGGGATTTGGGCAGAACGAGCTGGATTCCGCTCCTGCGGGGTCCGGGAGGAAGCAGGAAGGGGCGGGAGCGTGCGGGATGCAGCACATCACCCGGCTCCTTGCCAGCCCCTTGTGCAAGGGCTGCGGCCGCTGCCAACTTTGCGGGGCCGGAGCCGGCGCCCGGGGGCTCAGCGTGAAGGTTTACAGGGGGGTTTCTGGCCTCATAAGCAGCTCCTTGGGCCCTGATGGGCGCTGATGGGACGTTCACATCCATGGGATGCCCTTGTGGGCAGGGGCAGCCTCCCCGTGGCTTCTCCCCAAAGGAAGAAGCGGAGGAACGGGTGATTCACCAGGGGGCGGCTCTGCACAAACCCCTGTTGTTGAGGTGGGGCCGCTGACACCGCCTCCCGAGCGCGGCTGCTTGGCAGGAGCTCCGTGTTCTTGAAAGTGAAAGACTTCATTTCGCATCCTCGCGGGGCCCCAGCCCCGAGGCCCTGAGGATGAGGAGCACGAAGGCTTCCAGCGAGCTTTGGGAGGGGGGAGCTGGGTCAGCCATGTGCTTGAGGCTCTGCCAGGTGGGATTGTGCCAGGGTTTGCCGTGCGGTCTTGCCTGGGTCCTGTTGGATGCTGGTGAAGCCAGGCAGGGCCATGTGCTGGCACGAGGGTGCTGCCGCTTCCCGCTACCTCGTGATGGTTGTGTGAAGGGTTGGTGCTTGTCGTGGTCCAACAGAGCCCCACGGGGCCGTTGCTCCATCCCCACCGGTGGGATGGGGAGAAAAGTGGAAGGGTAAGAATGAGGAAATGCGTAGGCTGGGATAGAGGCAGCTCAATAGGGAAAACAAAAGCAAAGTAAGGAATTCTTTCACCCTTCCCATCACAGGCGGGGGCGCAGGTGGGGGTTCAGCCATGCCCAGGGCTCACACGTCACGGTCACTTGGGAAGACAACATTGATCCAAATGTCCCCTTTCCTCCTCCTTCCCGTAACTTCATATGCTGAGTGTGACGCCACATGGTCTTGGATATTGCGGGGTCAGTGGGGATCAGCTGTTCCAGCTGTGTTCCTCCCAACTCCTTGTGCCCCCCCTGCCTGCTTGCTGGGGGAGGAGCACAGCCCTTGGCTCTGTGTAAGCCCTGCGCAGCAATAACCAAACATCCTGTGTTACTCACCCTGTTCCAGCACAAACCCAAACCAGCCCCAGTGCAGCCACTGGGAGGGAAATTAACCCAGTCCCAGCCAAGCCCAGCACAACGTGGGCAAGCTTTGAGGGGCAGTCCCTGCCCCGCTTCACCCCAGGAGCAGCCCTGCCCGGTGATCCGGGATGGAGCCACATCGCCCACAGCTTCCCCTTCCCTCCGGAAGCGCATCCCGGCCCCGCTGCCGCACATGTGGCTGCACAGTCCTGACCCAGCTCCTCTGGCTGAAGCTGTTTGCGCTGCCCCACGGCCCAAAATCACAGAATCGCACAATCAGCCAGGTTGGAAAAGACCTTTAAACTCATCAATTCCAATCTTTACCCCAGCACTGCCAAGGCCAGCACTAACCCATGGCACTGAGGCCTTGGCTACACGGGGTGTGAACACTTGCAGGGCCGGTGACTCCAGCCCTGCCCTGGGCAGCCTGTTCCAATGCCTGAGCACCCTTTGGGGAAGGAATTGTTCCTCATCTCCATCTAAACCTCCCCTGGGGCAGCTTGAGGCCGTTTCCTCTTGTCCCATCCCTTGTTCCTTGGGAGCAGAGACCAGCCCCCTCCTGGCTCCATCCTCCTGGTGACACCCCAGCAGAGGTGAGGTGCTACCCGCATCCTTGGGGTGAAGGTGAACTTTACAAGCACTTTACTTACTGTATGGATGCCTCTTCCCTATGAGTACCCAGGTTCACCAAACTCAGCGCATCCATGATGCTCTGAGCCAAGGGCCCATCTCCCCCTCCAGGCCTGTTTCTCAGCCGGCCAAGCTGGGGTGGGGGGACCTCAAACCACCCCCTGCCAAAATGAACCCGAGCTGGGGCAAAAGTGAAAGAAACCTTTATTTGAACTGGGTTTTTGGAAGGAGGCACTTCTCCTCAGGGGCACTCGGGGCTGTAAATCAGAGCAAAGCAGCAAGCAGGAAAACACACTCTGCTCCTTTGCTATGGGCAGCTTTTGGGAGCTCAGTTCCCAAAGTGCATCCATGTACTTCCAGGAAGGCAAAGGAAGGCTCTGCAGGGGCTGTGAGCAGCGACGGAAGCAGGACAGGACCCCAGCAGGCTCTGGAGTGCTCCGGGGAGGTGTGCTCCGGGGGGGCGGCTAATTGGGGCCATAGAAGGGGTAATGCTCCTGCTCATATCTGAAGCCTTTCATGGCAGCGATGGTGCCGGTGGCGACGAGGACGACGATTAAGATGGAGAGGGCGAGGAGGGCAATGGTGAGCACCAGGGCGGTGATGTTGAGCTGCTTGGCGGTGGAGCCATAGCTCCGCGCTCCGCTGTAGTCACCGAGCACTTTGCGGTCCCTGGACTGGGGGAGCCAGAGGGGACAGTCAGTGGGTTTGGAGGTGGGGGGGACAATCAGTGGGGTTGGGGTAAAGGGGACAGTCAGTGGGTTGGGGGGAGCCCATGGAGGGGGACGCCCCAGGGGCGTCAAGGCTGCAGGTGGGTGGGAGAGGTGCTGACCCCTTCTCCAGAACCTCCAGCCAGGGCCAGTGGTCCATGGCGGGAGTTTGGGGGTCCATTGGGCACCCTCGGGTTTGGGGCTCTGTGAGGGTCATGGTGCAGCCTGTGGTTGGGGACTCTGTGGGTCCATGGGGGCTCTGTGGAGTCTATGGGGCACCCCAGGGCTGGGGTTCTATGGGGCTTCCCTGACTTTGGGGGGCTCTATGGAGTCTATGGGGCACCCCAGGGCTGGGGTTCTATGGGGCTTCCCTGACTTTGGGGGGCTCGATGGGGTCTCCGGTTCAGTGGGGTCCCCTGGGCCGCCCCCATCCCACCGGATAGGTGATGACCGGGCTCCCCCCGCCCTCCCCTGATGGGACCCCCCCTCCGATGGGACCCCCCCCTCAAGTGGACCCCCACCTTCACGGAGTAGACGAGCGCCATGAAGCCGAGGCAGCAGAAGTTGGCGTACAGCGTGGTGCAGAGGGACCAGGCGAGGTGGTCGCGGGGCGGGGGCTCCGGGCGGGAGTCCAACGGTACCATGGCGCCCGGCGGCAGCCCCTGCATGTCCAGCGCCACCGAGAGCTGCTCGTAGGGTGGCCGCGATCGCTCCATCCCGCGGGCGGCTCTGGGGAAGGCGCCGAGTCGCACCGGGGCCGGCGGCCTCCTGCGGAGGTTTCGTTTCCCCGAGACCGAGTACGGGGCGGGGCGGTCCCTGCCTGGCGCTGCCCCCCCTATTCCTCTGCTCCCCCTTCCTCTGCCCCCCCTTTCACTGCCCCCCCCCCCCCGCCCCTTCTTTGCTGTTTTCTCTATTTTCTCCACCCCTTCCTTCCATGGCCCCTCATTTACCCCTTTACCCCCTTCTTTGCCCCTTTTTCTTTGCTCTCTTCTTTCCTCGTCCCCCTCTTTCCCCCCTCCCGGGGTGGCCGTTTGGGGACAACCCCGAGCGTTTTGGCGTACTTGGCAAAGAAACCCGGAATAAGGTCCCTTCCCCATGGCACAGGGAACCCCCTTCCCTCCCGCCTTCAGCCCCATGCCCCAGCTCCCCCCTGCCGGCAGCTGCAGCTTCAGTGCAAGTGGTTGAGGCAGATGGGACATAACTTCATGGCCCTAAAGTTTCATAGAGTCACAGCACAGTTCGGGTTGGAGGGACCTTAAAGCTCCTCCAGCCATAACCCCCTGCCACGGGCAGGGACACCTTCCACTAGAGCAGGTTGCTCCAAGCCCCTGTGTCCAACTTGGCCTTGAACACTGCCAGGGATGGGGCAGCCACAGCTCCTCTGGGAAAAGTCTGTGCCAGCGCCTCAGCACCCTCACAGGGAAGAGCTTCTGCCTCAGAGCCCATCTCAATCTCCCCTCTGGCAGGTTAAAGCCATTCCCCTTGTCCTGTCCCTAGACGCCCTTGGCCAAAGCCCCTCTCCGGGTTTCCTGGAGCTCGTTTAGGCCCTGGAGCTGCTCTAAGGTCTCCCCAGAGCGCAGCAGAGGGGCAGGATCCCCTCCCTGACCTGCTGCTCACGCTCTGGGGGTGCAGCCCAGCACATGGGGGGTTCTGGGCTCAAGCACACACTGAAGCTGGGTCATGGGGAGCTTGTCCTCACCAAACACTCCAAGTCCTTCTCCTCAGAGTTGCTCTCAATCCATTCCCATCCAAAGTTATTACACAGATGGGCCTCTGTAGAATGACAGGGTATTACCTTTGTTAGTGCACTTTAATTCACATTATATATATTCACTGTATTCTATAAGGAGGTGATAAAATTTTACAGGCAACTCTGGGAATGTTCATGCTTAAAAAACCAAACCAAAGGACAGCCCGGCCCTGGGAAGAACTTTGCTTCTCAGCAGCTTCGAGCTGTCCATGAAGGATAAAGGATGTCCCAGGACAGGAGGGATGACGCCAGCATCCTCCAGCATCCCAGCCCTGTGACACATCCTGGGTACCACAAACCAGTAACTCCAGCAAGATGGACCCCAGGGACACTGGGACTTGGTGATGAGCTCAGTCACCCTGTGCCAGAGCACTGGGAGGGTATAAGAACCCTCTGTAAAGGCACATTTGGGGTGCCCTCATCAGGCTGGGACCCCTCATGTGCATCAGTGTTTGCTCTGTTGTTCTGCACTATGTGTCCCAGCTTCTCTCCTTCATTGGCATGAATTCTTTGGAGAGCCATCAACATTCCCAAACCTCCTGCCCCCCACCCGGGGCCGCTAGTGAGGTGGGAAGAGGCTGCACTTTGGTCCCATGGGCGAAGGCTGCATGACCAGCGGCCTCCTGCTCCCGGTGCTGGAGAGGTGCAAGAAACAGGGAAAACAACCACTTCATTTCCCCAGATGTGCCTCTTCCACATCCATTGGGAGAGCCCTGTGCGGAGATCCCCTTCATCCCGGCCTCCTCCTCCTTCCTAACGGGACCGAGCTCCCTGCTCCACTGCCTTCCCCCCCGTTTGGCTGAACTGGGCTCAATTACCAGCTAATTACCCTGTGAGGGAACGAGCGCAGGGAACCGCGATCCAGAGCTCTGGTGCCCTCTAGTTTCCCAGCTCTGGATGTGTTTTTCTCTCTATTAACTGATTTCCCCCCGTTTTTTGTCCTCCGCTGGAGCTGCAGCGAGGAGGAGCTGCTGCCTCGGCTTGTGCGGCGGCGAAGGGGAGCAGGAAACGAAACCAACCCGCTCTTTTCTTCTGCCGAGGCAAGAACCGGCCCCTGCATCGGTGTCGCGAGTTGTGGCCGCTCTCAGCCTGGCAAGCGGCTCCTCCAAGGCACACGGTCCGTGACCCCCCCACCGGCGGCGAGGCCGTGGTCACCGTGGGCATAATTAAGTCTTATTGTTAATTAGTGCTGTGTTTTGCACAGGGCGAGCTCCAGCCGTCGCGCTTCCAAATGGCCCCGGGGGTCCCTGCATCCATTCCCATGGGATCCCCGCACCTGGCATAGAGGATCATGGGGATCCCCGCCATGTGATCCCTGCACCCTGCAAGGGAGGCTCGGGGGGAAAGCCTGCACCCACCGGGCGGGCCGGGCGATGCTCGCACCGATGAGGCGGGATCACGGACCCCTCCCCAGACCGGACCCGACCCGCTCGGGCCCCGCAGCCCCTGCCACGGCCGCGCCGGAACGAACCATCCTCGCCGCGGGGGGAAGGGGTCGGGGGGCGGCCCCGCCGAGGCCCGCGTTACCCATCCCGCTGGCCCCCCGGGCTCCGCCGCGCAGAGAGTCGTTCCCCTCCCCTCCCGCCCGTATCCGCCGGGATATGGACAGGGATGGGAACGGGAACGGGGACACGGCCACCCCCCCCCCGCGCCCCGCATGGCCTCGCCCGCGGCGCCTCGAAGGGATGCCGGCCCGTAGGCGTGGAGACGCGCGGCGCCTCCGCGGGCTCCTCCCTCGCGGGGCTCCCATTGGCTGCAGGCCCGCGCTGGGCGCCCCGCGATTGGCCGGCGGTGCCGTCGCTCGGGCAGAGAGGGCGTGGCGGCGGCGGTGTCGGGGCGGTCCCGGTCCGCAGTACCCCGCGCCCCGCCCGGCCCCGCTCATTCATTCCCCACCCGCGGTACCGGCGCCACGGGCCGGCGGCGATGCCCCGGGCGGCCGGGGGCCACCGCGCCGAGCCGCCCCGCTGCCCTCGCGGCCGGCCCGGAACGAGCGGGCTGGGCGGGCGGGGGGCCCGATGGGCCGGGGCTAGGCCGGCGGCGGCGATGCGAGCGGCAGGATGCCGCGGCTCCCGGTGAAGAAGCTCCGGAAGCAGCTGAAGCTGCTGCTGCTGCTGGTGCTGCTCACCTTCGCCGTCTGGTTCACCTACCTCCACATCAGCCTGGTGCGCCAGGGCCGCGCCCTGCGCCTCCCCTTCGCCTACGGCAAAGGTAACGGAGGAGGGGGCGAGGCGGGCGACCCCCCCGGGGGGGGGGGCAACACCGGGGGGCACTCCCCCATCCCCATCACCCCTCGGTGCGAGCCCTCGGTGCGGTTTGGGGTCCCCCACAAAGGGTGGGGGGATGCCCCCCACGGTGCGGGGCTCCCTGAGCCCCCCCGGCTCCACCCAGCATCCCCAGGGTGGGACCCGCATGATGGGACCCCCCCGGTGAACCCCCCCCCACCCTCCCAAGTCGGATCCATCCTGCATCACCCGGGTGGGTCTGAGGAGAGCAGGACCCCACCGCGGGCACCCTGTGCTCTGCCCTTGTACCACTGGGATCGGGGGTGACGGGGGGAGACCCAGGAGGGACCCCAAACCGCTTGGGGGGGGCTTCATCGCCCCCCCCCCGAGCGGCCCCGTCCTCGTTTTTCCGCCCGCCGCTTGGCTGCGATGACAAAGAGGCCATTTATAGCCACTGTCGCTGCCTGGAAGGGGCAAACCCAACCCGCCCATCCTTGCCCAGCGCTTTCTCAGCCTGTGCTTCGCTATCCAAACAAACCCCTTCCTCCTCCGGCCTTCTGGACACCCGGGATGTGATCCAGGATGCTCTGAGGGGCAGGTGCTGGTGCCCTGCAGTTCTGCTTCGTGGTTAATTGCTCCCGGTTTTACCCTTGCAGACCTCATTGGGCTGCTTGGAGGGGACAGGAAACTCCATGGAATATTTGCTGTGTGAAACTTGAGCTGCAGCGTTTCTGCTCAGGCTGAACTTGTGGGGTTTGTGCTAAAAAATTAGGAAGGAACGAGAGTTGGTGCTTATTTAGGCAAGGAATGGCAGGGAATGGCTTCCCTGGGCGGTCGGAGCAGCTCTGGAGGCTGGTGAAGCCTCTCTGCTGGGAAACCCGAAGTTTCCTATCGTAGCAGCAGCATGATCCTGCAGATTTTGGGCCCTTACGGGGAAATAGGGATAGCGCCGATCAGAGCAGCAGGGAATGTGCATCCATCCCCTCGGAGGAGGGGTTACGGGGAGGCTGTGCCGCTGCTTCCCCTTCCCTGCTGCTGCAGGGTCGAGCCTCACGGCAAAGCCACAAGTTGCAGCGGTCTGACCGCAGGCAGCTGCCCCGGGTCATCCCGGATTATCCCAGTTTGGGAAGGGCCGAGCTCTTCGTCTTTTGGCTCCGGTGGCCTTGGGCAGGGGGAGATGGCACCGCAGGATTTCCTGGCACGGGAGCATGCTCAGCGTGATGCCTGGGGGTGTTTGAGGTGCTGAGCCCCGGTTCTGCTCTCCCCCACCTCCTCCCTACATGCCCCGCATCCCAGCCTATCCCTCGGGATGCTCCAGAGGGGGCTGTGCTGCTGCTGTGGCTTCCCCAGGGGAAGCTGGACCTCGCCTGGGCTGGATCCTGCCCGTCTGTGCGCAGGGAGATGCTGCTGTTTGCACCGGGGTGCTTAAAGCCCTGTGAGCATGTGGCAAAGCTGGAGTTTAGGTCCCATGGAGGCTTTATGGAAGTGTGGTGATGGAGAGGGGCTGGTGGAGGGGATGGGGAGGGGGTTTGGTCACACGTAGATGGAACCTAATTCTGCTGCTGCAACCCGGTACGTGATGTTCCCCTGGGCTTAGCGGGTGCCCCTGGGCTGGGGTGAGTGAGTGGGAGGACGGGGGGGTCACCGTCCCCTCCTGGCTCCTGTGTCTCCTTCCTCCTCCTCCTCCTCAATCCATGGGATCTCTCACCAGCCGGGACCTGCTGTGGGGAGCTCTGGTGTGTCCTGGTCCCAGATCCCTTAGGGATGGGGTGGGACGCTTGTCGCTGGATGGGGAGAGGGTGCCGGGCTCTTCGGCATCACCCCAGGGGCCTGTGCACCAGAAGGTGTCTGAGATTTAGAGATTGGGGTTTGATTTTTGGCTGCCGTGGGCCTGAACCTGCTGCTGAGGCTGCTCCAGCTGGTGGGCCCACATCACACAGAGGTTAATTACTCATTAGATGAAGTGTCACCAGCAGATGCACGTCCTGGAGGCTGAAGGTGCTGGGCAAGAGGCTCTTCAGCAGCTTGGGGGGGTGTGAGGTGGGGGGGACCCAGCCAAGGGGTGCACTGGGGTCTGGGGCAGCACAGTGAAGGTGTGGGGGGATTACTGGGGATCCCCTTGGCCCAGCTGGCAGTCCCACATGGAGCCGGAGCAGCTGGGAATTTGGCTGGGAACTGTGCTGGTGCCCTGAGTAACTCCCCCCTCTCCTCATCTTCTACAAGTAGATAATTACCCTTCTCTGCCTAATTGAACACACAGATTCCTCATCTGGAATAATGAGGCCATTACGGTGCTCTCCCGGCTGGAAATGCTCTGAGGCGATGGGGTGGGAATGCTGGTGTGCCAGGTGGGAAGAAAGGAGGGGAAAAAAGGGAAGAAGAGGGAAAAAATGCCAGTAAAAACCTCAAATGGCTTTTAGCAGGGGCTTGTCCTGCTCCTGCAGCCGTCTAACTGGGGCATGTGGGATATTGGTGCTGCTGGGAGCCGGGTTTTGGGGTGGCTTGTGACTGGATGAACACAGGATGCATCCCGGAGAATGCTGAAGCCAATTCATGGCTAAAGCAGAGCCACTGGGGAAGGAAAACCCACCTGGGCCTCTTGATACCCACAGGATGCGGCACCGCCTGGACCTGGCTGTGTGCATCCTTGTGGATTCAGCCTGGGGAGGAGCTGCTGGTGTGTGGGGTCCAGAGGACTCCCAAACCTGCTCCAAGCTGGAGGCTGTGGTGGTTGGATGCTCTTTGTTCGGCTCCGCCTGCAGAGCCTTGTCCTTCCCATCCCTCCCCAGGGAATTGTCCTTTGGGGTCTCGCAGGCTGTGGAGGGGAGGAGGAGGTTTGGGATGAGGCACAGCAGCATCCTCCCCGCTGCAGGGATAACACAGCTCTTCTGGGCAGCAATTGTGATGATCTGATTTTAATTGGGAGGCTGAAGCGCTGCGGCCGCCGTGGGCTCCATCCCTTTTGTCAGGGATGCTGGGAGCAGGGGGGGAGAGGATGAGAAAGAGCCCTTTGAAGGGGAAGGGCAGCGGGGTTTGCGAGGAGCTGCTTGCCTTGCTCCTGGCATCGCCTGTTCTCCTATCCCTGCCTGGAAAGGCAGCATTCCCTGGATGGACACCCCCTCGGTGCTGGGGAAGGGAAGGTTTGGAGCTGAAAGCTGCCCAGAAGGAGGGTTTGGAGCCAGGGGAATGGGTTTGGTGTCACCGGGACCCTTCCTCCATTTGGGCTCTTTGTTACCGTGCCGGCCCTGCCGAGCGTGAGCGGATGGGAAGCAGCCGGATGGATGGATGGAGGAATGAGCCCTATCTTTTGTCTGGGGGGGACTGGGGGTGCCTCGGGGCTCTTTGGCACATGACGGGGGAGAAGTATGAGAAAAATTTGGCACGTGCCTGTTTTGGGTGGTTCAAAGGCACCAATTTGGCTCTTCAGAGGCACAAGAGGCTTTGAACCACCCCACAGCGGCAGCACCTCTCCCATACCTGGTCCCCTTGGCAGCTGTGGGGGGTCCCCAAAAACTCCCCTGAAGCTGGGGGAGAGGGGAGGTTCCAGGGCTTGGTAAAGTGAAAACAAGTGGGTTGTGCCGGGGTGGTTTATCCTGAGCTGCCCTCCTGATGCTGGTCTGAGGCTGAGGGCTGGCTGTGGGGCACCCCACATTGGGACAGGGTCCCCAGGGCTGGTCCTGTCTCTACTCCAGCCGTAGGTCCCTGGGGTGACAGAGAGGGGACCCCAAGCTGTGCTCAGTGCTGGAGCCCATCCTCTTGCCCACAGGGTGTGTGGGGAGCCCGGATCTGCCCCCATAACCAGGGAAAAGGGATTTGAGTCCTGCCCAAAACACTCGGGTTTGGGGTGGCTGAGGATGGGAGCAGATCCCTGGGGATTCATCCTGAGCATGCAAGGGCAGGAGCAGGGATGCAGCTTTTCTAGGGATGCTTTGCCCTTTGCTTTGCCCTCCTGGGAGCTGCGTGGTCCCTCCCCATGGGAAGGATGGATGCTGTGGGTGCAATTGTTGTTCCGGTCCTTGCAGAAACCCTGGGAATTGGGGATGGTTTTGGCACGTGTGTCTGTGCGGGATGTGTCAGAGGGTCCCGCTGGGCCTTGGTGACAGCAGGAGAGGAGAGCAAAGCTCTGTCCCTTCATCGCTTCTCAGCCGTGGAAGCTCTTCAAGTCCTGGCAGCTTAAAGCCTTTTAAGAACATAAAAAGACATAAAACAACCCGATAAAACATGTCCCCCATCCCCTTTCATGTGGGCATTTGCTGTCAGTTAATTCTGTGCTGTTTTCCTCCTCCTGGGGCTCCTTTTGAAGCCTTCTTTAGCTGCGGAGCTGTTGATGCTCTGCAGCGAGCTGGGGTCACTGTTGCCTCCTCTGTGTCTGGGAAGAAGGCAGATCCATATGGAAAAGGGGCCTCTGGAAGGCCTGGCTGGTCAGTCACTGTGGTAGTGGGTCCCTGGGCTGCACCTTGTTCCTCCTCCAGCCTCACTGTGCTGTGACGGAGTTGAGACGGCATCGAAGGACCCATCGCTCTGCTCATCCAGCACAGGTCCCGAGGGATTTGGTGTGATGGGATCTTTGCTCGCTGCTGGTGTCCGGAGGGATGTGGGGATGTGAGCGCATCCCCAGCCGGTGCCAGCTGCGTGGCCGCGGTCACGGCCCCGTCCTGTGCCGCTGGCTCCGGCATCAAAGAGGCGATTGAGGGAGCACAGGGGGGTGAGGGGCAGGTGGGTGCTGGTGGCACGTCCCACAGCCGGCTCCATGTCCCCGAGCACTGTCACGGAGCTGCTGCGAGGGCTGGAGCAGCTCTGCTCTGGAGCCAGGCTGAGAGAGCTGGGCTGGGGCAGCCTGGAGAAGAGAAGGCTCTTGAAGGGGAGACCTTAGAGCAGCTCCAGTGCCTAAAGGGGCTCCAGGAAACCTGGAGAGGGGCTTTGGACAAGGGCCTGGAGGGACAGGACAAGGGGAATGGCTTTAACCTGCCAGAGGGGAGATTGAGATGAGCTCTGAGGCAGAAGCTCTTCCCTGTGAGGGTGCTGAGGCGCTGGCACAGGGTGCCCAGAGAAGCTGTGGCTGCCCCATCCCTGGCAGTGTTCAAGGCCAGGTTGGACACAGGGGCTTGGAGCAACCTGCTCTAGTGGAAGGTGTCCCTGCCCGTGGCAGGGGGTTGGAGCTGCAGGAGCTTTAAGGTCCCTTCCAGCCCAAATCACTCTGATTCTATGACGGGTGCGTGGTCTGGCTGGAGCCACTCCGGCTCCTTTGGAGCTTGTGGTGATGAGAGGGCAGCGGGTGCAGGGTGAGGTGTGAGCTGGGGGACAGAACGGGGGATCTGGTTGCTGTTGATGCACGGGAGGGATCTGGGACCCTGAGCTGAGCATGGAAGCATCAGGGCTGCCTCTTCTGGAGGCTGGTTGTCAGCTCGAGTGGTCTCATGGCAGCTCCGTTGCCAGCCCTCAGCTATCCAGCATTGATTTCCATTGCTGCGCCCGAGAGGGACATCACGGGCTGGGTAAAGAGCATGAAACGAATTGGTTTGGGGTAGATGGGAATAAAATTCCTCGCTCCTCTAGCTGATGCATCCTCTGCATCCCCATGATGGCCACAGGCCCCATTCACCTCGACCCCATCCATGTCACTACTGTCACCCAGCCATGTCCCGGTGCCAGCCCTGGTGCTGCGGAGCCGGGAGCATCCCGGGGTTTTCCTGGCAGGCAGTGCTGTGTGTTGCTGCCCCAGAGCTGGATCAGGACTGCAGGGGGGGTCTCCCCATAGCGCAGCAGAGGGGCAGGATCCCCTCCCTGACCTCCTGCTCACGCTCTGGGGGTGCAGCCCAGCACACGGGGGGGTTCTGGGCTCAAGCACACACTGAAGCCGGGTCATGGGGAGCTTCTCCTCACCCAACACCCCAAGTCCTTCTCCTCAGGCTCTATCCAGCCTCCACCGGCCTGTGTTTGTGCTGGGATTTCCCCACCCCGAGGGCAGGACCTTGCCCTTGGTGTGGTTGGACTCTGTGTGGTTTGCACGGTCCCACCTCCCCAGCCTGGCCAGGTCCCGTTAGGTGCTCCTGTGAGCTCCTCTCCGTGCCAGGGCAGCTCAGGCTCTGCGTACGGGTGGGTGAGAGCGGAGTGAGCTGCAGTGAGCGTGGTGAGAACACTCAGCAGCAGCAGTCGGGAGCTGTGGGAGAAAGCACACGAGGGGCATCTCCAGCCGCGTTGGAGGCTTTGGGAAGCATCCAGGAAGCTGCCGGAGAACTCCCGGCTCGGCAAGCCGAGGGAAGAAAGGGGCAGTGTTCGGGTGAGCGCTGCAGGGAGCTGGGGCAGGAACCTGTGTGAAAGGGCCTCTGTGCTCCCCGGGGCACAGGGGATGTGACTGTGATAGGGGAAGGGGAAACCCTTCTCCCACCAGAGGCATTGCCCTCGTCTCTGAGCCATGCGATGGGGTCGGTTCTTGGTCTCCTGCACCCACCACCTCATCCCGAGCACTGCTCCTGGCCCTGGTTTGCTGTCTGGAGGCTGCTGTGACTCAGAGCTGGCTGGTTCCATGGCGTGTGCAGCTCCTGCCCCTGCTCATGGCTCTGACAGCATCAGCATCGCTTTGTGCTCGCTGGGAAGAGCTCTTAATGCATCCCCATGGAGCATCCCTGTGGGTGATGCCGTCCTGGAGCGAGCGGGTCCCTCGCTCATCCTCCAGCCCTCCCCCATGCTCTCCCCCCGCTGCCTGCCTTTGTGTGGCCTTTCTGGTCCCTCAGAGAGGACAAGAGGCAGTTCTATTGCTGCGTTGGTTGTCGCACGGTGCTGGTTGTGTGTCCTTGTGTGTCCGGGGGATGCTGGGGAGCAGCCGCCCTGTGCTGGTGAGTACTGGGAGGATGCGAAGGGGAAACCAAACCCCTTCCTCCCAGTGCTGCTTTTTCCCTCCTCCTCTTCTCATGCCCCTTGACCTGCTCCTCTTGTGAGGTTCAGACCGAAGGGTCTCGATGATTTGGGAGGGAGGAGCGAAGTGATGCTCATTGGTACCCAGTGCAGGCCTCTCCCTCCCCTTCCCGAGGACATTCATTTCCAGTTCCCACACAGGCTCATCAGCACTTGGGTGTTTGGTTAAGGCTGCCCTTGGCCTTCGTATCCAGCATTTAAACATCAGGGAACAAGCATCAGTGCAGAGCCTGGAAGCCTTTTCCTGGGGCCTGGCTGGTTCTTTTGCTCCTCCTGGGATGCGGCACGTCTTGGAGCGAGCGCTTCCCTCCCCACATAGAGAAGAGGGTTTCACTGAAGTCTCTCGGGCTTTGAGCCTGAGTTACTTAAACCCCATCAGAGCAGTGGTGACGTTTAACTTGGACACAAACCAGAGCAGGCAGCACAAGCCTTGTCCTGCTCTGTAGTGGCTGAGAGGAGCTGCTTGAGGTCCTGAGAGTCCCTGCTGAGGATGGAGGTGGGTGGTGAAGATGGAAGATGGGCAGGAGATCGTGGCTTTGGGTCTTGAGACCCTCCAAGGGTGGATGCTGTGAGGAATGTTTTTTCTCCCCCTTTGCTCCAATTTATATCAAATAATCTCTTATTTACCCAATGCCTTATAGCAGGGACTCAAACCTGGGTGTGGTAGCCAAAGAGGAGCGAAGGGGAATGACTGTGTCCATCCCATCCCTGGGGATGCAGCCTGGGATGCCACTGGCTCAGGTTTGCTCACCAGGACCTGGGGCTTGGCAGCAGAAGCCCATGTTGGGGTTTAGCCCATCCCAGGGACAGGACTTGCAGCCTGGCACCCCCAGACGGCATCACGAATGGGTGCTGGCCCGGCAGATCCCATGGGAGGTGGGTTCATCTCCTTCAAGGCCAGAAGAGAGGCCTTGTGTGGGTGCTGCAGATCCAGCCGCTGCATCCATCCTTTGGCAGGTCCCTCGGGAGCGTTCAACTCCTCCTCACTGCTGTGATTAATCCGCAGATCAGCACGGGGAGGGGGGAATCACTCTGTCCCCAACGCTCTCTGCCAGAGCAGCAGCATCTGTGGCCTCAGCACAGGGAGGATCAGCTTTACTCCTGCTGCCTGCCCTGGCAGGAGCATCCCTAGGAGTGATGGGGGGTACTTGAGAGTGGAGGAGATGAGTGCTGGATCCAGTCCTGCTCCTCCTTGTGATGCTCCCCATCACCCTCCTTGGGGATGCAGGGATGGAGATGGGCAAGGGGAGGAGGCAGGCAGGGAGCTGCCAGGAGGGAGCTGGAGCTGCCAGGGCTGAAGAATGGCTGAGAGCAGAAGAAGGGGCTTTAGAGCTGGATTTCCTGTCCTCGGGTGGGATGGGATTTGTGCTGCCATCTCCAAGGAGACGCCGGCTGCGCGGCCGCTGGAATACTAATGGCACTGGAGCGTGTCATGGGGGTCCGGGGCACCCCGAGCCCCTCCTTGGCCAGGCTGTGGGGTCTGAAGCTGCCCAACAGCTCCCACTGCAGCAGCCATTGGGGCTGTTTCACTCTGGGGGGGTGGGAGCCCCCCAAGACTTGCCTTTGGGGGGAAGGGGGTTGTGGAGGCATGGGGGGGATCTTGCCATAGCCTTGAGAGGCTGTTGGTGACCCCCTTGTGTGATGCCCATGGCTGGGGGACAGGGCTGCACCACTGCTGATGGCATCTGGGGCTCCCCCTTATTGTGATAAGGGGGGGCTGGTTTTGGGGGGGTCCACAGGTGTTCAGTGTGGTGGCTCTTGGACATCCGCTTCTGAGCATCACATTGGACATCCCTTGACACCGCTTTGAAATGCTGAGCTGTGTGCCAGAGCTGCAAACCCCCTCCATCCCACCAGGGCTGGGGTGTCCGTCTGAAAGGTTCAGAGGCACCCACCATTCCCCAGCACAAGAGGGACGTGGAGCTGCTGGAGCGAGGCCAGAGGAGGCCCCGGAGCTGCTGCGAGGGCTGGAGCAGCTCTGCTCTGGAGCCAGGCTGAGAGAGCTGGGCTGGGGCAGCCTGGAGAAGAGAAGGCTCCTGAAGGGGAGACCTTAGAGCAGCTCCAGGGCCTAAAGGGGCTCCAGGAAACCTGGAGAGGGGCTTTGGGCAAGGGCCTGTAGGGACAGGACAAGGGGAATGGCTTTAACCTGCCAGAGGGGAGATTGAGATGAGCTCTGAGGCAGAAGCTCTTCCCTGTGAGGGTGCTGAGGCACTGGCACAGACTTTTCCCAGAGAAGCTGTGGCTGCCCCATCCCTGGCAGTGTTCAAGGCCAGGTTGGACACAGGGGCTTGGAGCAACCTGCTCTAGTGGAAGGTGTCCCTGCCCGTGGCAGGGGATTGGAGCTGGAGGAGCTTTAAGCTCCCTTCCAACACAAACCAGTCTGGGATTCTATGATCTGCTGCGGCAGAGAAAGGGGATGTGCCCCCCCTGCCAGTAACTGATCTCTTTTCCAAGTCTGCACTGTTATTCCATGGGAGGTTGGAGTGAGTGGAGTTTGAATTAATCCCTTATTCCGCTTCCCAGGGGTGATGGGTGTGAGCTGCAGGGGGGTCTCCATTGTTTGGGAATAATGAATGCAGCACATGGCAATGGGGTCATCTGTGATGGGGCTGTTAATGAGTTCTTGATGATGGTGTGAGTGGTGGGAAGGTGGATTTGAGGACAATATGTGTGGAGAGGGCTCGGAGCCAGTGTGCTCTGGGTAGAGTGTGGGATGCTCTGGGATTGTCGTGGACCACAGGCACAGGGAGCAGGGATGCATCCCTGAGGCTGGACGGGGAGGGTGATCCCACAGGAGCTCATCCAGCCATGTCTGACATAAATGCCGTGAGCTGGGCTGCGGGGGGTGCAATTAAACCTGGTGCTGATGAGCTCTGCAAGCTGCTTAGTGCAGATGTGACCCGGGAGTCGCAGGCAGAGCGGCCCCGTGTCCCTCCCTTCGCAGCGGTGGCAGCGCGTCCCCTTCCCCTGCGGGGCGAAGGTGTCCCATGGAGGGGTGTCCCCATGGAGGGGTGTCCCATGGATGGGTGTCCCATGGAGGGGTGTCCCGGGGGGGGTGTCCCATGGACGGTGCCGCAGGAAGGGGCGGTGCGGGGTGCTGGGGTGGGAGCACCCGGAGCTGGTCTCACTCCGTCCCTCGCAGATGGCGAGAGGCTGCCGGAGGTGACGGACCCGGCGCGGCGGCCGGTGGCAGCGGCGCGGCGCGGGAACGCCGAGGACTCCAGCGAGAGCCGCGAGGAGGAGCCGATGGTAACGGCAGAGCAGGGGCGGGCGGGTGGGGAGGGACGCGCAGGTCACTGGTCCCCTGCCCCACACACGGCCAAGGGCGCCCCCAGCCTTGTCCAGCGGGGTCGGTGCAGGGATGGAGAGGGCGCAGCCTCCGGTTCTGCTCAGCAACACGCAACATGGATTAAAACATCCCCGATATCCCACTGAAACTTCCAGTGTGGTGCCCTGCGCCTCCTGCCCTGTCTCTGTGCTCCTCTGGGAGGAGTCTGGCATCATCTTCTTGCACTTCCCTCCCGTGTAGCTGTTGCCAGAAGGAGAACCAGCTTCAGGCTGGGTGAGAAATAGGGGAAGAGGCTGGTTGCGCCCGGCTGGGTGGCAGGGGATGGGTGAGGAAGGAGAGCTCTGCTCTCATCTCTCCCAGCTCCTCATAAATAAGGGAGAGATGGACAAAGGAGGAGAAGGAGGTGCCCAGAGAAGGCACGTGCTGCTGCTGGGGGGCAGCAGGAATCGCCCCTTGGCTCTCCCGGGAGGAGAGTGAATCCTTCCAATGAGCACGGCACAATCCCGCTGCTTCCCAAGGGCAGTGCTCCCCCCTCGGGATGTCAATGGGCTCATTTGGGCTCTTTGCTGATGATTTCTTTGGCACTAAGTGCATCCCGAGGGTGGCGCTTTGTGGGTGCTGCAGTTCCCGCCTGGGCTCCGCTCTCCAGGCGGTGGAACGGTCCCTCCTTGCCTGGCTGAGGCCATGGGGGGTGATGATGATGATGATGATGGCAAATCCTTCTGAGACGTGGCAGGGACACCCGTGTCCCCTCGGTCTCATCCCCAGGGAGGGTGATGCTGAGTGCGGGTGTCACCGTGAGCTGTGACACGAGCCAGGTCCCCGTGTGACAGGCACAGCTTCCCAGCTGGGGAGGAGGATGCTCTGGGTGGGCTCCAGAAGTGCCTGGCTTCTCCTTGCCACCCATCACCTTTTCAGCAAGCTGGGGGCAGGTGAATGCTCGTCTAATGCCTCTAAATTACAAGGCACAAGGGGTCGGATTAACCTAATCCCATTTAAAGGAAGAGGGGAGCAGGGAAACATCCCGCTTCCTGTGCCCGTGGGTGAACACAGAGATTGCTTCTGCCCTTTTGGAGATGGAGCCCAAACCACTCCTTTTCCAGTGGCTCCTCAGCCCAGCTGATCATTCAGCCGAACAGAAGACTCCCTGTTCTGGAGAAGTCTCTCCTCAGCAGAGGAAGGGAAACCAATTTAGCTGGAACATTCTGACCCTGCTCCCCAGGACACTGTGCCAATGTTTCCTGCTTCCTCCTGCCCCTGCTTTCCCTTGCCGTTAACCTTGAAAGCTCTCCCCTTGGTTTGGCAGCGCTCGACATCCCAAATGCGATGTATGCTCTAGGGAGAAATCCTGCAACCGCTGCAGGGCTGGCCCTGACCCCCATGTCTCCTGTCTCCCTCCTCTTCCCGGGCAGAGCGATGGGCAGGACTCGGAGGGATGGTTTTCCAGAGGCCCCCGGTCCGACCGAGCCACCGTGCGCCCCAAGCTCAACCTGACCAAGCAGCCTTTGCCCTGGAATGAGCAGGTAGGTGGACAGGGAGCAGCAAAGGGGGCGATGGAGGAGGAGGAGAAGGTCCACCCGGCCCCTCATTGGGCAGCCCGTGTCCCCGCAGCGTGCCAGGCTCCAAAGCCACCTCCATCCATCCTCCTCCTTGCTCTCCATCACCCATCCCAGGGGCTCTGCCTCGTCCTGGGGTCAACATGGTCCCCATGAAGGCACCTCCTCGGGTGTGTGCCCTGGGTGTGCATCAACCCCTCATCCTCTGTGTGGGTCTGCAAGGGGACATCCTGCTGTGTGTCTTCTCTGGATGAGTCCATGCGGTGCCCGGCCCCTGGTGCTGGCTGTGCCGGTGGGATGGGTGCTGGGGGCGGGTGAAGGATGGGGTCTGGCTTTTGGTGCTGTGTCCACACAACATCCCTTGTCCAAGTGCACTTGGGACCCAGAGGAGCAGGAGGGGGGTTACCTGGTTGCTTGTGGCGGCTGTGTTGTGACCCTGGGGCTGGGACCTCAGTGTCGCTGCAGAAGAGCTGAGGCTGGGCAGGTGACACCCCTGTGGCTTGTCATCCTGCCCTAACACTGTCCTTGGGAGGTGAGGGCGATGTGAGGACCCCGCTCATCTCCCTCTCATCCTGCAGTACAAAGGGAAGGCAAACTTGCACGTCTTTGAAGACTGGTGTGGAGGCGCCGTGAGGCACCTGAGGAAGAACCTCCATTTTCCACTCTTTCCCCACGTGAGTCCCTGGTGTGATGGTGGTGGGTCAGAGGGAGGGTCCACTCGTCCTCTCTGGGTGCTGCTGGATCTGCACTGGCTGTGGGCTTGGTCCTCAAGACCTTTGCTTGCAGGTGGTTGGGTTGGGTTTGGTTTTGGGCAGGTAGTTCCCAGCAGAGCAGGGGTGGAGGGAGAGGTGGATGGTGATAGGACCTCCATGTCCCTTCTGGTGCCAGGGGCACGGGACCCTGGCGTAACAAGGAGGAGATGGGCTGGGTGATGCTGGTGCAAAGCACGAGGCTGGGCATGAACTGCTCATGTTGTCACATCCCTGTCCCTCCTCTGCAGACCCGCACCACAGTGAAGAAGCTGGCTGTGTCGCCCAAGTGGAAGAACTATGGGCTGAGGATTTTTGGCTACATCCACCCCTTCAAGGATGGTGAGTGATGGAGCTTGGCCTCTTCTCCCCCTGCAGCAATGTGGAGAAGCTGTCTCCTTCCTGTCCTTCTTGTGCCACGTGGGGACAGAAGGGCTCTTGGAGACAGCACGAACCAGAGCGTCTTTCTGGAGCAAAGACCTTTTTCCCTGGTTGCTTCAGAGGGAGACAAAGCCCTGAGCCCACCCAGGACAGAGCCACGACGTGGGGTCTGGGTGGGCCCATCACATCTATCCATCCCTCCATCCATCCATCCCTGCTTCCCCATCGCACAGTGATGCGCTGGGGCTGAGCACATGCCACCAGGACTGCTCTGTTGCCCTGTGGTGACCTTCTCCTCTCTCCGTAGGGGACTTCCAGTTCTCTGTGGCATCTGATGACAACTCGGAGCTGTGGCTCAGCTCCGATGACAGTCCGGCCAACTCCCGGCTGGCCGCGTTCGTGGGCAGGGTACGTGCTGTCCCCCTGTGCCCTCTGCCATTCCCCACACTGGGAATGCTCCAGCTCCCACTGAGAGCATCTCCTCCCGCGGGGCCTCACTCCCAGCACGCTGATAACCATCCTGAAGGCCTCCCGGGCATCCCTAGTGCTCAGTTAAGGGTGTTTCAAACCCATGGGTGCTCTTCAGCCACCACAGGTTCTCCTTCTTGCAGGTCCCTCTGGGGCAGCAGCTCCTGCAGGGAGAGCACAGGGTCTGTGTGGGCTTGGCCAGAGCAGCTCCTGCTTCTTTATCCCCTTGGGAACTGCTGGGCTTCTTCAGCCTGGTCCCACCTCTGCCCCTGCTTTGGCTTCTGGAGGACCATCAACCCCTTGATCCCATCCTAATTGTAGCTACCAAAGACCAGCTTATGTCCCAGAACAAGTTTAATCTTTGCTCCTGGATTTTCTTGGTGTTAACTCCTATAACTGGAAACCCCGTGGTCTGTCATGAGTGTTTTGGGGTTCTGTTGGCTGGTGACAAGCTCTAGTGGCAGGAATGCCACCAGCTGGGGACAAGGAGACCCTGGGCAGAGCTCCTGGGGTATCCTCCTGCCTGAAGAGCAGCACAGGATGGTGCCCAAGGGAGGTGGAGGAGAGATTCCACGAGGGTTTGGGCTTTGTGCCCGCTTGGTTCATGGTGTCCCTGGGGGTGTCTCACATGCTCCTTCTCCCCTCCCCAGCTGGGCACCGAGTGGACGGCGCCGGGGGAGTTCACCAAGTTCAGCTCTCAAGTCTCCAAGCCTCTGCGGTGAGTGTGTCCTCACTCCCGCTGCCCATCCCGGGCGGATGGAGTCAGAGCTCCCTGGGATTAGACCCTGGCCACGGTCTCTTCCCAAAAGGCACGTGGGGTCAGGGCTGGAGCTCAACCCCCCAGGGCCATGGCTTGAAGGTGTTGGGGGCTGCAGCCATCTCTGTGGATGATGAGGTAGGGATGGGGATCCCCGGGTCTCAGGGAGCTGCAGTGGGATGGGGAGCAGGCGCCCACCCCATGCTGCTGTCCCCTTGCCCCAGGAAGGTTTAGCCACATGTGAGCAGGACAGGGAGCTCCCGTCGCCCTGGCAGTGTCACTCAGTGTCACACAGTGATTTCTAACCAGCTTTCCCCACCCCGCGCAGCCTCATGTCCTCCAGGCGCTACTACTTTGAGCTGCTGCACAAACAAGATGACCGAGGTTCAGACCACGTGGAAGTTGGGGTGAGTAAATGTCCTCCAGGGCTTGTCCCATCAGGAGCCAGCGCCAGGGCTCTTCCATGTGTGCTGGAACGCTTTGTCCTGAGCAGGGGCTCATCTCCCTGGGCTATTCCTGCACAGGGCGCCCGGCACAGGCTGATGTTCTCCATGCTCATCCAATCCTTTTGTGCCAATAGCCTTTTGGGAGCTAAAGACCCTGCTGTCCCTCCTTGTGCTCCTGCCCGACGTGCTCCCATAATGGATGCTAACAGAGCAGCTCCTCTGCTCCAGGCTCCAGTTCAACCTGGCCAGTGCCACCCCTTCTCCTTTCTCCTTGGCCTCCTACAGAAGGGCTGGCAGAGGTGGAAGGTCCCCGTGGGCTTCTCAGAGGAGCCCATTGCCATGGGCAAGGAGAGCGCAGACCATGATAGATGAGAGCAGGCAGGTCCCAGGTCACTGTGGGTGCGTGGCTGCCACCTTGCTGCGTGCACCCAGGGTCAGTGGGGGGGGACATGGCTGAGCTGATGGAGCTTCGTCCTTTTTTCTTCCCCCCCCCCCCCTCAGAGATACAGTGAGTTTCAAATCCGAACTTGCCTGCCTTGGCTGCACAGCCCTGGCATAGCCTGGAGCTTGTGTCAGGAGCTGTCTTTGGGAGGGGAAGCTGTTGGCTCGCTTGCAAAGGTTTCCTTTCTCCCAAGCATCATTAATCACTGGAGTCAGACTTGTGCCAGCGCAGCACCCGGGAGGCTGAGGACACCCCTTCCTGGCTGCTCTGCTGCTCAGCACCAGCCTGGCCCTCGCCGGGCTCCATCCCCTCCGTCGATAAGATCTCTGTTGCTGCTGTGCAAACAAACAGATGGGGGAGGTTTTCTTGCTGGGGGTGGGGGGAAGCCTCAGATGTTCAGGAAGAAGCACACCAGGAGCAGAGCAGGACCCTGCGGCTCCTGCGGGGATTTCGGGGCTTGTCTGGACAAAGGCTCCTGAAATGCTTTTAAGATGCATGTAATGAGCTCAGTGCAGGCAGCTGTGGAGACCCTCTGAACCCAGCGCAAACTCTGCTCTTGGTGTGTGTGTGCAGCACTGGGGACGAGAGGAGGTTGGTTGGGGCTCAGGATGTGCTAAGCTTTGGCTGTGGCCCCTGATGGGTGCTGCGACCTCCCTATTCTGTGCCTGGTGTCATTCCCGCTGTGCGAGGCAGGACCCATGGCTGTGCTGCCTCCCATGAGCCTACTGATGCCACCTTCTGACAGTGGGATCAGTGCAGGCGCATTCCTGGGAGCAGAGGAGAGGGGAGGACCCACCGTAGGGTGCTGGGGTTGGCGGCTGCATCCTGACCCCTGTCACCCTCCCGCTCATTCCCATCTCCTCCTGTTCTTTCCTAGTGGCGAGTTTTCCTCCCCAGCTTGAAGTTCGAAGTGATCGACTCCTCCTACATCTCCCTGTACACAGGTAAGAGCCAACGTGTCCATCTGCAGCCATGGCAGCACCGTCTTGAGGGGCTCTGCGTGTGCTGGTGCAGCCGAGAGAGACGGCACCAGAGCCTGGGGAGGGAAACAGGTCCTGGGAAACCAGATCATAGGATCATAGAATGGTTTGTGTTGGAAGGGACCTTAAAGCTCCTCCAGTTCCAACCCCTGCCACGGGCAGGGACACCTTCCACTAGAGCAGGTTGCTCCAAGCCCCTGTGTCCAACCTGGCCTTGAACACTGCCAGGGATGGGGCAGCCACAGCTTCTCTGGGCACCCTGTGCCAGCGCCTCAGCACCCTCACAGGGAAGAGCTTCTGCCTCAGAGCTCATCTCAATCTCCCCTCTGGCAGGTTAAAGCCATTCCCCTTGGCCTGTCCCTACAGGCCCTTGTCCAAAACCCCTCTCCAGGTTTTCTGGAGCTCCACTGGGAGCAAGGGGCTGCAGTGGGTAGGGATGATGCTGGGAGCGTGCTGTGACCCTCCTAAAAATGGGATGCAGAGGTGACACACACAGAAACGCAGCTCTCGTGGTGCTCCCACCTCATCCCTGCTCATGAGAGCATGGAGGGTTGGCTCCGTGGCCTGGCCCTGAGTTATAAGGAGCTGTCGTGAGCACAGGGATGGATAGTGCAAGGTTTAATTAAATCTATAGATCTTCTGCTTCCTGCCCCTTCCCTGGCAGCGAGAAAAGATGTGATAGATGGGTCCTGCCCCAGTGCTCAATGCGCTGGGGGCTGGTCATCATCCATGGCCTGGAAGGTGTCGATAAAGCAGGAGGGACAGGCAACAGACAGGGATCAATGGGGGGAAGAGGGATGGAGAGGTATCACTGGTATTGATGCAGGTGCCCATGAGATGGATGATGTGTGGATAAATCCCCCCCAGCTGCTACCCATTAGTGCTGCCTCTTTATGCTTCTCTTTCCTGCTTCCCAGCTCCCTTGGAATCCAGCAGCATCCCAGGGTGAAGCCAAATCACTTGAAGGGAGCCCATTGCCATGGTGTAGGGGCTGTCAGCAGCACACAAAGCATCCTCCTTCCTTCCCTTTCTCCAGGCTTTTCCAGGGGTTGCAGCCCCACCTTATCCACTGATACAGACGCATTTGGGGAGCCTTTCCTTGCCACAGGCAGAATGTGGGGCTCGGGAAGGGGGATCCTATTGCTTGGGGAGCTGCCTCCTTCCCTCCAGCTCTGCAGCAGGCCGGGCTGGTGCTGGGGGCACCCCTGGGTGCTGGGGGCACCCCTGGGTGCTCGGGGCAGTCAGCTCTGAGCACGGCCATAGCGACCGGCGTGTGGTGACCCCCTGCGGGAGGTGTTGGGGCTGACTGACAAGGATGAGGTGACACCTCGTCCCCGAGCAGAGGCACAACCAGCTCCTCTTGCAGTTACCTGCGTTCAGGCTTTGGTTCCTGTGTCCTTGGGGTTGGAGCTCCCCTTGTCTCTGAGCCTGGTGAGCGATGCTGTCATCGGAGCTAGGCTGACATCAGCTGTACCCTTGTCCTCTGGTGCTCATTAGTTGGTGGCAATAATCATTAGGCTGATTAGTCACAGGGTCTGTGAGCATGTGAGAGGCTGAGGAGCTGGGTTTGCCCTCCTGCAGCATCGGCTCTTCTTGTTCTCCGGGGAGCTGGAGAATCCACAGACACAGAATCGTAGGATCCCAGCACAGTTTGGGTTGAAGGGACCTTAAAGCTCCTCCAGCTCCAACCCCCTGCCACGGGCAGGGACACCTTCCACTAGAGCAGGTTGCTCCAAGCCCCTGTGTCCAACCTGGCCTTGAACACTGCCAGGGATGGGGCAGCCACAGCTTCTCTGGGCACCCTGTGCCAGCGCCTCAGCACCCTCACAGGGAAGAGCTTCTGCCTCAGATCCAACCTAAACTTCCCCTGTTTCAGTTTGAACCCATCACCCCTTCCTATCACTCCAGTCCCTGATGAAGGTCCCTCTCCAGCATCCTTGTAGCCCCCTTCAGACACTGGAAGCTGCTCTGAGGCCTCTACGCAGCTTCTCTTCTCCAGCCCCAATGTTCTCAGCCTGTCTCCATACGGGAGGTGCTCCAGCCCCTGAGCATCCTCGTGGCCTCCTCTGGGCTTGCTCCAGCAAACCCCTGAGTCCTCTTGGTGGGGAGGGATGGAGAGGTTGGGAAGTGCCACCTTAGAGGATGCTCCTGGGGCAAAGCTCTATTTGGGTATGTGGGGTTCAGCCCCTGTCCTCACCTCCTCCAGATGAATCATCCCTGAAGATGAACCACGTGGAGCACATCCCGCAGACCTTGGCCAGCCACAGCGGGAGCTACCTCTGGGAGGCTCAGCAAGATGAGCATGGGGCTGACATGCTCAAGTCTGACCCCAGGGACACCTTCTTCCTCAGTAAGTGGCCAGGACCGGATCCTTGTGGATCTCTGTGGGGTTTGGGGGTGTAAAAGGCGGGTCCTGGCTGCTGCAGGCACCCAGAGCATCCCTCCTACCTGCTGCCCATCCCTAGGGTGGAGAGCACCTCTGCTGGGGCCTACAGGGGCCAAGCTGGGATGGGTTGGGCTACAAGCTATGGCGTGGTTGGGTTACAGGGTGGTGGGACGTGGCTTGGGGCTGAGCTGCTGCTGCTTCTCCTCAGCCCCTGCGATCGAGGCCTCCCGCGTGGAGAACGTGCTGGTGCCCTGTGCCTACAGCCCCACCTACGTGGTGAAGGACTTCCCCATCGCCCGCTACCAGGGCCTGCAATTTGTGAGTGTCTCCCCATGGTGGGGACGGGGCCATGCTCCCACGGGGGGCACAGCGAAGCCCCCACCCTGGGGCAGGCTGTTTCCACCCGGTAAAACCCAGGAGAACACGTCCCTCGCTGGAGGACCCAGCTCAGCTTGAGCTGAAGGGGTTGAGTCCAAAGCCCCACAGGGTGTTTGAGGTGCTGGGGGTCACCTCGCTGCTGGGGGCCTCGGGTCCCCTGCTCCAAGCCTGGCCAGCCCCATGTCCTCGGAGCGAGCCATGACATTGTCATGTCATGTCCCCAGGTCTACCTCTCATTCGTGTACCCCAACGACTTCACGCGCCTCACTCACATGGAGACGGAGAACAAGTGCTTCTACAGGGAGTCCCCCCTCTACCTGGAGAAGTAAGTGTTGGGGCTGGTGTTTGGGAGTGGTACGTGGGGGCTGATGTCAGCAGGGTGGAGGAACAGCGCTGAGATGAGGTGCCCTCAGCCGTGTGTCCCCAAACTCCGTCACCCATGGAAGGGCCACCTCCAGGCTGGCTCTTTCCCCATCTCTTGGGCACAGCCTGAGACCCGGCACTGCTCCTGCCGGTGATGGGTTCAAACTGAAACAGGGGAAGTTCAGGTTAGATTAAGGCAGAAGCTCTTCCCTGTGAGGGTGCTGAGGCGCTGGCACAGGGTGCCCAGAGAAGCTGTGGCTGCCCCATCCCTGGCAGTGTTCAAGGCCAGGTTGGACACAGGGGCTTGGAGCAACCTGCTCCAGTGGAAACTGTCCCTGCCCGTGGCAGGGGGTTGGAACTGGAGGAGCTTTAAGGTCCCTTCCAACACAAACCAGTCTGGGATTCTGTGAATTTGGGAGCCCCAGCTCCCTTTGGAGCCGGGCTGTGTCCAGGTGCTTGCACTGCAGCCGGGGCTGTTCCTCCCTGTGCAGGCTCACGTGTGTGTGAGCACGTCCCTTCGTGTTCTCTCCTCCCTCATCTCCAGGACCTCATCCTTCTCCTCTGTCTCCAGGTTTGGTTTTTACAAGTACATGAAGATGGATGAAGAGGAGGAGGATCCACGCCAGCGCGCGTTCCTCTTCCTCAACACAGACAGTGAGTCACTGCTCCCCGCTGGCAGCGCCTTGGCACGGGGCTGAGCAGGCGCATCCTGCCCAGCGGCCCATCCACGCGGAGAGGCAGCTCCTTGGGATGCCTCCAGTGATGCTGGGGCTCCGGGAGGGCAGGGCTGCTCAGAGCAGCTTGTCCCATGTACTCCACAGTCATGCATCCCACTCGGCTCAGCGACAAGTGCTGTGGGGTATGGGAAGTGGGGTGCTCGGGTTGGGATTCGCCCTCCCTGCTTCCTGAATCCAGGTATCTGCATCTCCTGGGCTGGGAAGCAGGGAATGGCTGGAGCTGTGTGGAGTGTGGGGATGCTCACGCAGGAGCCGGGTTGTTCTGAGCCTGCTCACTGCCCTGGGTCTGCTCTGGGATGGGATGGGAGTGGGGCCAAGGTGCAGCCAAGGTTTGGAGGGGTCAATGGGCAGAGCCTGGAGCTGCCAGCCCTGGCAAGCATCCCTCAGTGCCCACTAGCTCTGTCCTTCACCCTGCAGGTTAATCTCTTGCTGGGACAGGCTTTGCCTCTTTGCGTTGGGCCAGCACCCTGCGGGGGCTGTGCTGAGCACCAGGACCCTCGGGGTGTTTACCTCTGCCTTTGCTCCCTAGATTTCCTTGAGGATGAGGAGGAGGAGGAGGAGGGAGCGGACAGCCCCGAGCCCACAGACCCACCTCCCAAAGCCAAGGAGAGGAGCTTCGTGCCGGTACCCAGAGCCAAAAGGAAGGAGGTGCCGTCGGTCACCGGGGACTATGGGCACGACCTGGACTATTACAGCTTTGGCCGCAGGCAGGGCCCGGCCCGGGATGAGGCTGTCCCAGGAACACCGGGGCAGCTGGGAAGGGGGAGCACATCCCACCAGCCCAGCGCCAGCCCCGCACCCGGCCTCCAGGGGCTCCGTGGCGAGGAGGACGAGGGCCCCGCGCTGGAGCAGGTCCATGGGAGGATGCTCAGTTGGTTGCCCCGGGATCCCAGCGAGGGCGAGGAGGATGAACTGGGGCTGCTGCCGTCCTCAAAGCGTGCGGGGGTCCTGAGCCTCCAACCCCACCTGGCTGTTCCCATCTTCGGTAGCAAAGCCAGGACGCCGGGTCCCAGCAGGGCTGCAGCACCCAGGGGGGACAGGAAGCCCCGGAAAACCCAGGAGAAGGTCTATGTGACCAGGCTGCAGCCAGGGAAGCGCAAAGCCCCGGCCCAGGAGCCGGCCTTCCCTGGCCTCTTCCTTTACCCAAAGCCTCTCAAGAAAGTCCATCTTCACTCGAGGACCCCTCAGAAGCATCCCGTCGCCTCCAGCAAGCTCCGTGCCATCCCTGGGCGCCGGAGCCCCTGGCTCCTGAGCAACATCTCCAGGGAGAGGGGCGCTGCCAGGCAGAAGAGCACTCGCACGGGTGGCCGGAGGTGGGAACCGAGGCTGGGCACCGAGCGGCGGGCACTGCCCGGGCTCCTCGCGCTGGGCACCGAGGGGCTCTTCAGCAGGGAGACCCAGGAGGACACCACCCCTGCCCCGGGCAGGGCCGCGGCCACCACCGGGTACAACTCCTCGGAGGCGACGCTGGTCACATCCTTCCTGAAGGTGTCGGAAACAACAGCATCCCAGCAGGAGCAGGGGAAGGGCCAGGAGGAAGAGGAGGAGGAGGAGGAAGAGGTGTCTGACTACAGCTACGAGGCCGGGGAGCTGCAGCAGAGCTGGCTGGAGGACTCCATCAACTGGCAGCGGACGTTCAGCGTGAGCGCGGTGGACTTCGAGCTCCTGCGCTCCGACTGGAACGACCTGCGCTGCAACGTGTCGGGCAACCTGCAGCTCAGCGAGAGCGAGGTCGTCGATGTGGTGGCGCAGTACATGGAGAAGCTCAACGAGAAGAACGGAGGGTAGGGAGGGAGCAGGGTGCGGGTGGGAGCCTGGGGGGATGTACCTTCACCCTCCTCGGGGCTGGTGGGTTGGATGGGTGGTTCAGGCCAACCTTGGAGCAAGGGAGCTGCAGGGACCAGAGCTCGTGGTGATGGTGCTTTCATAGAATCATAGAATCCCAGAGCGGTTTGGGTTGGAAGTGACCTTAAAGCTCCTCCAGCTCCAACCCCCTGCCACGGGCAGGGACACCTTCCACTAGAGCAGGTTGCTCCAAGCCCCTGTGTCCAACCTGGCCTTGAACACTGCCAGGGATGGGGCAGCCACAGCTTCTCTGGGCACCCTGTGCCAGCGCCTCAGCACCCTCACAGGGAAGAGCTTCTGCCTTAATCTAACCTGAACTTCCCCTGTTTCAGTTTAAACCCATCACTGGTTCTCCTTTCCCCACAGCATCTACACCCTCCTAAGGATCATCAACGTGGAGAAGCGCCGGGACACGGCGCGGGGGAACCGGTACCTGCTGGAGCTGGAGCTGGCGGAGCGCGGGCAGCGCACGGTGCGGCTCTCCGAGTACGTCTACGTCCTTCTGCACCAGGACAAGCAGGACGACAGCGCCGAGGCCAACCCTGAGGGGCTGGCACTGGGGGCCACCGAGCCCCCACCGAGCACCTGGAGCATCCTCTATGGAAAACCCATCCTGTGCCGGCCCCTGCGGCTCAGCTGGAAGAAGGATGTGATGGTGCACTTTGTGGTACCCGGTAGGTGATGGCAGGACGTGTCTCTTGGGTCTCTGCTGCTCTCTCTGCCCTCAGCATCCTCCAGGAAGGCAACCCCGTTGCTCTCTGGTTGCATCTCCAGGCTGGCCCAAGGGGGATGGGGCTATGGCTTGCAATGAGATGCTGAGGTTATCGCTTCCCATCAGAAGGGGTGTTGGTTTGGTTGGGGAATGGGGTGCTCCTGGGACCCCCGTGATGAGCCTGAGGGACGTGCATGGCCATGTCTTGCAGTGAAGAACCAAGCCCGCTGGGTCCAGCAGTTCATCTCAGACATGGCCCGTCTGTACGGGGCCACGAAAGACCCCAACTTCAACGTCATCCTGGTGGACTTCGACAGTGAGGACATGGATGTGGAGAAGGCGCTGCAGGACGCGCGCCTGCCCCGGTACCCACCGCGTGAGCCCCCCATCCTGCCGTGCTCCCCCAGGCTGCCAATGGGGTCTGGGGGCTCCTCATGGTGGGACGTGGCTCACCTGCTGCTCCTCCCCACCCCAGCATGGGCCTGTCTCGCTGCCCCTTCCTCCTCTTTTTTTGGGGTTTAAACTTGTTTTCCATGAGGAGGAGTCAAGGATGCAGAAACCTCCTCTGCTTCCACGGGGGGATCCTTGGCATGAGTTGTAGGCAGCCGAGAAGATTCCCTCTCCTCGCCAGTGGTCCCTGTCCCCCTCTTGGCTGTGTCCCTTTGGCCACCAGCACTAACATCCCTGTCCTCTCCTCAGCTACCAGTACCTGCGGCGCACGGGGAACTTCGAGCGCTCGGCCGGGCTGCAGGCTGGCGTGGACACGGTCGAGGTGAGCCGGGGAGAGGATCCAGCCCTGGCCTTGGCTTCTCTCCTGGAGCCGTTTCACCCTGATCCTCCTGCTCGTGTCTGTCCCCTCCCGCAGGACGGGCACAGCATCGTGTTCCTCTGCGACCTGCACATCCATTTCCCCCCCAACATCCTGGACAGCATCCGGAAGCACTGCGTGGAGGGGAAGCTGGCCTATGCACCCATCGTCATGCGGCTGAGCTGCGGCAGCTCCCCCCGGGAGCCCAACGGTGAGCGTGGCCTCTCTGCCCCACCACACCTTCCCCTGGAGGACGTCCAGTTGTGGGTTACAGCCAGGCTCCATGTGCTTGTTCTGCTTGGGGAAGATGGATTCAAGCCCAAGGGTGCTGGAGGCACGCTGGGTGCGATGCTCCCCAAAACCGGGCTGTCCCGCGGTGCATACCTGGGGAGGTGGCAGTGATGGGGATGGGAGCACTGGTGGAAGAGGGGTTGGGATGGGGTGTTCCCGGGTTGTGGGGTGAGCACAGAGGTAATGGCCTTGGATGTGGGTGTCCCCCCACCCCTCCCCTTACCGCTCTCCCCCTCCAGGCTACTGGGAGGTGAACGGCTTCGGCCTCTTCGGCATCTACAAGTCGGACTTTGACCGCGTCGGGGGGATGAACACGGAGGAGTTCAGAGACCGCTGGGGCGGGGAGGACTGGGAGCTCCTGGACAGGTGAGATGGGGGGTCCCGGCAGCCCCCAACCATGGGCAGGGCTGGAGATGGGGCACATCCCCTGGGAAACCCACTGTCCCTTCCCCCGAGCGGTGGAGAAGGGGCAGAACCTGCCCTTAGGGGGCTGCGTCCGTGCTGCCCCCCCTGAGCGGTGTCCCTCCGCCGGCGCAGGGTGCTGCAGAGCGGGCTGGAGGTGGAGCGCTTGCGTCTCAGGAACTTTTACCATTACTACCACTCCAAGCGCGGGATGTGGAACGCCCGCAGCAAGAAGCCGCCCAAGGACTAGACCCGAGCCCGGCCCGAAGCCGCTGACCCGCTGCAGCCCCTGGAGGTGACGGGCGCCCGCTCGTCCCCAGCCCGGCCGGTGCCGGTGCCCGCAGCGCGCCGCGGGTGTCCTGGGGAGGGGGGAGCTGGGGGGGGCCGGGCCGGGCGGGGGGGTTCTTTTTAAGGGTCTAATTTCTTAGTCAGAACCGAAGTTATTAACTCAGTAGCGCCGGGACCTGCTGTGGGAGGGATGGAGCCGCCGGACTCATCCCGGAGCCGGAGATGCTGGAGGTGGGAAGCGGTACCCAAACCCGCAGCCAGTGCTCGCCCTTCCCTGGGTCACCCCCAAACACCCAGCACCTTGTCCCGGTGTCAGGCTGGAGCGATGAGCTTTTGGGGGGCTTCCAGTACCCACAGGAGGCGGATTTGGGCCCCTGGGACTTCCCAAACCCTCCCCTCCTTATGTGGAGCCACCGTGGAGGGGAGAAGGGGTTTGGCTCTGCCCTGCGGGATGGGGACCCGCTGCCATGTCCGTAGGGACAGGGGTAAAGCCCCTTGGCATGAGGGGCTGACCCTGCCTGCCCCCAGGGCTGGGTTGGGGTGGGAAAGGGCAGAGCCCGAAGCAGGTATGTGAGCAGGGGGAGAGCAGATAATGTTTCCAAGCTAATTTCTGTGAAATTATGAGGTAGGAAGCTGTTTTCAGGAAGTTTTGTCTGTTTTGGGGTTGTTTTTTTTATTCTTAAAAAAATAAAATCAATGTCTTGGCCGGGATTTCCTTCCCCTCTATCACCCTGGTGCCTTGGCAGGGATGCAGCCCCAGGCAGGGGTAGGGCATGGAAAGCAGGTTCACCCCTGTCCCCTCACCTGCCGTGTGTCCCCTCGCTGTGGTGGGTGACTGTGCAGGCTGGGAGGATGCTTTTGGATGCAGGAGAGGGACTCTTCATCAGGAACTGAAGGGATAGGGCAAGGGGTGGTGGGTTTAAACTGAAACAGGGGAGGTTTAGGTTGGATCTAAGGCAGAAGCTCTTCCCTGTGAGGGTGCTGAGGCGCTGGCACAGGGTGCCCAGAGAAGCTGTGGCTGCCCCATCCCTGGCAGTGTTCAAGGCCAGGTTGGACACAGGGGCTTGGAGCAACCTGCTCTAGTGGAAGGTGTCCCTGCCCGTGGCAGGGGGTTGTAGCTGGAGGAGCTTTAAGGTCCCTTCAACCCAAACCGCTCTGGGATTCTATGATATGATTCTATGTCCCCTCGCCATCCCCGCTGCTGTTCACAGACGGCACCCAGGAGGGCTCAGGGAGCCCCAACTTGCCCTGGAGGAGAGCGGAGCTTGTGGAGAGCTCAATGGGGGGAAGGTCCAAAGCTCCCTGTGCTCCCGGTGGGATGGGGCAGGGGCAGGAGGCCGGGCCCGGGGTGAGGGCCGGGGGTCTCTGCGGTGCCGTGAGGGGCCCCTTTGACGTGCCGTGAGGAGGCGGCGGCAGCGCCGCGCTGGTGGTGCCCGGCGCACGCCCGGGCTTGCAGGAGGCTCGGAGCCTCCGCCCCACATCTCAGCCCCACCCGGGCAGCTGCCTGCGCCCCACCGCTGCATGGGGGGCTCGGGGGCGCCCCGGGGCTGTGGGGGGAGCCACAGGCTGCCCCGCTTGCTCCCGTGCGCTTGTTCATGGGGTGGGATGTGTCTGCCCGAGCTCCTGGCTTGCTTTTCCCTTCTATAGATGTGCTGGGCTGCACGCAGCGTCTGTGGGCTCCATAAACCTCCTCTGGGCTCCTTCTGCTCCTCAACCAGGTCACCCTGTCCTTGCAACCCCCTGGGATGTGACCGTTGCATCCTTGCTGCCCTCCACCATCACTGGGAGAGCTGAGAGAGCCCCAGACTCTCCCCCAAAGTGTTTATTCCCCATCTCCATCCCCTGGGCTCTGAGCGTCAGCTGAGGTGTGGGTTAAGGATAGAGGCGGCGGGCGCAGGTACCTGTTTGCCATCAAAGAACTGTGCTTTGGGAGGGTTTTGTTCCAAATTTGGCACTTGTGGCCTCAGGGAGGGGACAGCCTCGGGGGGCAGTGGGTTCTCCTCCCCACGCTCCTCCTCTCCTCCCCACGCTGCTGGTTTCTGCAGCACTTTGGAAGCACTTTGTTGTGGGCCGGGAGCTGCCCGACTTGTGGCCTGCGCCCTGATCCCTAAAGCCGCCTTTCCTTAGGCACAGCTTTTCCAGCAGCTTCCCAGTGGGAGAGCTCACAAAGCCACAGGCTCCAAGATCTGCAGCCGGTGATGCTGGGAGGGACTGGTGCCCCCAGCACCATCCCCACTGGGAACCGGCTGGGGGCAGCCGATGGTGTTCCATTGGGGAAGGGCAGCAGCAGGACCCTGCAGGGTTTTGGTTCTGGGGCAGTGGTTGAGCTGTGACTATGGGGACCACAAGGACTGTGGGGAGCCCCAAGGGGCAGTGGGGTGCAGGCAGGTCCCCAGCGCTGGGTGAGGTGGTGGCCGGTGGCTCATCCTGTCCCAGGGGGATGCTGTGGTGGCACTGGGGCTTGTTTAGGGTGGTGGAGGCGAACACCAGCCCCAAGTGGCCTTGCTATGGGGCTGCCCTGGCTGTGGGGTGGTTGGAGGGGAGCACAGGAACCTCCCCACACCTCCAGGCTGAGGATGGGCCGTGACAGCAGTGGCTGGGCCCTGGTATCCTCCTGCCCTGTGCTGGGCTTTGCCGGGGTCACCTCTCAGCAGCACTGGGTGCCGTGTGGAGCCCTGGTGGAAGCAATGGCCCCCAAACTGGTTTGGCCCGTTCCAAACGCTCCCTCTCAGCTTATCTGGCTTCAAAGGGCTCCTGCTGCATCCCACGCACACAAACATCTCCCTGTGAGCCCTCGGGGGAGCCCCCTGCATCCCAAAACCTGTGCCCCCCACATAGCTCTGCCTCCCCTCCGTCTCCTTTGGTCAGCCCCAAACCCCTCCTTGTTGCACCCATGGGTGCCCCATGGCTCAAGGGGGTGCGGTGGGAAGGACATGTTGGACCATGGCCACGGTGGCGGGGAGTAACGGTGACTGGAGCGTTACAAAGCAGGATGAGATGTGGCTCCAGGGATGGGGCAGTGGGACCCCGGGGCACCCCACAGCCCCCCGGCCGTGCCGGGGCTCATTGTGCAGCCGGCGCCAGCCCCAGGAGCTCACACTTGGCTGCGAGGGGAGCGGGTTTGGAGGCACATGCAAAACACCAGCATGTGAAGAGGAGACTGGTTGGGTAGGTCCCGGGGCGGGCCCGCGCTCAGCCCCACGCCCGCTGCACCGGCCCCACTGCAGACGGCATCGCCCACCCTGCACCGGCACCCGCTGTAGCACCCAGGGGTGCCCCTGCCGCCCGGGAGGATGCTGCAGGGCAACGGCGCTCCGGGCCCACCCAGCAAGGTACGTGCCGGCCGGTCCCGCAGCCACCGGTCCCCAGCGCGGGTCCCTCGGCACAGCCGGTGTCACCCGTGCCCAGGGTGGGACGGGACAGCGCGGGGCCGGGGCCGCAGCTCCCGCTCCGCTCTGGCCGGAGGGTTTGTCCCTCCTCTTGTCGTGCCTCAGTTTCCCCAGCGCGGCTCTCGCACACGTGCGGTGTCCCTCTGCGGCGGCCCCTCCCTTCCCGAAGCGGCACCGGCTTCCCCGGGGAGCCGGGTTTGGGGACGGGCACTCGCTGCTGCCCCGGGTGCCCGGGGATGAGGCGCACCCAGGGGCTGGGGTGGCCCTGGGGACGTGGCTCTGTCACCTACAGAGGGAGGGAGATGGGAGCCTCCAGGCTGGGGGATCAGTGACCGCTTTAGGGATGGCCAGACTGAGTTTATTTAATTCTGTGTCACCCTCACTGTGGGTGGGTCCCCTCGGGAAAACCCTAATTTTCCTCCAAATGTGGGATTTTTTTGTGCCAATTTGCTGCTTTTTAAGCATCCCAGCGCATCCCTGCTCCCATCCAGTCCTTTCCCCTATTAACAAACCACTTTACGAGGCGAGCGCTGCCCGTTTCGGCTTCAAACCTGCCTCAGCCCCCCTATAACCCCCCATTTCCAGCAGCAGAGCAGTGTCACACCGGTGGGATGGGGGCTCGGAAGGGAGGCAGGTCCCTGGGGAACGAGGCTGCCAGCGGGCTCAGGGCCATCCCCGGACTCGCTTTGTCGCCGGGGCTGGAGGGGCTCCGGGCCGTCCCCGAGCCCCCCGGTGCTGGCACGGGCTGGGCGGGCAGGCAGCGGCTTGCACGGAGCGATCCGCCCTCCCCGCCTGCTCCCGGGGGGATCCCGTGATTCAGCCGGAGCGTTGGGAGCGTCCCGCGGAGCTCTGCCAAACGCGGGCACCCGCCGACGCTCCCGCGGGGAGGTGTCACGGAGAGGGAAAAGGGGGGCCCTTTGGGGTGATCCCTGTACCCAAAACGGGTCTGGTGGGACCCATAAGCCAAAGGGGTCCCAGTAAACATATGAGACCCCCCCCGAGCTGGGGAGGGGGATGTTGTGTTGTCACCCACATTGGTCCTTGGGCGTGATACGATGGTGGCACCGGGGTCTGCAGCCCTATGGGGTTTGGGGAGGGAAGCAAAGTAGGGATCATCATCCCAAAACAAGGCCAGGTTGGACGGGGCTTGGAGCAACCTGCTCTAGTGGAAGGTGTCCCTGCCCGTGGCAGAGGGTTGGAGCTGGAGGAGCTTTAAGGTCCCTCCAACCCGGACCTGGCTCTATGAGTGTAAACCACTCACCGCAGCTCCTGCCACCCCACCCCGGCACCCGCCGCTGCTCCTGCTGACGGCGGCACATTCCTTAGGGACAGCCGCCCTCTTCACCCTCCCAGCGGAGCTCAGCACCGCCCCGGCGCTGTCACTGCCGGGTGGCGTAAGCCGCAGCCGGCAAAGCCCGTAACGCTGGGGCCGGGCGGGTTCGGAGCGCTGACGCCAGGAGCTGAGCCGCGGCCGCGGTGCCACGCTCGCCTTCAAACAGCTCCTGAGCCCGTGCGCTGTGCTGGAGCCAACTGCCCCGTGCCCATGAGCAGGGGCAGAGCCCCAGTGCCGGGCATGAGAACGGGCAGAGAACGGGCACAACTCAGTTCAGGAGTGAGCAGCTCAGTTAGTGCCTTAGGGGCTATGGGAGAGCGATGTGAGCTGACGCCGTGGGGGTCTCGGGAGCTTCTCTCGGCACTGGGGGGGTTCGAGGTGTCCCCTGGAGGACGAGGCGGGTGGGGTGAGGCTAATTAGTACCTGTGGTGGCAGCGGCTGAGTCACCGCGTTCGGTTCCGCCGGCGCTGAGCCGCCCCTTCTCTCCTCTTTAGTCATTGTTAGTGTTGTGTTTTAATTCCCGGCTGATTTGAAAAGCAAAGCAGGGAGGGCCCGGCCAGTAATTACTGTCAATGAGCCCTTGCTCGGCCCCATGGCAGGCCGGCCCCCCCGCCAAAGGGGTTTGCTGGTGGTGGACAGCCGCGGTGGGGCTGGGGCCAGTGTGGGGCTCCCTGGGGGTCCGGGTGCTCGTAGGCGGTGGCTTGGGGGTTTGGGGCTTTCTGGGGGGGGCTGCCTGGGACTTGCTGGTGGGGCCATGGGTGGTCCAGGGCTCTCCTGGGAGGTAGCCTGGGAGTCTTGGGCTCACTGGAAGGACAGTGTGGGTCTCTAGGGGTCAACAAGGAGATTGTCTCAGGTCCGGGTGTCAAGGGGGAGGCCCTGTGGGGTCTGGGGATTGCCAGATGGGCAATCGGGGGGTCTGGGGTTCTCTGTGGTTGCCATGTGTAGGTCTGGGGCTCTCCTGAGAGGTTGTCCGGGAGTATTGAGCTCACTGGAGGGACAATGTGTGTCTCTGGGGGGTCACTGATGGGGCTCCCCAGCACCTGGGGCTCACCGGTGGGTCTGCCCAAGGTCCAGGGCTCTCCTGTGAGGTTGTCCGGGGCTCTTGAGCTCACAGGAGGGACAATGTGTGTCTCTGAGGGGTCACTGGTGGGGCTCTTTGGGGTCCGGGTCTCACTGGTGGGCCTGTCCGCGGTGGGTCTGGCTGTCACCGCTGCACGACCTCTGCACTGCAGGTACGACCACCCCGGACCCCCCGAGGGCATCCTGCTCCCTCGCGCCCTCGTCCCCGCGAGGTCCCCGCGGGCGGCTGGCACTGGTGTCACTGGTGTCACTGGTGTTGGTGTCACCGGTGCTGGCGGCGGTGGGGCCGGTGCGTCCCCTCCCTCCCGGGCGTGGCGGCGCGGGGCGGGCCGGGCTGAGGGAGCCGCCGCCGCTCACCTGCACAGGGCGGCCGCTCGCCTCGGCCTCCGCACCGCCACCACCGCACACCACCGCCGCCGCCGCCGCCGCCATGCAGGAGACCAACACGTTCCTGCTGTCGGCCCTGCAGCCCGAGGCCGGCGTGTGCTCGCTGGCGCTGCCGTCGGACCGGCAGCTGGACGGCAGGAGCCGGGAGGCGGCCGAGGCCCAGCGGCTGCGCAGCGCCCGCGTGCAGGAGCAGGTCCGCATCCGCATGATGCTGAGGGGCCCCGCGCCCGACCACGGCGACGGCACCAGAGGTGGGAGAACACCCCCGTGTCCCCCCCCCTCCTCCGGGCACACGCATCCGAACGTCCGTTGGGAGCCCATCGGCCAGCACCGGGCTTCAGTTCACACCTTGGCGTAGGGTTTTGGGGGGTGCCCCCCACCCAGCGGAGCCCCCCACGGCACCCCCAGCACTGAGGAAGCGGCTGCACGGCCTCATTGCGGGCTCGTTTCACCCCACTCAGGGGTCGTGCCTCAGTTTCCCCACTGCCTCCGGGAGTGTTTGCCCTGGGGGGTCCCGCACCCCGCCTGGGTCGGGGGGAGGTTTTGCTTGTCCCGGCAGCTCCCTGCCCGTCCCCGCCAGCCTTTGAGCTGCGCCTCTGGCCGGGCTCCAAGCTCCTCCATTAACGTCTCCTCCCGGCCTCCGCCCTGCGCTTTGCCCCGCACCAGCGCCGGGCTTCACCGGCCCCCAGTCCGCGGTGCTGGGGGCCTCGGCGGTGGGGTGAGACGTGAGACCCCCAGGGCTGCGCCCATGGGGGGTGTGAGTCACGGTCCCATCCCTGCCGGCGCTGGCGGTGGCCCGGTGCCCGCCGGCAGCCCTGGGGCGGTGGTGAAGAGTGAGGCAGGGCTGGTCCTGGCTGGGATCCCACCCCCTTGGTGGGATCCTGTCCCCATGGTGGGACCCCCTCCCCACAGTGGGATCCCGTCCCCAGGACGGCGGAGCCGGGCCTGGCTTTGGGGGATGCCTGGGTTGTTGATCCGGCTATGGCTGAGCCGCCATGTCCCGCCAAGGTGGCAATTACTCCCGTTGCCGTTGGGGCAGGATGAAAGGCGGGAGGTTGGCACTGCCTGTGGTCAGCAGGGAGGCGAAGGCAGTGTCCTCTTGCTCCCTTGTCCCCTGTGGCTCCCAAAGCGGGTCTCCCCAGGATAAGTTGTGGGATCTCCGGTCCCCACGACCACCCCTTTGGCTGATCCCCCATCTCCACCCCGCAGGTAGTCAGTACGGCACAGCCCTGCGCTCCTCCTTCAGCTCCCGCTCCCAGAGCAATGGTGTGGACCCTAAAGCCTCGGTATGTACTGGGGGGGGGTTCATCCCCTCACCCTGCCCATCACTGCGGCAGCTGGGGGTGCCGCTGGCTCTGGTTTTGGCTGTGCCAAAGGAGGCTCTCGGCTCCATCCTCCCCTCTCCCGGTGGTGGGGATGGAGGGGCAGGCTCATGGGCACCCCTAACCCCCCACTCCCCCCTGCAGCTCTATCAGCCGCTGACCAAGAAGGACTTTGGCACGCTGAAGGGCAGCGGCTGGTCCTCGCGCTCGGCTGTGGACCTCACCCCGCACAAGCGGATGGCGACCATCAGCAATGGGGGCCTGGTGAAGGGCCGGGGCTACGGCTACGCCATGTCCCAGGTGGCCAACACCTCACCGCGGCCCAGCTCCTTCCACGAGCGCAGCTACCGCACGCGGCAGAACCTGGACACGCTGTCGCTGCGCTCGCTGCGGCTGGCGGACGGGCCGCTGCCGCCCCACGCCATGGCTGATGACCGCTACAGCCTCCTCTCGGAGCAGCTGGACTCCATGGGCCATCGCCCGCTCTACCGGAGCCAGGGCAACGGCGGCTTCACCCGCTCCTACACCTTCGAGCGGCAGATGAGCGGCGGCTCCACCGCCAAGGCGGGCTCCGAGTGGCTGGAGGGCAGCGAGGTGACCCAGAGCCGCACCATCCGCGCGCCCGCCATGCGCACGCTGCAGCGCTTCCAGAGCAACAACCGCTCCCGGCTCAGCACCGGCTCCTTCGGCAGCATCCCCGCGGGCTCGCAGGCGGGTGGCAGCTCCTACATGGGCATGGTGGAGCACAGCTCCCGCGCGCCCTCCGTGCGCAGCCTGGCCGAGTCCAGCCACCACCTGCAGGACCAGCGCGGCATGGAGATGTACAACGGGCACGGCACGCTGCTCAGCCACCAGTCGGGGGGGTGAGTGACAGCGGGGCTGGCCGCCACCAGCTTGGTCCTTGTGCCCACGTTAGTTGGTTGAGGGCAAACCCCTTTGTCTTTGGCCTGGTGTTACCTTGCTGCAAGGGATGCGGGAGAAGGGCTGAGATGGTGGTAAATGCCCCATCCCTCGCAGTGTTCAAGGCCAGGTTGAGCAACCTGGTCTAGTGGAAGGTGCTCCTGTCCATGGTAGAGAGTTGGAACTGGATGATCTTAAGGTCCTCTCGAACCCAAGCCACTCTATGATTCTATTGTGGGCACAAGTTGGCTCCATAGGGATGGACCATGGCATGGGTTGGCCCCAAGCATGTCCCGTGTGTGGCTTTAGCTTTTCTCATGGACACATCCTAAGACACCAGGGTAGGAAGATGCTCACCCAGCTGGGTCTGGAGTCTCATGCCCAAGAGCATGGTGGGTTGATGGGTCTCCTCTGAGGTGCAGGACACGGTGGGGTGCAGCCAGGGAGGACCCCTGTGGTACGCTCTGCTCGGGTTCTTCTCACCTGCCTGTGGTTCCAGGTTTGACGACATCGACCTGCCTTCAGCGGTGAAGTACCTGATAGCCACAGACCCCAACCTGCAGGTGCTGGGCGCTGCGTACCTCCAGCACAAGTGCTACAGCGACAGCAACGCCAAGAAGCAGGTGAGCACCCAGGGGCAGGACAAGGGGGTGCCCCAGCCCCTCTGCGTGGTGGAGGGCATGGAGTGAGCCCCATCCCCTGCTGTCCCCCCCAGGCCCGCAGCCTCCAGGCCATGCCCAAGCTGGTGAAGCTCTTCAACAGCCCCAACCAGGAGGTGCAGCGCCACGCCACGGGCGCCATGCGCAACCTCATCTACGACAACGCCGAGAACAAGCTGGCGCTGGTGGAGGAGAACGGCATCTACGAGCTCATGCGGACGCTGCGGGAACCTGATGATGAGCTGCGCAAGAACGTCACAGGTTGGGGACCACGGCAGGGGCTTCTCCTTGGGGGTGGCACATGGGGACCCATCCCATGAGTGATGCTGGGCATGACCAACTTCATCTCGCTGTTACCCACCCTGTCCCATGGCCAGTCCTGGCGACGGGTGTCAGTGTGAGCCCCGCAGGGTGGATGTGCTCCCAGCCATTCCCAGCGCTGAGGATCCCTCTCTGTGCAGGGATCCTGTGGAATCTCTCCTCCAGTGACAACCTGAAGGATCGCCTGGCCCGGGACACACTGGACCAGCTCACGGACCTGGTGCTGGTCCCGCTCTCGGGGCTGGGGGGCTCGGGTGTCATCCAGCAGAACCCCTCAGAGGCCGAGATCTTCTACAACTCCACGGGCTTCCTCAGGTACCTGCTCTGGGCCAGCTCCAGTCCTCCCACCGTGGGCAGAGGTTTGGGTGGAGGAGGAAACACATGTGCTGTGCACGTAGGGAGCAGGGCCGCCAGGGCTCGTTTCTGGGGCCCCCATCCCTTGCAGCACTTGTGCATCAAGGCAAAGCCTGGTCAGCCCCATGGGACAGGTGTCAGCTGCCCTCCCTGCGATGGTCCCAGGGGCAGGAGAGGGGTAGCCATGGGGGAGCCCCTTCTCACCATGATGGACCCATGTTCCCGGTGCAGGAACCTCAGCTCTGCCAGCCAGCAGACACGGCAGAAGATGCGTGAGTGCCACGGGCTGGTGGACTCCATGATCCACTATGTGAACAGCTCCCTGGAAGTGGGCAAGTCAGAGGACAAGGTGAGTGCTGGGAGCTGGGTGCTGGGAGGCTTTGGGTGCCCTCGGGTGGGGTGCTGCTCTTTGTATCCTGGTGGCAGCCTGGCCATCACGATGCAAAGGCACATCTTGATGGGCTGGTGGAAAAACCAGCCCGGCTCCATCTGGGCTTACTGGGCACCGCTGGTGTCATTGGGGTGACTGATGGAGCCCCACGGGGACGTGCCAGCTGGAGATGCCCTGTCAGGTGGCACAAAGAGCAACATTCTCACCTCCCATGTCCCCCACCCAGAGCGTGGAGAACGCGGTGTGTGTCCTGCGCAACCTCTCCTACCGCCTGTACGACGAGATGCCCCCGTCCTCGCTGCAGCGCCTGGAGGGCCACCGGAGGAACAACAGCAGCACGGTGACGGGGGAGCTGGTGGGCTGCTTCAGCCCCCAGAGCAAGAAGGCGCGAGAGGTCAGCAGCGGTTGGGGGTGCTGGGACCGTGTCCCTGGGCTGGGGTGGCAGCGGGATGCGGTTGGCAGCGGAGGTGATGCTGGGCGGAGGTGGATGCGGGGCGGAGGTGGACGCCAGCCTCGGCTCAGGGGTGGGACACGCGGATGAGCTCAGCAGAGGGTGATTCAGGTGTGTGGTGTGAATCAGGGTGCTGAACCCCCGCTTTGCCATGCCACGGGGTGTGACACAGCCGCGGTGACCTGCCAGGACCCAGACAGCCTGAGCTGCCCAACGCTTGAGGACAGGCATGGGGGAAGAGGGGACAGCAGCAGCGAGGGGTGCTGCAGGGGGGCATCCCGGGGGGTCTAACAGCGCCATCCCCACAGCACTACCTGAATGCGGACATCGTCACCTTCACGGAGGTCTCCAAGGACCCCAAGGGCATGGAGTGGCTCTGGAACCCGCAGATCGTGGGCATCTACAACCGGCTGCTGCAGCGCTGCGAGCTCAACAAGCACACCACCGAGGCGGCCTCGGGCGCGCTGCAGAACATCACGGCTGGGGACCGCAGGGTGAGGGCATGGGGGGGAGCGTCCCTGGGGTGATGTCTGGCCTGTGTCCCCACATCTTGCCTGGGTGTCCCCACCACCGCACCAGTCACAGGGAGGGGATGCACCTTCATGTGGGTTGGTACCAGCCTTTCCTGGGTGGGGGACATGTCCATCACACCACTCACCACCCAGGCATGGGTCACCCTGACCTGGCCCTGTTGAGCAAGAGGAGGAGGAAAAGGAAAAAAGAGTAAGAGGAAGAGGAAAAAGAGGAGGAAAGAGAGGAGGAGGAGAAGAAGGATGAGGAAGAGGAGGCTGAGGAGTGGGCAATGGGGGGTCCCATTGGGGTCCCATTGGGTCCCGGTGGAGTCCCTGAGCAGTGTGTGCCCCGCAGTGGGCGGGCGTGCTGAGCCGCCTGGCCCTGGAGCAGGAGCGCATCCTGAACCCGGTCCTGGACCGCGTCCGCACCGCCGACCACCACCAGCTGCGCTCCCTGACCGGGCTCATCCGCAACCTGTCCCGCCACGCCCGCAACAAGGACGAGATGTGTGAGTGTGGGGAGGAGCCCTGCGGGTGCCCTTCGCCCTCTTCCTCCTCGCTCTGGCCTCCAGTTACCTCCAGCCCTGCCCCAGCACCCTCCTGCCCGCTGCATCCCTGCTCTCACACATGTGGAGGCCGGTCCACCCCCAGGACCAAACACCCCCACATGCTGTGTTCAGTGTCCAGCTGCGCTTCGGGCTTTGTCCTCGTCCCCCAACTCCTGTCCCAAGCGCCCAGGGGTCTCAGCAGAGACTCCAGAGGCTTGAAGCATCCCTGGTGCTGGTCCCTCTGTCCCCTCACTGCCCCCGGGAGGCTGCCGTGTGTCCCCCTGTCTGGCCACCAGCCCTGATGCACTGCCCTTGCCCACCAGCCACCAAGGTGGTCAGCCACTTGATCGAGAAGCTGCCGGGGAGCGTCGGGGACAAGGCACCACCAGCCGATGTCATCGTGAACATCATCGCGGTGCTCAACAACCTGGTGGTGGAGAGCCCCATGGCCGCCCGCGACATCGTGTACTTCGATGGCCTCAGGAAGCTCTTCTACATCAAGAAGAGAAGGGACAGGTAGGGGCTCCCTGTCTGCTCTGCTCAGACCCGGCCTCCAGTCCTGCTCTGCCCTCATTCCCCTGCTCCAGTGAGGTCTCCCTTCCCAAGGCTTGGTGTTGGGGGGCCCCAAACCACCTCAGAGAGGCTTTATGGCCACCTTCAACCCCTTGGCCATTTCCTCGGGACACCCCACCATGGGGTGGGGTGCAAGCATCTTCCCATCTGGGTGCTTCTCACCTCTCCTGCTATCCTGCCCATAGGAGTGGGCTCCAGCCTTTAGTCTGCCTTTTCCCACCAATGTTAAGTCTTCAGCCCCTGGGGCCCTTCTGGGGTGGGATCCCTGGGCTGGTGGGTACCACCCTGTGCCCAGCGGTGCCCCAAGCTGATTGCACCCTGTCCTGTCCCAGCTCGGACAACGAGAAGTCCTCCCGAGCAGCAGCCAGCCTCCTGGGCAACATGTGGCAATACAACAAGCTCCACCGGGACTTCAAGATGGTAAGTACCAGCCTCTGGTGTCCCATCCCACCAGTGGGATCCTGGGGTAGATCCCGAGGGAGTCAAGGCCATGAGCTTCACCCTGAAAAGCCATGACCCAAAGACGTGGAACAGTCTTCCACTGCCTAAAGGGGCTCCAGGAAACCTGGAGAGGGGCTTTGGACAAGGGCCTGTAGGGACAGGCCAAGGGGAATGGCTTTAACCTGCCAGAGGGGAGATTGAGATGAGCTCTGAGGCAGAAGCTCTTCCCTGTGAGGGTGCTGAGGCGCTGGCACAGACTTTTCCCAGAGAAGCTGTGGCTGCCCCATCCCTGGCAGTGTTCAAGGCCAGGTTGGACACAGGGGCTTGGAGCAACCTGCTCTAGTGGAAGGTGTCCCTGCCCATGGCAGGGGTTGGAGCTGCAGGAGCTTTGAGGTCCCTTCCAACCCAAACCAGGCTGGGGTTCTATGATTCTGTGAAATGCTTCCAGGCACACAGTGGGCCCCAACTCCATGTATGTCCCTCCTAGAGGGGTGGGATGTCCCCGTAGCATGATCCCCAGGGTGGCACCTCCCCTGGTGGGGTTGGTGCCGGGGCACAGCGGGTCAATGTGCACATTCCCGGCACCCGGCGAGGCGCAGGCAGGGTGTCCTGGGCAGGAAGGGTGACAGTGTCCGTGTGTCCTTGCAGAAGGGGTACCGGAAGGAGGACTTCCTCGGCCTGTGAGGACTCCCGGGACCGCGCTGCCCTGTGCTGGCTCCTCCCGGGCGGCTGCTCACCGCCGGACCCTGCTCCATAGCGTAGACCCCGCCGCGTCCCCCGCGCCTCCACCGGCTCCCTTCCCCGCATGGGGACACTTGTCCTCGCTCCTGCCCAGCCCTAACCCTAGCCCCTGCTTTTGGCTCTGCTGCGGGGCCCCGCTGGGACCACAGCTAGTGGGGGGCTGCCCCATGGCACCCAGGGGTGCTCAGCCCTGGGGACCCTTCAGACTCCTGGGGGGACCTGGCTGCACAGCAAAGCTTGGCTCGTGGCTCAGCAGGAGCTGCAGGCTTTGGGGAGCTCCTGCAGTGAGTTGAGGAGGGGGCTTCTGGGGACACCCCATTCCTGAATTGCGGCACACGGGGGGCTGAGGGTGCCTGTGGGGTGTGCCGTGGGGTGCACAGGCTCTGCCCTGGCTGGGTGGGGACAGGGCTTTGCCTGGCTCAAGGGGTGCTCAGGGAGGTCTGAGGTGGCTTCCCACGTGTTATGTGGTGGCACCGTGGCTGTAAGGGGCTGGGAAGTGGCACTGGTGACACGGAGCCGAGTTCCCCTTTGCCAGGGGTGGGCTGGGGGGATCACTGAGGCTGCCCGTGCCCTTGCTGCAAGGCGCCCCATAGGGACTGTCCCCTCCTCGGTGCCTGCTCTGCTCAGACTGGGCCTGGCCCCTGCTGCAGGAGCAGGATTTGGGCAGGGCCACGTTGTGTTTGCTGGGCGGCGTCTCCCCGCGGGGTGGGGAGATGCCCTGGGTGTGCGGGTGCCCTGGGTGCTCTATGGGTGCCCTGGGTGTGCTGGGTGCCCCGGGTTGTCTATGGGTGCCCTGAATGTGCTGAGTGCCCCAGGTTGTCTATGGGTGCCCTGAATGTGCTGATGCCCTGCATTGTCTATGGGTGCCCTGGATGTGCTGGATGCCTTGGGTTCTCTATGGGTGCCCTATGGGTGCCCTATGGGTGCTGTGGGTGCCTGGCACAGGCAGGGTGGCAGGTCAGAGCTCTCCTTGCCGGGGTGTGCGGGTGGCTGTGGGATGGCTTTGCTCTGCCGGTGGGTGTGGGGCTGGGGAGGACCCTGCTGTGCTTGGGGTGCTGTGTACCCCCTTTGGGACGCCAGGTAGAGTAGGTACAGGGGGGAGGTTGGGGGGAGCAGGTGGCACAGCCAGCGTTGGTGTCACCCATCAGTGCGTGGCACCCGTGTGGCCCAGGCCGGGTGTCTCAGTGCCTTTGTCCCCCCAGGTGTCATGTACAAACACCCTGAGCCCTGCGTGTCCCCAAATAAAGCCTTGAACGCTGCCCGCTCTGGGCTCCCCCCGATGTGACACCCCGCTTCCCACCGGGTGCTGCTGTGGGTCAGTGTGATGGGGACAGACCCACTGGTGGCACCCGTGTCCCCGCAGGCGGATGGGACCCACTTGGTGCAGCAGCTTTTTATTGCCACAGGGGTTTCCATGGGACAGGGGGTGCTGCGGCCGCTCCTCTCAGGCAATTCCCTTGGGATTGGGGCACGTTGCTTCTCAGAGCATCACCCATCCCAGCGCCAATCCATTGGCAGGAAAATGTCCCTGCTGCCCATGGTGAGGGAGGGGGGCCCAGCACCCAAAGGTGCCCAGGCATTATGGGCTGTGGTGTCCCTTGGTGCTGGTTTTCCACCATGGAGCGTGCTGCCCGAAGGAGCCAGGAGGAGTCTTTCCCTACTGCGACCTTGGCTTTGGTCCCACCATAAAGCCCGGGCTCCTCCAGCCGTGGTGTGTGTCCGTGCAGCCCGTGGGAAGGGCGATGCCGCCGCTGCTGGCCCGTGGCCCCGCTCAGATGTCATCCTCCGTCACCAGGTAGTAGAAGTCCGTGCGGGCGCCGTAGTTGCGGGACCCCAGGTCTGACACGTCGATCTCTGGTCTCTGACTGTCCCTGAGCTGTGCCCCCCCCGTCCCAGCGGCAGGCACCGGGGCGGCGGGGCCGGCGATGCGGGGAGGCGGGAAGCTCCTGAACACACGCTCCCGGAGCCCTGGAAGAGGGGGGAGATGGGTTAAGGTAGGCTTGAGGCGCTGGGGAAGGGGCTGAACCCAGCCCAGCTGCCTTGGGAGGGTGAAGCAAAGCCCAAAGGGGACCTCCAGTGCACATCTGTCCCCCCCAGGCGAACAAGGGGACAAGGCTGTGTACCCAGGTCCCCATCCGGGTGCAGGTCGCTGCCGCTGTCCAGGTAGCTGCTGTGCAGGATCAGCATGGGGTCCTTGTCCTCCTGCAGCTGGGTCTGCGGGTCCCCCACGGGCCCCTGGAAGGACACCTTGCGGGGCAGGGCCAGGCACAGCTCCTTCCAGAAGTCGGACGAGGGGGTCTGTGTGGGGCAGGGAGGAGATGAGCCGCGGTGGGATCACCACAGGCCAAACCCAGCCCCATGCAGGGCTTTGTGGGGCTCAGCTGGCTCTTCCCAGCACCGGGAGCTGAGCCAAGGCCAGGGCTGTGCCGGTGGAGAAACCGGCCCAACCGGCTGGAACGCTCCGGGGCTCCGCTCCCAGCCTGGCCCTGGAAGGGCCGGAGCAGCCATGGGTGAAGCTTCACCCTGAGAGCTGAGGCTTTGCTCCAAGAGCTGAGGCTTCACCTGGTGCCTCGGCTGGGGCAGACCCCGGGGGGCTCCTGACCCGGGCTGTGGGGACCCAGCACCAGCGCTGGGCTGTTCTGGTTGGGTTTTTAAACTGCCTCTAAAGCGAGTGTCCCAACCTGCCCTTTAGGAGCACCAAAGCTCAGGGAGCAGCCCTGGAGCATTGTGGGGAGGCTGACACAAACCGGGGTGCTGGGGACGGCAGTGGGGTGCTGGTGGGACGGGTCCCTGCTCGGCTCTCACCATGGAGCTGGCTCGCCACACCAGCAGGGTCACCGCGCTGCGGTGCTGCTTCAGCAGGCTGATGGCAGGGTGGTGGATCTCCCGGTACTGGCTCTCGAAGACGATGAAGATGGGTTTCTTGGAAAGCTCCAGCAGCCTCCAGAGCCCTTCCCTGCGAGACAGGCTGTGCCAGGAGGCCGAGGCACCCGCCGGCTCCTCTCCCCCGGGCGCAGGCAGGACCTGCTCCTACCTGAAGCTGCTGTTGCACCAGTCTTGCTCCAGGTACGCGACGGAGAGCACCACGATGAGGCGCCGGCACCGGCTCACGTTCATGATCAGGTCGGCTGATGGCTCTGCAGGGAAAGGGGTGTCAGGCCCCGGGGTGCTGGTGTGATCCTGGCCCCATGTGGGGCTGCTCCCACCTGCGTTGGGCAGGATGGTTTGCTCGTCCAGGAAGAGCTTGTATCCGTAGCGGTTCTCCAGCTGCGGCTTCACGATGAAGTGGACGAACTTGCGGTCATCCGGGGCGGAGGCGTGGGACACGTAGGCATCGTACAGCTTCCCGTCTGCGGGAAGACAGGGGGTGATGCTGGGGGGGTGCTTTTCCCAAGGGAACACCACCCCGGTGCCCTGCCCAGGGTCTCACCGTTGATCTCCAGCTCTCCGTAGCGGTTCCGGTACCAGAGGAGCATGTTCAGGCGGCAGTGTACGTACAGCCCGGCCGCGAGTATGAGGAGCACCAGGACCAGGAGGGCTGCCAGCACGGCGGGCACGTGCCCTGCCACCTCTGCAAGGGCAGGGAAGGGCAAGGTGAGCTGAAGGACTGGGGCAGGATTTATGGGTTTGGTGTAGGGCACCCTGATGTGCTGCCCTGGGAGAGGCAGCAGTGCCCTACCACCTGCCCTGATGGTCTCCATGGGGCTGCTGTTCCTGCCCGTGGGAAGTGGGACCTCCTTGGAGGTGTCCTGGTGTGTCCCTACCTGCTCTCTGCAGGGTGAAGGTGGCCGTGGCATTGCTGACCCAGCAGGCAAACACCCCGAAGTCAGTGTCTTGGGTGAGGTTGAGCTGCAGGACGCTGGTGAGGAACTGCTCTGAGGCATTTGGGGCAAACCTGTGGGGAGATGGGGCCATGTGGGTTGGGCTGTGCAGTGACCACCCTCACAGACAGACAGACAGCTCGTGGGGTGCTGCTTACCAGGCGGTGTCCTGGCTGCTGCCGTTGCCCAGCCACTGCCCGTCCTTACTCCATGCGGGGCTGTGCTGGCATTGCCCGGTGCCCGCCCAGCGCACGGTGCAGTTCAGCGCCACGTGGGTGCCCAGCGCCAGCTCCAGCGTCTGGTTGGTGGCGGGGACGAGGATCTCGGGGGGCACACTGCAGGGGTCTGGGGGCACAGCGGGGAGGGGGGGTTTGATGCCGCTCCCACTGGGCTGACAAGTGTTGAGGCCACCCCGGCTTCCCCGGTAAAGCAGGCTCAGCCGCGGGGGTCTGGTGCTTGCGGCTGTTCGCAGCAGGCTGGGCTGGTTTGGGGCTGGTATGGACCCAAAGCCCAGGGCAGCGAGCGGGACCCCATGCGGGCTCCTTCCCAGCTGGAAGCACATGGATCTCCCACCCCGCACCTACCTGCCATGGTGTGCCGGGGCGCTGCGCGGGGAGCTGCCGCATCACGGGCACCACGAGGGCCCCGCGCCGCCGCGTCTTCCGGGGGCAAAGTCCATGCGGCACCGGCGCGGGGCGGCCGGGCCTGGAATGGGTCAGACACGGCTCCGTGAGCGCCGGCGGCTCCGGCCGGGTGGCACAGGGAGCGCCCCGGCTGTCCCCATGGGGCCGCAGCGGTGCGGGTCGGGGGCAGCGGGGGCTGCTCTGGGGTTGAGCCAGAGCCGTGTCCTGGCCAGGGCTGGTTGGTCACCGTGTCACCCCCCTCCCAGCCTCCCGACCAGGCAGAAGGTGATTAATGACCAACCAGGGGCTGCAGGACATTAAAACGTGGCTTTGGCTCAAACCAGAGGCCAGCGAGGGGAACGAGCCGCAGTTGTGGTTTAACCATGGGGTGAGCTGTCCCACGGGTGTGTCTGGGCGGCTCAGTGAGACCCTCTTCATGCCACCAACACCCCGCCTTGGCTGCAGTGCTGCTTCAGCCTGTGTGCCCATTAGAAATTGCTAGCTGAGCAGCAGGATGGTTTATTTTATTTAAGGCTTGGGGAAGACCTTAGAGCAGCTCCAGTGCCTAAAGAGGCTCCAGGAAACCTGGAGAGGGGCTTTGGACAAGGGCCTGTAGGGACAGGACAAGGGGAATGGCTTTAACCTGGCACAGGGGAGATTGAGATGAGCTCTGAGGCAGAAGCTCTTCCCTGTGAGGGTGCTGAGGCGCTGGCACAGGGTGCCCAGAGAAGCTGTGGCTGCCCCATCCCTGGCAGTGTTCAAGGCCAGGTTGGACACAGGGGCTTGGAGCAACCTGCTCTAGTGGAAGGTGTCCCTGCCTGTGGCAGGGGGTTGGAGCTGGATGAGCTTTGAGGTCCCTCCAACACAAACCAGTCTGGGATTCTGTGACTTATGGAAACACGGGTTCTCACAGCGTTGAGCTCAGTGGGTGCAGCTCTATCCCCGCATTAGGAGGCTCAGTGCGTTGCTGCCCCGCGGCCATGCCTGGGGCCAGGCACAGCAACACAACGTGCAGGCGGGAGCCCGAGGACGGTGCACAGGGACTGGGGGAACTGGCCCCCGTCTGGCCTCACACAGTCAATGTCAGCACCGCTGCAAGAGCCCTGCGGGAGGGGGGGCCCAGGGAGGGCACCGTAAATCACAGCAGCGTGACGGGGCACTGGGAGCAATGGGTGAAGCAGAGCCCAGCATCAGGGCCGGGCTGTTCCATCCCCAGGCACCCGCAGAGCACCGGGAGTGGGTGCCGGGCGCACTCTGGGAATAACAAGGACGTCACAGTGCTGGTGGCTCTGTGTAAACACGTCCCACGGAACAGGAGCAGGAAGGACCAACGCCTCCCCCGGCTCCTCTGCCCCACAGCTTCCTTGCTCCCCGTTCCAAACTGGTTTGGGGTAACAGTGGGGCTGGGGAGGCTGGGCTCGGCCCTGGAGGAGCTGGATCTGCTGCTGGTGTGGCAGGGGAAGGGTCTGTGAACCGCTGCGAACTGCGGCTCATTGCTTCCCTTTGGCACAGCAGCGCTGGTGCCAGGAGTGGGGTGAAGGTGGGTCAAGGTACAAGAGGGACAGTTATAACTTGAACAAGTGTTCAGCTTGAGCAGATAGGAAGTGGTTTGTACCTGAAGTTTAGCTGGGTTTCTCCAGGAATGGAAGAACAAGGGGTAGAGATGAGCCGGTCCACCCGGTTTTCACATGAGGAAGGAGATGGGAGATACTACACCAGGGCGCTGAGGGGCTTTTCCTGCCTGGTGGGGATGATCCAGCTCTGCTTGGTCCTGCCTGGCTGGGTCACTTGTAAATCATTTCATACAATCCCAGACTGGTTTGTGTTGGAAGGGACCTTAAAGCTCGTCCAGTTCCTTTAGGCAGTGGAAGACTGACGGTCAGAAATAAGGCAGCCCCAACAAGACACAGGCTGGCCAGAGAGCTCGAGGACGCCCTAAACACCCATCTGGGGCCCCTTTGCTCCGGGCCATGAAATGTCGATGGGTGCCCCACGGGTGGCCGGTGTCGGGGCTGCTGGCTGGAGGGAGGAGCGCAGGTTAACGGGCAGCAGCACACTCCCATTCCCCACGTCCTGGGGTTGGGGACACCCGGGTCTGCTCCAGGCACAGCAGAGGATGGGGTGGGTGCCATGTGGTGGTCAGCGATGGTTGGGCTGCAGCGTGCCCCCAGAGCACGGGCACAGGGAACGCGAGGCAGGCAGCAGGCAGGGAGCAAGCGGGAGAGCCAAGGGCTGGAGGGGAGACGGGCAGCCCCCTGGCCCCAGCCAGGACATGGACACGGAAGGGGGAGCAGAGGAGAAGCTGCATTTACCTTCAATGCTTCCCCGTGCCCGGCCGCAGCTCCTGCCCTCGTGCCGCTCCCGCTGGCTGCTCCTGCCGGATCTCTGCTGGTTCCCTTCTCTTCCCTTTCCTTTCGACTTGATTTATGTGTTTCCCAGTCCCAGCCCCTGCCCTGTGCCCGGATCTGGCCCCAGCGGCAGGTCTGCAGCAGGGCTCGGTCCCTCCTCCCCTGCTCCACCTCCAGCTCACCTGAACCTGCGGGAGAACGCAGCAACTCGGCTGTAGGGGAGGGGAAAAGAGGGAACCAGGAGGGGGAAGCAGCGCACCCAGGCTGCGGGGCTCCCGGGGCCCAGGGGAGCACCCCACTGCTCACTGCGAGCTCATGGGGGTGTTGGGGCAAGACGGAACCCGCACCCGGCACCGCCAGCACCGGTAATACCGGATCCACGGCCACAGGGACAGCCGGGGGCTTGTACCGGAGCGTGCCGGGGGCTGGAGGTGTCTGACATGGGGGCAGCCCGGGGAGGAGCTGGTTGTCTGGGGCTGTGGTTTGCTGAGCACTGGCAAACTCGGTGCTCTCAGGCTTCATTAAGGTGAGTTACGGATGGAGGGAGGTGGGAGAGGCTGGGCAGGGGGCTCCTGTTTCCTTCTCCCTGTGATCTCCCTTCTCCACCTCTTGGACAGCTCCAGCTGGTGCTGGCCATGGGGAACTGGGCCCATTCAAAGAGCCGTGATCACTGGTAATGATAACTGAGATGGCAGCAGCCCTGAGGAGAAGGACTTGGCGGTGTTGGGGGAGGAGAAGCTCCCCATGACCCAGCTTCAGTGTGCGCTTGAGCCCAGAACACCCCCGTGTGCTGGGCTGCACCCCCAGAGCATGAGAAGCAGATCAAAAGAGAAACTCCTTAAGGGGAGACCTTAGAGCAGCTCCAGGGCCTAAAGGGGCTCCAGGAAACCTGGAGAGGGGCTTTGGACAAGGGCCTGTAGGGACAGGCCAAGGGGAATGGCTTTAACCTGCCAGAGGGGAGATTGAGATGAGCTCTGAGGCAGAAGCTCTTCCCTGTGAGGGTGCTGAGGCGCTGGCACAGACTTTTCCCAGAGAAGCTGTGGCTGCCCCATCCCTGGCAGTGTTCAAGGCCAGGTTGGACACAGGGGCTTGGAGCAACCTGCTCTAGTGGAAGGTGTCCCTGCCCGTGGCAGGGGTTGGAGCTGGATGAGCTTTAAGGTGCCTTCCAACCCAAACCAGTCTGGGGTTCTATGATTCTATGACGGGAGCCTTTGCATGCCCCAGGCACAGGCTATACGGGCTGCAAGGGCTGCATGTGTAGCAACGGCACAACAGCAGCCTCAGCTGCTGCAAGCAAACACCAACGTGACCCGCAGCCGTCCAGCCCCTTTTCTTTGGGGCCAGAATGGGCAGAAAAGGGGCCGTTTTCCTCCTGTGAGGCCCCACATGAAGCAGGAGCAGAGGCTTGGGGACGGTGCCAGGTCCCCGCAGCTTCTCACCTCCCGCGGGGGCTGGGGCGTGTGAGCCCGCCCCGGGCAGCCGCCGCCGCGCTGGTTGCATGGCAACAGCGGGCCGGAAGCGCCCTTGCCGCCGCGCGGTGCACGCCGGGAGTTGTAGTCCCGCCGCCCCTGAGCCCTCCCTGCGGCTGCGGCCGCGGCACTACCGCTCCCAGCGTGCCCCGCGCTAAGTCAAGATGGCGGCGCTCTCCGCGGCGGGCGGGGAGATGGGGTGTAACGGGGGACAGTGGGGCCGGATGGCGGCGGTGGGTCAGCGCGGCGCCTGCGCCTCCCACAGCCCCCGGGGGAAGCTTCCGTGCCGGCGGGATGGAGGCGAGCGCTGGTGAAGTGCGCTTGGGTGGTGCGCGGCTTGGCCGGGGCTCGTCTGGATGAGACCCGGTGAAGTGAAGGTGTATATACACAGGTACAGGTCACAGGCAGGTCTGTGGGCCTGTTCACTTGGAAAAACACCCCCAATTCCCAATCCTTGCTGGTGATTGTGTGGAATACCCGTGCTGTTGGCCTGTTTTGGGGCGAAAAGGGGCTGAGGGAAGCCCGTTGGAGCGCTGGTGCTGTGGGAACGGCCCCTTGGTCCGTGCCCTCCCGCGAGGAGCTGCCTGCACGGCCAGGGCAGCAGGTATGTAATGAGCTCTTTAGGGGGGGCTGCTCTGTTGTCCACAATGCCACGGTCACACTGCAGGAGCCAGGGTGAACGGGTTTGTGGGGTGATAAAGGATCACAAGGAGCAAGCCCAAGTCCTGGGGGTGAGAGCGTTTGGCAGCACGCTGGGAGCTGATGAGGCTGTGCTTGTCCGTCAGAGTTACTCCTGACGGTAAGTTACAGTTGAGGATTGGGGGTGGCTTTGGTCGCAGCAGTGAAATGAGAAGCCGGAGGGCTGGGAGCGGGGCTGGTGTCAGTCCCTGCCAGGTCCTAATGGCTTTCCACGCTCTCAGGAGTGAGGGTTTGAGGCTGAGTTAACGCTGGTGCCTTTCTGTGCAGTTCTCAGGCACATCACTGCCGGGAGAGCCACACACAGAGTCCCAGCTCTGCATCTGAACCCTCCACTGAATCCTGCTGAGCTGAGGCTGTGTCCTGCAGCCCTGTCCTGCCTCCTCCTGCATTGCCACAGCACAAGATGCTCCCTGTGAGCCAGTGGGTGAGTGAGAATTACTGTGCAGTGTGAGCTCATTAACAGCCAGTTCCTGATGCATTTAACAGCTTGAAGCTAATGACATGAAAGCTATTTAGAGCTGCCAGGTGACTATGTTCCAAGGCCATCGATATGAAGCCAGGGTTTGCTTCCAAGTCCCAGAAATGAGAATATTGCTGCAGGATGAGGAGCCACATAGTAACAGACCCTGAGTCATGATCCCTGCTCCTCTCTCTGGGCTGCTGAGGGCTCTTAATTACAGGACAAGGCAGGTCAGCCCTAATGAGGTACTTGTCCCTGACTTGTGGTGCTCATGTTTGCTTGTCTGTGGCTTTCTGAGCTCTCAGGGTGGCTGTCACTGCTGTTACATGTGCACACTCACACATGGCCACGCTGTGGCACCCGCGTTTTGTTCAGTTTACCCCAGAATTCCCCTCTGGCACAGGGAGGCACCTCTTGTCACTTTATAGAGGAGGGGGTGGAAGGGTGGAGCTCAAGGTTAAACTGACAAACCAGTTACATGTTCCAGTTCTTACTAAGAAAGAAGACTCTAAAGCTTTGAAAGGCTCAGGTGGATTTGCTCTGGAGTTACAAGGACCATAAGGAAGCTGGAAATGGAGCTGTGGTCACCAGCTCGTGCTGCTGCCTCCCCTTTAACTGGAATTGGGAACAACTGAGAGAAAAGCTTTTTCCCCAGACACTTGCAAACCCAGCTTGGTGAGGCTGCGCAGGCCTGACCTGGGGAGTGGGGAATCTCATGGGCATCAAAGGGCTGTGCCTGCACTCACAACGAGTGGCATCACACGTCTGAGGGCACGTTATCATTCCTGGGCAGCTCTTTATCATTCCTGGGCAGCAACGAGCAGAGACTTTGTTCCTTAAGCACAAATAACTCTGCCCGGAGTCAGGGAGCGTGTTGCTAAAGGTGGACGTGGCAGAGAGCAGAGCTGGGAGTGCACATGGGTTAGACACGCTGCAGTGCTGCTGCGCCACGGCTCCAGCCTGGCTCTGACCCCTGCTCCCTGCTGCAGACACCCCCTCCTGCAGGGGGGAGGTGGAGAACGTTGGCTTCGTGCTGGCAGGTCGTGGTTTGGAGCAAGAGAGCCCTCTAAAGCCCTGCCAGTGGTTCACCCCAGCACAGTTAACAGGCCGTTTCCCACTGTGCGTGGCCAAAGCACCGACTTTTAAGCCTCTCACCAGCCAGCACCCACTCTATGGGGTCACCCACAGCTATGGGTGGCCCTCGGGTGCTTCAGCTCCGGCCTCTTTTGATTATCCGCATGAAGACAGAAGCAGTTTTGGGGGTGGTTTCTGGGAGTGGCAAAGGAGGGGGGTGGGACGACGCTGGTGTGAGCACAGCTGACGCTCTGGCTGCTGTCTCCACATGGATGTTAGCTTTATTTCCTGCTTTGCTCGTGGGAGCCAGGCACAACTGTGGGGTGTTTGGGGCAGGGGCTCGGCTGAGCCCGGAGCAAAGCTCAGTTGGGAACAATGGTGGTTTTCCAGCATCCAGGAATCCAGCAGGTTGGAGCTGCAGCCTTGTAGCCGTGTGGAGAGGAGGATGGTGCTGGCTGTGGTGAAGGAGGAAGGACTCGAGTGTCTTGGTGGTGCAAGAGCCAGAAGGTCACTGGAAGCAGAGGAAACAGGGTCCAAAGTGCAAAAAAGGAGCTGGAGAGGAAACCTGAAGCGAGGTAAATGCTCTTCCTGTGCTGCACGTTGGGGCGGTATCGATGAGGAAGCCCCACAGCACTCGCTGGCAGCGGCTGGATGCTGCCCCATGGATGGTCCCAGCTTCGCAGCGTGCTGGGAAGGTGCCATCCCAGCTCTGCCACAGCTTCCTTCCTCCTTGTGGAGGCAGAAATCGTCCTGCTCCCATGAAGCCACCGTCACATCGTCACTTCCCAGCTCAAGTCCAAGCCCGGTCACAGCCGGGACATGTGGCCCGTGGTGCTGCCGTGGTGGTTCCTCCCGTGCCCACGGCACTGCCGGGCTGGGAAGGGGCTCAATCCGTGTTTCTCCTCGGTGAGCAGTGGCTACACCTCGGTGGAGTACTCCATCATGCTGGGGGGAAAGCAGCGGGCTCAGTGGAGGGGAGCTGGCTGATGGGGAAGCAATGGGGAGGTGTGGGAACAGGGTGTTTGCCAAAAATAAATGGAGAAGGGATGACACACTGATGGTGAAGCCCTGTTTGTGGGAATCCCTCCATCAATGGGAAGCCAGGGAATGAGGGCTGAATGGTGGGAGCGTGGTGCTCCCTGAGCCCTGCTCAGCTCTGCTGGTGCCTGGCCTTTGGGGTGGCAGCAGGGACGGGGTGACATGAGCAGGGCTCAGCCCGTGGGGGACAGCAGCACCAGGGCGGCCCAGCCTGTGTCTCTTGGTTACATCAGTTCTGTTTCCAGTTGAAAGACTTAATGTGGGGTTTTTTAAAGTTGAAATGGAAAATTTGGGCAAAACTGTGTCTTGTTTTAACTTGGAGCATTTCTTTTTCTGAAGGAAAAGCCCAAGTGGAGCAGCCCCTTCCTCTGGTGAGCACTAAAGGGTGAACACCTCCCATGGGACTCATTTCCCTGGCCTTGAGTGCCTGCAACCTGGGTGCCTGAGCTAGTAAGTGAGGCCATGGGCACAGAGGGAAATGGATTCTCATTTATACAGAATGTGGCTCATCTTAAAAAGAACCTTTTCTGCCGTAGCAGAGGCTGAGCTGGGAGCTGGGGGAGAAGCCACCCTGAGAAGGGTGATGGAGGAGCTGCCCCAGGGGCAGCAGCAGCCCCACTGTGCCTGTGGTGGGGAGTGACCCCCTGATGTGGGGCTCTGGAGCCCGTGGACTGGGTCTCCGTCTGGACCTGGGCCCTGTGTGTGCAGAGCAGCCCCCGGCACCCCCTGGGCATCACCCACCTCAGCTCCTTACGGAGGTCGCTGTGTTTTTTGCTCAGGAACGTGTTCTTGACTGACAGGGGGACGTCGGGGATGTACCAGGCTGCAATCAGCTTCACGCACAGAGCCACGTGCTGCACAGAGCAAGGGGCAGTGAGGAGCTGCCCGGGCCCAGCCCCTTCCCCGGCCACCGTTCCTCCCCGTTCACCCCAGCCTCCCCCTGGGTGCTCACCTCAAAGAGGATGAGGAAGGCGAGCCGGGCCGCGAAGATGTGCCAGAACTGCACCGTGTAGCTGTAGTCATCGGCGTTCCTGTAGTCCCGGTACCTGCAGCACAGCCCCGTGGGTGCCAGCGCAGACCCCCCGTGCCCTGCATCCTGCCTGGGCTCCTCCGTGGCACCCGAGAGGAGCTGCCTCCCAGCCCTGTCCCACCACCGCATGTTCCCCGGCTCCAGGCTGGATGTCCTGGTGAGGGGCTCGGGAATGCCGCTGGGCGATGGCTTTGGGCTGCTGTTACCTGCACTCTGTGATGTTGGTGGTGGCGAAGCCTGGTGGCATCTGGGGCAGCTTCGTGTAGAACTCGAAGTCCTGGACGCGGAAGGTGGAGAGGCTGTGGTTGATGTAACCGGTGGAGCAGCTGTGGGGGGACACGGTGGCTGTGGGTTCATGGTGCACCGGGGCTGTGGTGAGCCACAACCCACAGCTCTTGTGTGCTGGAGAAGACACAAGGGTCTCTGATTGCTGCTGAGCCTGTCTGGCTGCAGCTTGCTTTTCTGTGGGTTCCCTGGTGTGCGGATTCTCGGGTGGCTGGTAGTGTGGTTGAGCACAGATTGCAGCCTCCCGTTCTAGGGGAGGCAGCACCCATCAGGGGCTCTCCCTCCCCTCCCTGGCTGCCCATTTTCACAAAGCCTGGGGAAAATGAATGTCTCTGAGGCTTCTGTCCGGTTTGATGGACTTGGCCAGTGAGCCAGGGCTTGGAGGGAAAGGGAGAAGGTAGGAGAGAGCACACACAGGCACCCAGTCCTTACATGGTGCTCTTTCCAGTTTACCCACCACAGGGACAGTGTGAGCAGGAGGCTGGTTGGGATGCTGAGGAAGGTGCCATCTGGGAAACCTTCCCCTGCTCCCCTTTCCCCCATCCCGGTGCGGGGAAAGGCTCAACTGCCTCCTGCCCCTGTGTTGGTGGCACTAAGGCAGGCAGGGACACTGCAAAGGGGCACTGCAGGCAGGGCTGCAGCAGGCAGGGACACTGCAAAGGGGCACAGCAGGCAGGGTCATTGCAAAGGGGCACTGCAGGCAGGGCTGCAGCAGGCAGGGCTGCTGGGCAGCACTCACTCCACGCCAGTGCTGTTCTGCGTCACGCAGGGGCTGTACGTGTACTTGTAGACCAGCATGGGGATGAAGTCGGACGTGATGGCGATCACCAGCCCGTTCCCGATGACAGCCAGGATGCCGATGGCCTCCAGGACCATCAGCCAGACTCCTGCGGGAGAGCAGCGGCAGTGAGGCCCTGGGCAGCTCACGGCCACTGTTTAAGGGCTGCAGGGACAGGACAAGGGGTGGTGGGTTCAAACTGAAACAGGGGAAGTTCAGGTTGGAGATAAGGCAGAAGCTCTTCCCTGTGAGGGTGCTGAGGCGCTGGCACAGGGTGCCCAGAGAAGCTGTGGCTGCCCCATCCCTGGCAGTGTTCAAGGCCAGGTTGGACACAGGGGCTTGGAGCAACCTGCTCTAGTGGAAGGTGTCCCTGCCCGTGGCAGGGGGTTGGAGCTGGAGGAGCTTTAAGGTCCCTTCAACCCAAACCACTCTGGGATTCTGTGATTCTAAGTGGTACCAGTCCCTGGCAAAGGGATGCTCATGGGCCTCATGCTGGGAAAGGGGCTTCACACCAGCACCACCGGCACCAGCAGTGCCCCATCTCACCGATGTCATTGGCCTTCCTGGGCACCATGCGCCGGCGCAGCCGCAGCATCTTGATGGCATCCAGGTGGATCTCGATGACGTTGTTGCAGAAGGCCAGCAGCGGGGCGAGGGGAAAGGCGGCAACAAAGATGGTGGTGAAGCTGTACTGGATCACTGCGAGGAGGCAATGTGGCTCTGGTGAGCAGCCACCACGGGGACATCCCACAGCATTGGTGGTTTGTGTCCTGCCTGGTGACTTGTGCCAGAGGGGCTTTGCAGGGGTGAAAGGGGGAGATAGACCTGTCTTGGGGACCCTACAGGGGACCCCCACTGCCCACAGGGCTGTTGGAGAGGGGGATCTGTGGGGTCCCACAGGACATGGGTTGAACCTGGGGTTACAGCCGCCCCCTTGGCTCTGCAGGGAGAGAGGAGCGTCTGAGCAGGGGCCCAAGGCCAGCCCATTGCCTGCTCTCTTGTTTGGGGATGATTTTGGTGAGCCAGGGCTGGTGGAGCTGGCCTCAGAGCATTCCTTTGCCTACATTTGGGCTCCCCAGCGTCAGGCTCTCTCCAGCCAAGGGGGACACGTGGCTCGGCACCCACATCCCTCCTCCTTGACCCCCTGCTCCACATACCCATCTCCAGGAACTCATCAAACAGGCTGAAGATGTTGACCTCGTTGAGCTCGTAGTTGCTCAGCCACTGCCTCTTGCAGGGGTCCTCGGCCTCCTCCTCCTCCCCTAATATCATGTTCCTCTTCTTGGGGCGCTGCAGCTGCTTCCTGCGTAGCTGGTGGCGTATCCAGCTGCAAGGGAGGGAGAGCTTTGTACTGCCTGCAGGGGACAGCGGGGCTGGGAGGGGATGGAGGGATCCTTGGCCCAGAGACCAGGGTTAGTTACTCCCTGTAGGAGCTGCCCGGAGCAGCAGGGAGGACTGTGCGGGCTGGAGGAGAGCTCACGGGTTGAGGTACTCCACCACGTTACTGATGGTCTGCTTGAGCAGCATGATGATGAACATCTGGATGAAGAGGTCGGTGATGCAGCCGCTGGGGTGGCACTGCGAGGGGCGAGAGGAGAGGAGCTGTGTCCCCAGGCTCCGGCCAGGGCGGGAGCTGAGGTTCCCATTGCCTCGCCGGGCAGTGGGGCGGGAAGAGCAGGAGCTGTGGGGAGGGTCAGAGCATCACCTCCTCCAGCCGCCACTTGCCAGCGATGCGCACGTAGTTCCCTGGGTGCCCGTTGATCCTGAGTGGGGAAGGAACAACAGCGACGTCTGCTGAGCCCCAGCACTGATGGTGGGGCATCATCCTCGGGGCTCTGATGGAGAGGTGAGGGGCTTCCCCAACCCGCCGCTATGGCCCTCCCATTGTTCCCCTGTGCCTGGTGGGGGGACTGGGCTGTCCCTAGGCCCTGGGGACAGTCGGGCTGCCCCCGGCCCGCCTGGGCACCACTCACCGCCCTAGGAAGAAGGCGATGTAGATGAGCGAGGAGAAGTTCGTGAAGAACTGGAAGGTGAAGAACTTCACAGTGAAGGTGTTCTCCCGCTGGGAGAAGGTCCGTGGTTTCTCTGGGGGAGGGAGCAAAGCACAGGGGCTCAGTCACAGGGCGGGGAGACCTTGTCCTGCTGCCCCTCGAGTGCCACAGCAGCTCTTTGAGGGTTGGAAGGGGGTGTCTGCCCCTCGTGGAGCAGTCCCTGCCCTTCAGCCGAGCCCTGTGTTGGAGCTGAGCCCAGCTAAGCAGGGAAGTCCCTCAGAGCCATGACTGGGAGAGAAGGGAGCCTTCAGCTGGGAGGGAACCACATTGTGAGTGCTCCTGCAGCAGTGGTGGCTTCCTGCTCCGGCTGGCTCTTGGCCCCATAGGGTGACTGCCCCCCAAAGTGTGGTGTGGCCATGGGACAGCCCCCTGGAGCACATGGAGCTGCTGGCCCCCAAGGGGACCTGGATGCAAGAGCTTCCCAGTGGATGCTTTGGGATGCTGGAGGAAGGGAAGGGGACAGGAGCCTGGCTGCATTGGGGGGCCAAGGGGGTGCCATGTTGAGCCTTACCCAGGTCACAGAGGAAGAGCGCCACGCGCCTGTTGACCTGCAGGAGAGAGGCAGGAGAGGGTTGATGGTGGAGGAGCGAGGAGCAGACCCGCTGCCCGTGTCCCGCTCCGCACCTTGCTCATGATGACGATGGTGATGTAGTGCAGCACGGCCCCCGTTGTCACGGCCACCGTGTTGGCCTGTTCGCGCAGGAACTTGGAGCTGCTCTGTGTGAACAGGGCCGTTGCTACCACCCGGTAGATGACGAGTGCGTGCGCGATGCCAATCAGCACCGCGATCTGTGGAGAGAGCACGTCCCAGCGCCCTGAGCACCACCATCCCTCCTGAGCACCATCATCCCCCTGAGCACCAACATCCCCCTGGGCACCACCAGCCCCCTGAGCACCAACATCCCCCTGGGCACCACCAGCCCCCTGAGCACCATCATCCCCCTGAGCACCACCAGCCCCCTGAGCACCATCATCCCTCTGACCCAGCTCCTGGCACCAGAGCTCAGCTGGACATGGCCTCAAATCATACATATATCATAGAATGATTTGTGTTGGAAGCGACCTTGAAGCTCCTCCAGTTCCAACCCCCTACCACGGGCAGGGACACCTTCCACTAGAGCAGGTTGCTCCAAGCCCCTGTGTCCAACCTGGCCTTGAACACTGCCAGGGATGGGGCAGCCACAGCTTCTCTGGGCACCCTGTGCCAGGGCCAGCAATAGAACACTGAGGTGCTGCTCCTGCAGCAGAGGGGAGAGGGAAGGAGGAAAGCCCCTGTGCCCCAAAGCCAGATCTTCCTGTGGTCCCCCTGGCACATACCATCACCAGAACCAGGAGGAGTACGATGGTGCTGCGGAAGTAGGAGTGCTGGTACTGCCGGGGCTCGTGCTGCAGGTTATTGATCAGCTCCAGGGCCAGCTCCTCCTTCAACACAAAACCAGGCACAGAACATGGGAATGGATCCAGCAGAGCCGAGCCCACATGGTGGGATGTCCAGGGGTGGTTGTGGGATGAGCAGCACCAGAGAAGGACAGGGATGGACAATGGACACCCAACCCAAACAGCAAGGCCAGAACTGGTTGAGTTCAAGCCCTTGTGAAGGGTGAGTAGCACTGCAGAGAGGTGGCTGCCATCTGCTCAGCCCTCTGCAGGGCTCTGTCTCTCCAGGGCTGCCACATGTTGGCTTTGCTGTTTGTGTCTCCTGTTTACACCTACAGAGAGTGGAGCTGGGCAAAGGGGTCCCTGTGATGTGGCTTTTCCATAGCTCCAGCTGAAGGGAAGGGAAGCTGAAAGCAGGAGAGACACCATCCTCACCTCCTCCTCATCCCAGCGGTACAGGTCCCAGTGGGTGACCACTTTGGCTCTCTGCCTCTTCCACAGCTCCAGGAACACGGTGGCTGCGGGGGCAAGGAGGGAGCGCTGTGACACTGGGGTGGCTCTGGGGACCAAGTCACCCCTCTGTGGGGTGGACATCGTGTTACCACCCAACGGGACCTGGACATGGAGCACCATGTGGGGATGGGGATGGAGGTGGGTGAGATGTCACCAGCCCCAGTGTCTGCAGGACATTGGGCATAAACCAAGAGAGCACTTTGCGTGGTGCCAACCACACATGTGATTCTGGGCTAATGGACAATACCCCTTGAGCGGAAGAGGCCATGATGGTGTTCAGGCTTCACACCCTGAGCTGCACCTCTGCCAGTCCCTTTACACCCCCTTGTCATCTGGAGTGACCTTCCTGAGCTCATCCCCGTTTAAACCAGCCCCCAGTGACACACAGACCATGTCCATGGCGCTCAGACCATGGTTGCGCAGGTGAAGAGCCAATGCCCACACCTATGGTGCTGTTTGTAACTGCTTGGTAAAGCCAAATGAGATGTGTAGCTGATATGGTGATGGATGAGCTTTAAGGTCCAACCCAAATCACTCCATGAGGTGATGGGATCACATCAGCTCAGAGCCCAGTGCATGGCTGAGCTCATTCCAGCGCTGCTGAGAGATGATGCAGCAACCTGGGGAGGCTGAGGAGGATCTGGTGGACCCTCCTCCCTCCAGCTGCCACCACTCACAGGCAGCAGCTCTATAACACCTGCTCATAAAGCCTTATAAAAGGATGTTGGAGCTTTGGAGGAGGCTGTGGTGGGTGAAGGGGTCACAGCTTTCAGGCAGGACAGGTAAGGGGTGTTGGGGAGCTGAAGGGGTGATTCTGCCCCTTGCCTTGATTGAAAGGAGAGGTGATGAGGACTAAAAAGCCCCTGAGTGGTGAAGCTGTGTTGGTGTCCCCTTTTCCTCCCCCTAAGCCACATCAGGCTGCTCCCTCTTCCACACTGGGTGTGCTTGGCACTAACTCCCAGACACCTACCCCAGATGGCCATGAACATTGCAAACAGAACTGTCCCCTCGTTGTCAATCATGTGGGTGACCTGGAGAAGATGAGGGAAGAGCGTGATGGGTGCAGGGGCTGCGGCATCTCAGGGGCTGGGGTCTTCTTGCCCCCCTGGTCCCCTCGAGGCAGGTTAGAGATGCTGCAGGAGGGTGATCTGCAGGAAGGGGATGGGCAGTGGGACTCGGTGGTGATGGAGACCGTGGTCTGGCTGTGCCCCCTCCTTGTTAGAGGGGTTAGTGGAGGTTTCCCACATGTTGTAGCCAGTTTGTTAGGGTGGGTTTAGTTTCTAGTGGTTTGGGGCAGCACAAGCTGGGAACGTTTCCATGAGCCTGTGAGCTTTCCATGAGCGTTTCCATGGAGCTGTGCCATGAGCCTGCCTTGGGCACGGAAGGGAAGGAAAAAGATGGGAAAGAAACGAAAAGCAAGGGAAGGAAAGGGAAGTTAAGAGAAATAAAGGGAAGGGGCTGCCTACCCTGGCATAGGTGCAGGTGTCGGAGAGGCGCCAGAAGGGACACTGCTGGTCGCAGAGCGGGCACATGATGGTGTCCTTGGCCTCACAGATCTCCTTGCTGTAGAGAGAGGGGCAGAGGGGAGCAAAGGGGGTGCCAGCGGCCTGGAGCCCGTGCCCAGCAGGATGCGTCCGGCATTCCCGAGGCCTTACCTCACCTGGCTGGAGTTGAACACCGTGATCCCCGCCACGAGCACCAGGAACCCGGCGACGGCGGCGATGCCCAGCAGGAACGTGTACCAGCCCAGCCAGGCGAAGTACAGCGCCACCTTCTCCCCGAAGTACCACCTGAGGGACACAGCATGGACCCCACGCCGCTGGGCACCGCAGGGTGCTCACAGCCCCAAAGGGTGGGGGTCCAGGGGTGGCGATGCCTGTGTCTGGGGCTTGGGATGGGGAGAGTCAGCCCGGCTGGAGAGGAGCCGCGGGCTGCGGCATTCCCAGGGGATTTCAGCAAGGAGCAGGAGCTTGGGGTCTCCTGGTGTCCTTTTCTTTCCTTTTGCTTTCTTTTTCCTCCCCCCTTGGTTAATCTGTCACAGGGGAGCTGCTTGCACTGACACGAAGGGATATGGTCCCGTGAGTGCTGCTCCTGCCTTTCTATGAAGGAGGGAAGGGGAGAGGCCTGTGGGACTGGTGTGTGCCAGGTCAGAGGGGTGGGAATGGTGAGGGACCAAGCTGCAGTCGGTGCCTACAGAACAGTTGTGGATGTGGCAGGCTTGCAGAGGGTGAGGGTTCCTCAAACCACACCAGTTTCTCCTCCTGGGCTCTGCCATCTCCCTGCAATGCTTTTCCTGTCTCCTTGAGGCAGTATCCCGCTAGTTCTGGTGTGGGTTGGAGTGGGTGAGGATGATGGTAACTATTGGCTGATGGCTCTGCCTCCCCTCCTCTATTCCAAGGACTCCACTTCCCACCAGCACCCAGAGATGGTGCTGAGCTCCCTGGCCTTTAAAGCAAACCACCCCCCAACATCTCCCCCTTCCCCAGTTTCATACTCAGCCCCTTAATCCTTCTGTGACAGCAACAAACCATGATGAAAACTTTACCTCAGACACGAGTGGTCTGAGCCTGTGCACCAGGGGCGCACTGGGGGTCCTGCAGCCTCTGCTGGGCTGTGAGTGATGGTACCGTCCAGGGCAGGGGGGCACATCCCCATCTGAGCACTTTCCCTCCGTACCAGGGCCCACTGGCACCATGGTGACATGGTGACATGGTGACATGCCTCTGCCCTCCTTCCCCGGCCATGGGCTGCTGTTTTCTTCCCCTTTGAGACAAGAGCTGTGCTCTTCCCACAGTGTTAATGTGGCTCCAGGAGCCCTTCGTTGTCCCCAAGGCCCCAGGTTCAGCCTCTGATGCTCTGCTCCCACCTTGCCTTCCCTTTGAATGTGGTTGGAAACCAAACGGGCTCATTAAAGCCCGTGTGTCTATGGGGCTGTTTTCTACTGCAGGATGAGCAGATGGAGCTGGTGCCCCAGGGATGGCCCCTGGCAAAGAGCTTTCAGGCTTCAGAAGGAGCCCAGTGCTTGTGGGAAGAGCCAGGCTCAAGCTGATGATGTAAAGGAAAACAGGAGCCTGGCAAAGGGCATAAAGCTCCTGGGTTTCAGGTGGGACCTTCGGATGAGGGATGTTCTGTGCCTCTTCTGCTGCATTACCTGATCTTCTCGATGGGCTGTCGGGAAAAGATAACTCTCCAGCGAGCCCATTTCTCCTTTAGGAATTCGCTCAGCTCTCCTTTCTGGGGAGAGAGAACAGGTTGGACACAGGAACATCAGCACAACCTCAATACCCAGACAAGTGATAGGACAAGAGGAAATGGCCTCAAGCTGCACCAGGGCAGGTTTAGATGGAGCTGAGGAACAATTCCTTCCCCAGAGGGTGCTCAGGCATTGGAACAGGCTGCCCAGGGCAGGGCTGGAGTCACCGTCCCTGCAAGTGTTCACACCCCGTGTAGCCGAGGCCTCAGTGCCATGGGTTAGTGGTGGCCTTGGCAGTGCTGGGGAACGGTTGGACTTGGTGATCTTAAAGGTCTTTTCCAACCTGGTTGATTCTATGGCTCTATGATTCCATGGCTCTATGATTCCCAGGCTGCCATTGGGAGCTCTGTTGTGCCCCTCATCCAGATGCAGCTCTGGATGACCCTAAGGCCTCCTCCGCCTCCCATGGCTCTCCCCCATCACCATGTGCTCGGCCTCACCTCGTGCAGGGGAAACGCGGCCTCAAAAACCTTCTTCTTCATCAGGTCCCGCAGCTTCTCTGGAGGCAGAGCAGAGCAGGGGGGGTGTCAGTGGGGCTCTGCTCCGCTCGGCCAGGCAGGAGTACCCCGGACCTCGGAGGGGAGCAGACGGGACGCCTGGGAGAGGCTGAGCTCAATGGGATCAGCGCTAATCCCTGCGGACGTGCTGCTGTGCCGCAGGCGGTGCTGGGCTGGGAGCGAGCCAGGAGGGCTCAGAGCCAGAGAGCCAGCGCCCCGAGAGCCTGCTCATATCAGGGTGCACGCTTAGAGCCAGCGCCCCGAGAGCCTGCTCGTACTGGGGTGTCAGACCCCTCTCTGGGGACACCTGGGCTTGGGCTTGGGGAGAGGGAGCAGGGGCTGCAGCTGGTTCCTGCACTCCGCATCTCCCAGCCTCTGGATGCAGCAGCAAGTTCCATGTCTGAGCTGCACCCTGGCTTTGTTCCCACTCTGCATCTCCCCGGGGGTACCTGTGCCCACCATGGGGCGGGAGCCTTGTGCAGATCCCACCGAGCATCATCATCCCTCCGGCCCCATTCCCTTACCGAGGTCAGGCGTCACCGTGTTCTGCAGGATGAAGTTCACGATCCGTATCCTGAGCAAGGAGAAACTGTGGTTAAAGGCTGCTCTGGGGGTACGGGCACTTGTACTACAAGATACAACTTGTACTACTTGTGTTGTGGGGCCTGGGAAAAGGGAGGGAAGGGAGAAGGTGGGCACTAAAATCCAGGGAAGGAAGCGGGGAAGCAATAGGGATCTGGCTGTTGGACACGGGCAACTTTGGATGTGGGACGTGGAGGTGGCCTTGTGGAACATGGAAAGCCTGGTACTGCTGGAAGGTGGATGCTGGTTTGGAGGAAGGGAAGCACAAGGTGCTGGCAGTGAATATCCCAGCTCAGCACGTACCTGGTGGTCACTGGTACATTGTGGTGGCCATCGGGGCACTGCTGCCGGCTGTCGGGGTTCCTCAGGAGCCACTGGTACTGCCGGAAGATGTGTTTTGGGGCACGGACTCCATAGAAGAGCTTCTGGTCCTCGATTTTCTGATGTAGTGGGGAGAGAAGGGCTGTTAGAACACTGCTGGCAGAGAGGGAATGGGGCAGAGCTGCAGGGGCCAGGGGCTGGCGTCTCCCCTGGCTGAGCAAGTGGTTCATTTTCCAACACTGATGTGGTGATGGGCTCAGTGATTCAGGCCTCTGCCATCTCCTGGAATGCAGGAGCCCAAACCAGGCTGGGATCCTGGGTACCACGAGAGAGCCAAGTGCCTGTTCCTCCTGCAGCCCCTCACCTTGATGGTGAACCCCTTCTTGCTCAGCTCGTCCAGGAACTTCTTCCTCTTGATCTCCTTCTCGCTGCCCACTTCATGGATGTCACTTACCAGGACAAAATCCCACTTCTCTTCATCCTGCCCACAGAAACCAGCAGGGATTTAATGGGGTGGCAAATGGAGAGCTCTCCCTCCCTGCTCCAGCCCCTTGGGGGCATGGACCTGGATCATGACTGTGTGTGGGGACCCTGGGATGGGGAGTGAGAGGAGAATGGGGATGGAGAAACGGAGGCAGCTGCTGCCTTGGCACTGCCCCGCTCCCCTCTTTGGGCTGTGCTGAGCTCACTGGGTGCAGAAGGAGCAGAACTCACCAGGAGAGGGGAAGATTCCACATCTTCCACAGGAAAATCCCTCCAGGGAGTCAACAGAATCTCATTCTGGGAAGAGAGAAACAGCAGAGGCTTCAGCCCTATCACCCTGAGAGATCCCACTGTCCACAGAGCAAACCTCTCCCTGCGGATGTGTGGATGGTATTGGCATGCGTGGATCAGAGCCTGCTGTGGGCATCGGGATCAAGCTGTGGTGCATCAGCTTGGGGTGCATCAAAAGAGAGCCCATGCAGCTAAAACAGCATTCCAACATCAGCTGGAGACCCACTGGCTGCTTCCCTCTCCCAGCAGGCGCCAGGGCATGCCCAGGGAGGAGGGTAAGAGCAGGTTTGGAGCTTTCTCCCATACACTCCCGGTCTCCAGCCTGGGGTGTTCCTGAGCCAGCTCTGGCTCTGCAGTAGGGATCCTGGAGCAGCTGCTGCTCTGAGTGCGCAGCCTCCTCTTGGACTCACCATGCCCAACACCTACAGCATCCTGGGGCTATGAGGGAACTGACTGGGAGAAAAACCTCCCAGCTCTGGACTTCGCTCCTTCTTGTTTCGCCTGATGTCTCAACGTTTGTACCTGAAGACTGTCAGCCCCTGACTTCTCTCTGTCCCTGCTACCGTGGTTTTTGCAGTCCTTCACTGGGTGGTTCTTCTCCTCAGTTGTTCCTGCCAGCCAGGGCACTCTTGGGGTTCTGGTGCTTGTGGGGAAGGGAGTTTTACGTTGTGATGATGGGACAGTGGAGACTAGTACAGCCCACCAGGGTGCAGCAGAGCAGGTGGAAATGAATCCTTGGAAAGCAGCACAGATGCCTCAGTGTGTGGCCAAGGGGCAGAGGGGAGGGTGAGCTGCTGGTGCTTGATCTGCCCCATCACCTCCTGCATGCTACTGGCTTGAAAAGAAAGGGGAGAACAGCCCCTCACCTTCACTGTTCCAGGCTCAGACACCCAAGAGGTGCAGCTCTGAGGGGGCAGAGAGCAAAGAGCGCTCCGTGATTTCCCATTCCTCTGCTGAGGGATGCTGCAGCCAGCACCCTTGGGTGGCCTGGACCCGCTGGGCACCCAGAGCTGGGGCACATCACCTTCAGACCACTTTGTCCCCATCCTCGATGCCTGGCTCTCCTGATGTGACCTCAGCCTGGTTCTGAAACCACAGCTCCCTCCTGGGCAAGAGGGGATGGGTCCAACCAGTCCTTCAATGGATCAATAAGAGTGTGTTGGGCTTCAGATCCTGGTGACTGCAATGGGTTTGGTAAGGACACGCTCTGAGGGCTGTGCTGTGAACAGGGGAAGGGATGTTGTCCCAAAAGTGGTATTTTGGCGGGTTTTATTGTAGTTCTTTCTGTGGCCACACCGTGAGTCACACCAAGCAGTTATGCTGCTGTTCCTGAGGGCATGGGGCTGCAGCACAGAAGCAGAGAGGAGCTGCCAGGGGATGGGGGTATCATCATCACTGTGGCCACCGAAGACACCGTGACCTGAACTGGGACCGGGCAGACGAGTTCATCCGGCTGCAATCTCTGGTGCAACCGTGTCCTGATGTAAGATCTGGCTCCAGAGCTTTCACTGGTGAATGAGGCCGTGGGAGCAGCAGAGGCCAGGATGAGGGGAGGGATGAAGTGCACCCTCACATGTGGATCTAGCACCCAGGCTTCACCCAAAGCAAAAGACCCACAAGGAGACTGACCAACAGAGCCAAAGTGAGAAGAGGGGTATTCTATTGAACAGCTCTTCCCCCAGAGGTGCTGTTCAATAGGAACCAGAGCTTCCCACTGCTCAAGGCACCTGATTCAGGTCAGGATGGGGGTGGTGGCGTGTTAAGGTGCCTTCTCTGCTCTGCCAAAGCCCTAAGCAGGTTTTGGGGTTGGGATAATTGGGCTTTGCCGTGGGTTAGTCTCCCTGGGTGGGTAAACCCGTGGCGGGTGCAGCAGCTCCATGTCCCTGGCTCAGAGCCCCTCCTGGGCACAGGGGAGCGGGTGGGAGCCTCACTGGGCTCTGTCCCGTTGCTGCTGCCCTAATGCTGGCGCTGATCTACCCCATTCCTGCCTGCCTGGTCCCTCTCAGCCTCATCCTGCTGGGATTGTCCTCTGGGGCTGCCAGTGCAGAGGGGAACAGACTCTGGGTACAAGGGGTTCAAGGTGTTCTAATGCCACTGGGGTCAGCTCATCACCCCCATCCTGCTGGTGCTGACCACAGCGGCTCAGGATGAGGTGCATGGACCTCAGGCATCACAGCTTCTCTTTCAGGTGACCCCCAGCTCCACCATCTACAGCATGGTCCCCTGCTCCGGAGCTGAAGCATCCTGAGCAGCACATCCCTTTCCTGGGGAGCGGCGGATGGGGTTGCCAAGGTAGGCTCACAATGGATGCATCCAGCCGTGAGGCTTGGTGTGTGCAGCCAGGCTGGGCTATTGGAAAGATTATCCCCAAATCCCTGGTGAAGCTGCCAGCCCCTGCCTGTGCTTCAGGGCCCCCTTCATGGGGAGTGCATTGGGGCTGAGCCTGCGGAGCCTCCGCAGAGCATCTTCCTCCACCAGCACTCCCAGTGATAACCTGCTGGTCGCTGACCTGATGTAGCCAGCTCCTGCCCTGCTTCTCCATGTTCCTGCAACAGCAATCACTGATTGCTAATCCCAGGGGGTACTTGGTGCTTTCTAACTTTGCAGTCAAGCCCTAAGAATCATTGAGACACTTCTCAGGCCACCCAAGTATGGCTCTATAGGTGATAAGGATGTCGTGGTAGCAGGACCTGATGTTCCTTTGTGCTCCCACAGTGACGGGATTTAGTGCCCGGTGCACCCACTCTGCACAGACTGAAATTGGGCAGGAATCTGTGGGTTATTTTTGGGTTAGCACAGTCCACCCCCAGTACCCAGCTCTGAGGGGTAACAGGTAAACCTGCATTCAGTGCAGGGTGGGATGTGCAGACCCCGGTGACGGGAGAGCAGCATCTTGGCAGGTTGGATTCATCACAGAGCAAAGGCTGTTTCGAGCCGTGGCTGCTCGAGCAGGAGCCCAGCCTGCCGTGGGGCTGGATGTGGCTTGAAGCCAGCGGAATCCTGCAGCAGGGTTGGGGGTCACTCATCCTCCCACATCCATCCACTTTCCTGTCCCAGGGACCAGGACACTGCCTGGTGATGGCTTCACCCCGCAGCACAGGGCAGGTGGGTCGGCCCCATGCGCAGGCAGGGCCACTCTGGCTCGGAAGTGCTGGATAAGCCCTGGACTCTAATCCCTGTTATCACTGAGGATGGGGCCTGTTGCGCTGTTTCCTGCCCCGGGGTTGGAGTTGTGCTGTGCAAAGGTGTGGGAGAAGCAACCGGCACAAGGAGAAGTGGGGATTTCAGTGTTAATGTGAGTTTCCCTGCCCTGGAGGAGGTTTCTCTCCTGCTCTATCAGGGGGTCCTTGTCCCCTTGCCACAGGTCAGGTAACCCCTGTGCAGGGTTACTGGATCCAGGGAAAGGAGAACAGGCGTCACTGGGCTGGGATACACTCACCTGAGTGAGTAACTCCGGCAATGCACCCGAGTGGCATCTGCCAGCTTTGTTTTCCTTCCTAACCAGGGACCGGGGAGGGTGTGGGTGGTTCCTGTCACCCACACTGGGATGATCAAATTGCTCTTATCTCAGGGATGTTCATTACGATCACTTAGAGCACTTCCAGCTTTACCTCATCGTTTCCCAAGAAATGTGCCAATCTCATGGAGCAGGTTACTGACGCACACATACATGTACGAGCTGACACATCTTAAAGAATCTGCCTGGCTTTCTGAATAGAAGAAACCTACATCTTATCTTTTCAAGCTAAAAAACCAACCTTCTCATCTCCCCTCTCCCCTTGCTTTATTTCAGGTGCTCCTGAAGCTTCTGGGGCTGTCACCTCACTGCTGTAAGTGCCTCTTCCTGGTTTTATACAAGCTAAAGGTCCGGTCTCAGTCCAAACCATCCTCCTCTGGTATCTCTGCGCTCCAACACATGGGGCCATGGGTGACTCTGTGGCTCCTCGGGGTGGTGTGTGGGGCTTGGTCCCTGGGTACAGGGGATGGCAGAGCCGGTACCACACACTGGTACCCCCATTATGGTGGGAATGAGATCGCTCACTGGGAAGCGGATCGGGAGCTCTGTGGTACTCCGAGTGCTCTAAAGGCTGACAGAGCCCGGTATGTGCCGTGCCCCCAAGCTCCGGGTGGCTCAGGGGTGCTGGAAAACCACCCCTGGGAGGAGCAGTTCCCGTGTCCTACCTGCATGGTGCAGCGGAGCCTCTCTCCTCGCCCCGGGGGGCGCCGCAGGGTCCCGCGGAGCCGCCGTTCCCTGCCGCGGGTCTTATGTGGAGCCCGCAGGGACTCGGCTTCCGCGTGTGGCTGCCGCTGCCCGGCCCCGGGCAGGAGGAGGAGGAGGAGGAGGTGAGGAGCTGCCCTTCACCCTCGACCAAGGAGTGCCGAGCCCGGGACCGCCCCGCGCGGAGCCGCGCACCGGCCGCTTCCCCTCGCTCTGACACCATCGTCCTCCCCTGCCCCGTCCGTGCGGTGCCGCCGCTGCTCTGCGGCGCCTTGGGCAGCCCCGGGGGGTCACAGCGGGCTGGAGGAAGCGGAGGCTCTGGAGGCGTTGAGCTGTTCCTCACGAGGTGGGGAAACCTCGGCAGAGAAACTGAAGCTGAGCTGTGCGGAGCCCGGTTGTGGGGTGACGGCCGGGGACACAGGGGAGGTGGGGTGTGAGGATGCGGTGGGAGCAGCACAGGCTTTGGGAGTAGATGGGATGGGGCTGGGGTGAGTTAAAGAGAACAAGAGGTAAAGCCTGAGTTCCAGGTAAGGGAGGAGGCTTTTCCGCTTGAGTGCAGCTCCCGTCCTGCCTGCCTTGGACGGTGCCTGGTTTGCTCCCCACTGCTTTGGTTTCCTTATGTGGCCTTCAGAACCCTTCTGTGAACCTCAGAGGAGATGTGGCTTCCTGGAAGGACTGAGCAGAGACCAAGGAATCCTTCCTTACACCTCATGGCTGGCAAAGCCAGTGCTGGAAGTCCTGTGCTATTTGTCCCTGTGTGTGATAGAGCACTGCAAGTCCTGTGCTATTTGTCTCCATGTCTAATGGTTTTATGAGGGGCAGGAGGGTTTGGTGTCATTGATTAGAGGAACATCTGGAAGTGTTTTACAGCCCTTGAGAACCAGAATCCCCTCCTGCCGGAGAGGAAAGTGTTAGAGTGTGCTCTGACTGCTCCTCCACCTCCTGTCACTGCAAGGAGATGTGATTTACCAGAGGACCTCTGCTTTCCTGATGGCATTTGTGCTGGGATGCTGTGGCAGCCACTGAGTGCTTTGTTCCCTGTGCACAAAGGCTTGTTCCATGTGGAGCCATTTAAGGCTTAGAGCAGGGCATGGCTGTTTACACAAAGGGTGAGTGAAAGGCTGTTGTGTGTAAGCCAGGTCTGACAGGTCTCCTTATTGCTGTTTGTTGCTCTTAGATAAAGTCAGTCCTGGAGGGCAATCCGGCTGCAATCCCGCCGGGAAAGGCAGCACTTCCCGAGCGGTGCTCCCAGCCAAGCCAACACCACTGTGGCTTTGCCAAGTGCCTTGACCAGGCTCTGAACCAGACCTGTGAGTTTAAAACAGGAATAAAGGAAGTTGTTTTCCAATGTCCTGCTGTGGGTAAGGAAATGGAGCAGCAGGAGGAGCGGGCAGACCTTGAGCATCCCAGAGGAGGCGTTCAGCACTGCCAGGAGGGGAAGCTGCCGTTATCCCTGGTGTGGGAGAACGTGTGTGTTTGCCCAGGGATAGAGCGAAGCCTTGTGGGACGGCATCGGTGGTGCTTTCCCTGTGTCCTGCCAGAGACCTTTGCTCCATGGGCGCTGCCGGGTGAGACGGGACAGGATGAGGTGTGGTGGGACACCCGCGTGCTGCTGCTTCCTCCTGCAGCTCTGCGGTGCTGGGCTGGGGCCTTTGCTCCCCACATGGGCCAGTAAGTGAATGTGGGCATCGGGAGTGGTCCCCAGAGCTCGTGGGCTTTACTGGCCGGTGGGGAAGGTGAGTCTGTGCCTGCAGATGGGCTGTGCCCGAGTATTGAACCCCTGCAGCATCTCACATGGCACTTCATAGATCATGGGATTAACCAGGTTGGAAAAGGCCTTTAAGCTCATCAAGTCCAACTGTTCCCCAGCACTGCCAAGGCCACCACTAACCCATGGCACTGAGGCCTCGGCTACACGGGGTGTGAACACTTGCAGGGACGGTGACTCCAGCCCTGCCCTGGGCAGCCTGTTCCAATGCCTGAGCACCCTCTGGGGAAGGAATTGTTCCTCAGCTCCACCTAAACCTCCCCTGGTGCAGCTTGAGGCTGTTTCCTCTTGTCCCATCCCTTGTTCCTTGGGAGCAGAGACCACCTTGGAGGAGACAGTGTGTGTTTCCTTCTGTTTAGGAGGAACTTGTCTTTGCGTTGGCAAGATGTAGCTCCCTTTGCACCAGGGCAGGTGACTAAACCGATGGTGTTCCTCTTCCGGTGCTTTCCTTCCCAGGCAGCCCTCCTGCAATGCACTGCCTCAGCAGTTACTGCTCTTGGGGCACTGGTGCTGAGGTCAGCAGCTTGGAAACCTCATATTGCGGAGGAGATGAGGTATATTCCAGTCTAGTGGTGAAAAATCAGCTTAGGACATGAAGTGTGGAGCTGTGGTTCATCCATTGCAACCACACAACCCCTTTGTAAGCAGATGGAATCATTGAAGGTATCACCCTGCACTGCTGCTGCCTAATCCCTTGTGGCATCACATCAGCCCGACAGACCCCAACCACTTTGGGCTGTGGTGTGAGCTCACTGGGTGAGCTGTTGTCAGTCCCTGCCCCACTAACCCCAACTGGGTACAGGGATGATGATTTCATGGTGATAACAGACCCCTGAAGGCTTCGATGTGTGGAACCACCGCAGCTGAGAGGATGCTCATCTGCATCCCTCCTGGCTGATGCTTTCTGACAGGAGCTCCTCTTCTGGGTGCCCAGAGGCTCACTGTGTGCAAACACCCCCAGTTTAAGATGGTGATAAAACATTTATTTGCTCTTTTCAGTTCCCAGCATCTTGGGTTTTACTTTTCCCTTTGCGGGAGAAGAGTTTAATGGGTGTTGCCCTCCCTCTGCATGTGCCTATAAGGACATGGAAGAGGAAAGATCCTTCAGGAGAGGTCGTGTAGCTGTTTCTCAGCACCAAACCGCAGCTTTCGTTGCTGGGGCTGTTTCCCTGAACCACCTTTATACCAGTCACGAACTGATTTGAAGCAGAGGTTCAGGATGTTGTAGCCACAGTGAAGGTAGGAGCTGGCTGCTCAGCTGCATGTGGGAGCCCAGCACTGGAGATGCGCTTGGCCACTACAAGGAATTGCAGTTCAGTTTGTGTGTGAGTGTACAAAATGATTGGGGAAAATAAAGAGAAATATTTAGGCTTTTTCTTTCCCTCTGCATTTTGAAGCCATCAGTGAAAAGCAGCTACAAGTGCCTGGGAAAGTTGAGTGAAACGGGAGAGAAAATGAATGTAAGGCTTGACTCCTGTCTGCTGTTGGAGAGGAGAGGGAAGAAAAGCCTCAAACAGAAGCCAGTGGTGCTGAACCAGCGTTTGAAGCCTGACTAATACTTGCTGAACCTGGCAGGCTTCAGCATTGATTCAGTAGAGTCTGTTCCACAGCAGCTAGTAAAAAGCCCATTAGGGAACAGCAGTAATGAGCAAGCTGGCCAGGAGGAGAGCCTGGGGGGAGATGCTGGGTCTGAACACTCGAGCTGCTGCTGTCTGGCACCACTGACTGCTCTGGGAGAGCTCAGCAGAGGGAGGGAGAGGATCCACTGCCTTGGCCAGAAGCTGTGCTGAGGTTTGAGGTGGAGCGCCACAGTGCCGCGGGGAGGGGAGCCCGCCGCTGGCTCTGGGGGTGATGGCAGAGCCGCCCGCCCTCGGTCCCGCTGGTGCTGCTCAGGGTGAAAGCAAAGGGGGGGGCTTCGCTTCACCCCTAAACCGTGGCTCCGCTCTGCCGGCTCCGAGCCGGCGCGTCGGGGTGGCCCTGGCGGGGACATCGCTGCACCCGCACTCGCGGCTCCCAGCCCGGGTGGCTGCTGCCATCGTGTGGCCACCGCTGGTGTGTGCAGGCAGGTAACTGGTGCCTCGTTTCTTCCCGTGTGTCTCTCCCTGCTCCTGCAGGAAGGGGATGCTGGAGAGGGGCTCTGCATCAGGGACTGGAGCGGTGGGATAAGGGGTGGTGGGTTCAAACTGAAACAGGGGAAGTAAGCTCTGCGCCAGGTAGGAGATCCCACGAGAGAGGATGAGATATTATATGAATTGGCTGGGGGATACAGGAGCAGCACAATGCCCTGGGACGTACCTGAAGAAGCAGCTCCAGCCCCGGCCGGACAAATTTTTGCAGCAAAACACTCTCACATTAGTTTTGCAAAGGAGAAAGTGGTCAAATGGTTAATGTCCACCACAGAAAGAAGCAGGAGCTGGGGCAGCCACACCATCAGGACAGGACTGATGGGAAAGCATAGTCTGGAGTAGCTGAAAGCCTCACAACAGCCTCTGAAGAGCACTAGTCCCTGAATAATTCAATGAGTGTGTGTAGGATGGAGCCATTTACTTTAATTAGAGTTCTCTGGTTGCTTTTGCCAAAAGATACAGGATTTTAACACTGGATATTGACACAATACTGCTACAGTGCCAAATGCCAAGTTTATGTGCCCATGGCACCACACTGCCCGCCACAGCTCAAAGGAGGTTTTATTTATTCATTTCTCACATCGTTCATGTTTTCTTGGCAAGAGAAAGCAGAATTTTGGGCTTTTTCTTTTTCTCTTTGGACAAAGCAAATGCCTGACACCTCCAACAACAGCATTTCCAGGTTTATAGAGGCTCAGGTGTGTTCACCAAAGATCAGGTCGGGAGCTCATGCCAGGGTGATGTTTCCTCCTGGGCTCTGGTGGAATGGTCACCTTAGGTTGTCAGCACACCTGAATTCCACGAGGAATCCTAAGTGCATTAGGATTGCTTCCCTTCTCCCATCCTGTTTTGTGCTGTCAGAGCAGTTCCTGAACCTGCATTTTGGGCAGTGTTGGGTGGTGAGTCCTGAAATGTGCTAATGCGCTGCTGGAGCTGCTGGAGCGAGGCCAGAGGAGGCCCCGGAGCTGCTGCGAGGGCTGGAGCAGCTCTGCTCTGGAGCCAGGCTGAGAGAGCTGGGCTGGGGCAGCCTGGAGAAGAGAAGGCTCCTGAAGGGGAGACCTTAGAGCAGCTCCAGTGCCTAAAGGGGCTCCAGGAAACCTGGAGAGGGGCTTTGGACAAGGGCCTGTAGGGACAGGCCAAGGGGAATGGCTTTAACCTGCCAGAGGGGAGATTGAGATGAGCTCTGAGGCAGAAGCTCTTCCCTGTGAGGGTGCTGAGGCGCTGGCACAGACTTTTCCCAGAGAAGCTGTGGCTGCCCCATCCCTGGCAGTGTTCAAGGCCAGGTTGGACATAGGGGCTTGAAGCAACCTGCTCTAGAGGAAGGTGTCCCTGCCCGGGGCAGGGGTTGGAGCTGGGTGAGCTTTAAGCTCCCTCCAACCCGCTCCTCCGCCCGTCCCTCGCTCCGGAGGGGCTGTGCGCGGCGCCGCAGGGCGCTGGCAGCCGGCGGGCGACGGGACCCGGCGGAGCTTCGGGGGCGGGGCATCCAGCGAAGGGGCGGGAGAAGGGCGGTTGCCGCGGCAACAGGAGACGCCCCGCCTGGCCCCGCCCTCCCGCGGGAGCGCTCTGCGCCTGCGCGGGGTCGCGCGCGGAGCGTGCCCCGCCCCGCCCGCCGCCGCGAGCCCCGGTGCCGCCATGAGGCGAGGGGAGCGGCGCGGGCTGGGGCCCGGCCCCGGCAAGGCCGCGCTGGAGGAGCAGAGCCCGCAGCACAACGGGCCCGGCCCGCGCCGCAGCACCGAGTCCGAGGTCTTCGACGACGGCACCAACACCTTCTTCTGGTGAGAGCCGCCCCCCGGCGCCGGGCACGGCCCCGCTGCGGCCCCTCCGCGCCGCGGGGGGAGTGCGCTGAGGCACCGGGTGCCGGGCGGGAGCTGCGCGCGTTCTCCGCCGTCCGCGTTGCTCCTCAGCTGGGCAGCGGCCGGGGCTGCGGCTGAGCAGCGGGCTGGGTGTGAGGGTGTGATGCGGTGCTGCTCGCCGGTGTCTAACGGCGGTGCAGCGCTGACCGTGGCCGCGGCACCTCCGTCCTCGCCTGAACCCTCCCTCAAACACCCCCCGCAGCTCCCTGGGGCGGGTTGTGTCACCAGCGGGTGCTTTGGGGAGCTCTCGGGCCCCACAGGAGGTCCCGGTCTGTGCTCAGCCCCCGGTGCTTGGTCCCTGTTGTCTTATCAGCACCGTCCCTCACGACAAGAGAGACATTGAGGGGCTGGAGCAGGGCCAGAGAAGGGCCCCGGAGCTGGTGCAGGGCCTGGAGCACAAGTGTGATGAGGAACGGCTGAGGGACCTGGGGGGGTTTAGTCTGGAGAAGAGAAGGCTCAGGGGGGACCTTCTCGCTCTCTGCAACTGCCTGACAGGAGGATGGAGCCAGGAGGGGGCTGGTCTCTGCTCCCAAGGAACAAGGGATGGGACAAGAGGAAACGGCCTCAAGCTGCACCAGGGCAGGTTTAGATGGAGCTGAGGAACAATTCCTTCCCCAGAGGGTGCTCAGGCATTGGAACAGGCTGCCCAGGGCAGGGCTGGAGTCACCGTCCCTGCAAGTGTTCACACCCCGTGTAGCCGAGGCCTCAGTGTCATGGGTTAGTGGTGGCCTTGGCAGTGCTGGGGAATGGTTGGACTTGGTGGTCTTGAAGGTGCTTTCCAACCTGGTTGATTCTGTGATCATGTGTATGGGCTCCACATACTTCCTCCCCTTCCCTCAGCCTTGGAAGAAGCCTTTTCTATCCATTTTCTTGCCTGTAACCCTGTAGAAAGCTCAGGTTGTCATGCTAACGTCTTGCTGGTCTGGGGTTCTGGGTGGTCTTGTGGCATGCTCAGTGCAGAAACCATGACTGTCTGTTAGGCCAGTGGGGCAAACCCACTGTTAAACTCAGTCCTTGCAGGAAGAGATGTGCTTTTACCTGCAAGAGCACTTCTCAATCCCATCTTTGCAGGGGTTGTTTCAGAAATCCCCTTCAGCACACTTGTGCATGTGCAGGGTTTTTCTGTGCCTGTTAACCTCCTGTCCTCCTTGCCTAAGGGAGCCGAGCTGTCACTGAGGTCCCTTGTTGGAACATGAGCTGAGGGCGATGTCATTTGGCTCCAGTTTGACATTAAGGAGCAGCAAGGGGAGGGCACTTGGCTCTCGCCCTGCCAATGTGGGCACAAGTGGAGCAGAGGGTGTTGATCTTGATGAAGCTGCTGATTCTGGGTGATATTTCTGCTAGTACAAACTGCAAAGAATCACTCGGATGCTGCTGGCTCGCGGGGGGGGGGCTCTGCACAAGGCTGACGTACGGAGGTGCAGCTGAGGACATCCTTGTCTTGAGGGAAGAGGAGCTTTCTTGGAGCACCCGTTAGTGTTGGCACATGTAGGCTGCTGAATACCTGGATCCTGCCGAGCCTGCGGAGTGGAGCCTCCTTATAAATGGAAAATGGGTAAAACAGTCCTTTTCTTCCTGTCTGGCTAAGGTGGCTTTTGCCTGGTGTCTTGTGGTGCCTTAAAAACACTTAATGCTGCGTTTACTCTATGATCTCCCCTTATTGCACATTCATGCTGTTGTGGGGCTGTGGGGCAGCCTGCCACTCGTGCAGGGTTGTCCTCAGAGCCTGTAGCAGAGGTTCATTTGCCCACATGAATTGTTCTTCTACGAGCCCGAGTGCTCCAAGGAGCTTTCCCTTTGCCTGCTCGTCCCTTCCCGAGCGCAGTGAGGACACGAGTGTTATCAAATTGTCCCTTAGCTTATCTGTTTGCTTGGTTTCCCCCAGCAGTGTGTGTCACTTGTGCTGGCAGCAGCACTTTAAAGCTTGTCAGAGTTTCCAGGCTTCTCCTGTTCCTTTTGGCCTGTGCCTGACAGCCCCGAGTGTGTTACTGAATCCTTGGTAGTGCCTCAGTTCTTACAGTGGCCGAGAATAAAGATTACACAGAGGAAGGATTTATCCCTGTGACCCTTGGGACTCCTCTTGTGCTGTGTGTTCAGAGGTGCTCATGGAAAATGGAAATGTAAGGGAGTAGGTGCCTTCTGTCTCTGAAGTGCGGAAAATACCTTTTCCCTCTGAAGTTCAGAAGCTGGGATAAGGCTTCCCATGTGTCTCAGTTTGGCAAATTCAAGAGTCAGGGGTGTGTAGACACTGTCAGAAGTCATTCCAGAAGTGGTGCAGTTTGCAAAGGTGATTCTACTGCTGTAAGTGCAATCCTTGGGAAGAGTGGTGCTTCAGGTGCCTGCTCCATGTAAATCCTGCTAAAACTTGGAATGACAAGTTACATGCTGTATAATATGTATATATAAAATGCCTATACTTGGAATAACAAGTTACATGCTACATAATACCTATATATACATATACACACAATACCTAAACTTGGAATAACAAGTTACATGCTGCATAATACTTATGTATATATAATACCTAAACATGGAATAACGAGTTACATGCTGCATAACACCTATAGATATATATAACACCTAAACATGGAATAACAAGTTACATGTGTATAATTCATGTTCAGTCTTAATCACGTGGAGCTGGGCAATGCTGTGTTTGAGCTGTGTGGTGGGACTGCTCAGCCAGTGTATCCTGGCAGCTCTTGTGTCACTGGGAAAGGCACCAGGAAGAAGCTTTATGGAGCAGGTTGGTGGTTTGTGTGTCTTTATCCCTGAACTCATTTCCAAGCATCTAACCCAGCTCTGGGGAGCTGGGAATCCCAGGCCTGCCTGGCAAGCCCTGCTCTGGGCAGTTCCCTGTTGTTTCCAGTACCTTTGATTGTTTCTTGCCTGTCTGCTTCCAGAATTAGCTTCTGAGCACAAACAAAGGGGCTCTTTGTGGCTGAGGTGTTGACTCTCAGTTTTTGTCCAGTGTGAAACACAGTGGATCTGATGTTTTTCCTGAGCTAGCATGGAAAAACCCCTGGGTTGGTTGGGCTGGGTTGTTCAATGCCCCCACATAGAGCTTTCTACAGCATCCCCATGGCTTTGTGTCTGTAACCTGCACAAGAGCAAGTGCTGATGTGTTACAGGTCTCTGCGATGGGACTTTGCTCTGTGCAAGTGAGTCCAGTCAAAGCTGGGTTTGTGACTGTGGCAGATGCCTAAAGGCACTCAGAGAGGAGATGGGTGTCTCTGTGTGCAGAAAAGCTCAGTGAAAAAGCGAATTGCTTTATGTGCCCTGGACAGTGCAGTAAGTGATCGATGCAGAGGTGTGCTGCAACCCTTCTGCAGAGAAGAGCAAACATTCCTCCCCTCCTGGCAGCCAGTGAAAGGCAGCAGGAGGTGGGGTGGTGGGGGGTGCTTCATGCCAGCCCAGTCGGGGATTACCACTTCAGGATCACCCAGTTAGACACCGTGAGTGCTTTTCTCCTAAATACCTGTGTTACCCCTGATTGCTGGAAGTGTTTCACAGCCTGTCTTTAACCAAAGCCTGCCTTCCAGCGAGGCATCCAGCCTTGATTTGGAGGTGTTGGGAGCTGCCAGATAGATCTTTATCACCACATTACGTTGTGACTCTGGGTTAGTTGCTTTTACTAAGCTTACTTTAATTTGTATTTAATTACCTTTAATGTCCTCTGCTGTTTATTAATGTGTTCTGTCTCTCTCTATATTGCCATCATGTGGCTATGGTTTTAGTTACTGAGGTTCTAGTGTGGCAGAGAGACCTGTGGAGTTTAAGGAAAAAAGGAAAATAAGGAAAAACCCAGGGAAATGGTGGGTAGGACACTCTCTATAGGCTGATACAGCTTTGTAGGAATTCCTTCAGCCTGCTTGGTGCAAAAAGCGTGGAAAATGCAGCAAAGGAAAGGGCCTCTGCCTGGGTGCTTCAGTTTATTTGAGGTTGTGAGAAATCCTTCCCGATGGCCAGTGCAGGGACACTCCATTGGGAATGAGGATACGTGTGTGCAGACCAGCCAAGTTTGGAAATACAGCCTTGGTAATCATGGGATGGTGAGGGTTGGAAATACAGCCTTGGTAATCACAGGATGGTGAGGGTTGGAAAGGACCTGAAGGTCACCTAGTTCAGGGAGACAGGAGATCTCCAAGTTGGCAGAGGTTGAGGTTGGCTGCAGCGCTTCCAAGGCAACGTTCCTCACGCTCGTGGGACACTTCCCATGTCTTTCCACGCTGCAGAAGCTCACTGCTGGGAGGCCGTGGGGACGCTCGGTGTTTGCTGGCTCCCTCCTCTGCCTCCCCACCTGGGGAGCGCTGCCCAGGCCGCAGCACGTTGCTGGACTGGAGCAGGGGCACGTTGCGTCAGGCTGCCGCCGCGTCAGCCGCCTGCTGCGCTGAGGAATGCCCTGGCAGGGCCCTGCAGCGGAGCAGCCCAGCCCAGGCACGTTGCGCCTGTGTTGGTGCTCCGTGGTTTACCTCTTGTCACAAGCAGGGGAGGTGGCTCCTGAGAATGGCGTGAGAAGGGTGTCTGCCAAGGGAGGTTTAGATGGAGCTGAGGAACAATTCCTTCCCCAGAGGGTGCTCAGGCATTGGAACAGGCTGCCCAGGGCAGGGCTGGAGTCACCGTCCCTGCAAGTGTTCACACCCCGTGTAGCCGAGGCCTCAGTGCCATGGGTCAGTGGTGGCCTTGGCAGTGCTGGGGTAAAGGTTGGACTTGGTGATCTTGAAGGTCTTTTCCAACCTGGGTGATTCCATCATTAATACTCTGTAGTTTTAAGGAGAACATGGGAAGGCAGCCCCTGCTACCACGAGCAGTGCAAGGGAGTTTTCAGTGTCTGGTGAACTCAGAGGCTCGGCATGGCAGGAGTGTGCAGAATTAGTTTCACCCTGGGGAAATCACTTCCCTTGGGATGCTGTGTCCCAGGCGCAGGAAGGGCTGGTGTTGGTGACAGCAAAACCTGCGTTATTTCACTTAAATGCCCCAGTGTTTAAATGGGGAGAGAGCCACAGGGAAGGTGTCGAAAGACAGAGAAATGCTGGTGCAGAAATGTTCCAGCTCTTTATTAGTTTGGGATTTGTTGTGAATTTCCTTTTATCTTCCTGGCCCTACATATTGCTGTATGCCTGTGCTTTCAGGCACTGCGCTCTCAGGTTTTGGACAGAAACCCTCCCAGAGCTGGCTGGAGCCTGCACTCTCCTGCTTCTGGTGTATTGTCCAAGCTCCAGCCAGTTCCAGGAGGAAGATCCCTGCTCTGCTTCGCCAGGCTCTTTTCAGGCTCCTGGCTGGGAGAACATAAGCCTTTCTGCTAATTCCTGCAGTGCTGGCCTGGCTGCAGTGTGCTTAGTGTGTGCTCTTCTCTGCTGGATTATTGTAAGTGTATGTGGAGACAAAAATAATCCTTTATGCAGGTTAATTCATCCCGACTTCACTCGTGTCTCTGTTCACTTCCCTGGCTGCTGTAACTGCTTCACTTCTTGCCTTGTTCCAAATGATGTGGATTTCGGTTTTGTTTTAACTCTCAACTGTAGAAAGATATGTGTGTATCTATGTTTACTTGCCTTTTTCCTCTCACCTTTTTCCCTTTGTTCCTCTGACAGGTAGGTTGTGTGATGCTCTGCTACCTCTACCAGCTTTCATCACTTTGTCACTACTTGCAGTTTCCTGGTTAGAGCTGCCAACTTGCTCTTCCCAGAAAGCAAGTCAATTTAGAAGGGCTTTCATTTGGCTTCTGGATTTCAAGCTAGACTGAAAATACGTTTGCATGATAACACAGGAGGGACGTGGAGCTGCTGGAGCGAGGCCAGAGGAGGCCCCGGAGCTGCTGCGAGGGCTGGAGCAGCTCTGCTCTGGAGCCAGGCTGAGAGAGCTGGGCTGGGGCAGCCTGGAGAAGAGAAGGCTCCTGAAGGGGAGACCTTAGAGCAGCTCCAGGGCCTAAAGGGGCTCCAGGAAACCTGGAGAGGGGCTTTGGACAAGGGATGGAGGGACAGGACAAGGGGAATGGCTTCAACCTGCCAGAGGGGAGATTGAGATGGGATCTCAGTGAGGTCCCCTCCAACACAAATCACTCTGTGATTCTAAGACTAACCATCTTGAACACCTGCTGCAAGAGAATCTGGCTTCAATTGGAAGTGAGAACTGAGCTAAAAGGAACATGAGAAGATGCAGAGCCTCCTCCACTAAACAGAGCAGCCTGTTGAGTTCCAAGCTGACGGTTGTAACCCCAAGAATAAAGGAAAGCAGCACCCATGACGTGCTCCCACACTGACCATGCACTTTGCTACCAACTCCCCCCAGGGGTGAATGGAAGCAGACCATCGGTGTTCTGCTAAGTGGGTTTCTAGATGTGTTTGTCTAAATGAGGACATGCTCACAACTGAATTTTTGGCCATTTACATGATGCTGAATGCATTGAAAATGTCATTGGCTTCATCTGGGTATTGAGGAGGTGAAATAGTCAGGTGGAAGACAGCGTATCTAGGTTTATTTTAATAGCCTCTTAGATATTAGTTTCAAAAAAGTAAGTAATAAACCACAAAATACAGTGCAGAGCCTTGCATTTAACATAAGCCTTTTCTCTGATCAAAATACGGGTTGGTTTTGTGTTAATTGCATACATGTATAAACACAGCGAGCAAGAGCATGGTCTGATGTAGGTGAATCTGAGCATCCCGTTCAGCCCGTGGTGTGGTGCCTCCTTTGAGAGGCTGGTGTTTAGGTGTTCAACTCCTGCAGGTTTCAAAATAGGCTCCTCATCACGTGGCTGTTGGTGAATGTGAAGTATGTGAGGTGTGAATCACCTGCGCTCCGGCATCCGGGGCGGCTCAGCCAGGGCAGGATGCATCCGTCGAGCAGGAAGCTTGTCCTGTGAAGCCTTTGCCTCTTGGGATTTGGAGGCTTTGACACGTTGATTCCTTGCTCAACTTGGGAATACTCCTGAGTCCTTTTGTTTTCCCTCTGGAGCTGGTTAGTGTGTGTCCTTGGGACTGCCAGGGAGGAGAGTGTTAAATGCCCAACACCTTTTCAGCAGTGGCAGAAGAGGATTGCATCTGCTTATGAGGTATTGCATGTGTCTTCCAGTGGGATTAAAAGGATGCTGTGAGTAGTGGCTGTGCTTGGGATTAGAATGAAAATGTAGTTCACAGTAGTGTTTACCTTCACTTTCAGAACAGTTCTAGGTTACTGGGATTGGTGTTTGAAGGTAGGTCAGTGGGCTGCTTGGCAGTCCTCTGTGAGGACTCTGGTTTATCGAGCAGTGTATGACATGTACAGACTTTGGTCTTTTGGCATAAAATGGGAATGAAATGCTAGTTTTTGTTCCAATATAATATAAAAAGAAAATGCAACAGAGCCAGTATGTACAAATATCCATCACATAGTTGTTCTCATTCACAGTTTTCCTGTTCTCAAAGCTTGATGCTTTAGACCTGTGTTTAGTTGTTTGTATTAAGAGATGTTGCGCAGACCTCTAAAACAGACTTGTGTCTGTATGATTTGATCTTAAATGGCCATTTAAGACTTCCTGTGCTTCCAAGCTGAGGTCAGAGAAGTTTTCCACTCAAAACAATAAATGGCTTCTCATTAGGGAAGGAATGTGCAACTTGAAATTAAAGGCAATGCAGGCAGAGCAGTGTAGGAACATTGTGTGTCGTAATCAGTAGGTGTATGTGTGTAGTATCAGCTGGCTGCAGCGAGTTCCCCTCTTCGCTTCTGGCCTGGCTGTGTGTACTTGGCTCTCTTTCTTTCACACCAAAGTGCTTTACCCAAATCAGTGTGAGCCTCCCTTGGATGGGGGAGTGAGAGCTTGTGACTCCACACACAGCAGCAATCTGCCTGTTACCAGTGTGTTACACCATCCAGGCTGCTTGTTTTAACAGCCTGGAAGGGCAACCACCAAGCTTTGCTGAGGAGCTTTGCTGGTAACAGTTGGTCCAGCAGAAGCCATCGTGTAGAGATGGCTGTGTATGGTTCTGAGGGCACCCACTTCTGGTTCTGCAGGTACCAGCCTCTGGTTCTGTGGGCACCCACCTCTAGCCAGCAGTCTGTACCTGCCGTTCAGACCCAAGCTGGAAGGAAACTGTCAGAACTATAGGAAATAAGGCATCCAGAGGCAGCATCACAATTCTTACAATTGCAACTGGTCTCATTCAGAGAAGTGTTTTTTAATGGCTAGTTTCTCTTGTAATGCGCAGTTCCCATCTCTGGAGTGAGTTCCCCTGTGTTCAGTTGGAGGAGTCTGCCGCAGTTATTACCAGGCCTGGAAGGGGCTGTGCAGCAGCACTGCCAAGTCCATACCTGACAAAGCAGGGTTGAGAGCTGGTGGGTTTGGATCTCTGTTAGCACGGTTGGTGCTGGGTTTTCCAGGTTGCTCTTGGTCACTTGGCGAGTGTCTGCCCAAGTCCTCCCTAACTCCAGGCTCGGGGGGAACACGAGCCAGGCCCGGCCTTGTGGCAGGGTCCTTGTGGCCGGCTCCTCTGGTGCGAGTGCACAATGGGCTGGTGACTAAATTTAGTGCCATTGTAAACCCTGCTTTCTGTGCTGTGCAATACATAAAACAGCTTCCAGCACACAGCACTGCGTGTGTGCTGGGCTTACTGAGGCTTCACTGACAGATGGAAGTTCTGCTTTCTGATGCCAATTTTCTCTCCTCTGCATTATAGGAGAGCTCATACCTTAACAGTCCTGTTCATCCTCACGTGTGCGCTGGGCTACGTGACCCTGCTTGAAGAAACACCACAAGATACAGCCTACAACACAAAGAGGTAAATGCTTGAGAAGGGCTTTCTGTAAGGTGTGTTTTACAAGAGGGCAGCTGCATGAACAGCTCACTGTACACACTGTTACCTTGGGCATAAGCCACCTCAATGACCTTTGCATTAAGTTGTTTTAAGGCCTGAACCTTAGACAGTGCCAACCCAAGTGTAAGTCTGTAAGCTCCTCTGCTGCTGCTCTCTGAGTTTCATTTCTAATCAGGTCAGTGTCACTCTCATAGCAGTGAGCGGCCAGGTTGGTTGGGGCTTGGAGCAACCTGGTCTAGTGGAAGGTGTCCTACCATAATGTGGTTGAATTTCTCCTCTTTTTAAAGAAATACAGCAGGGAACCAAAAGTGGGAATAAAAGTGGTCTTCTAAAAAGCTAAGTGTATCTTAAAGGTGAAGGGGATGCTTACAGGCTGCAAAGCATCCTCGCTGTCAGCATGGAAATCACAGTTTTCTACTAGTCTGGTTTCTTAACTGTAACACTCTATTTTCCTCTTGCTATTAAAGGGTTCCTTCCTATTTTTTACATTTTCTGAAGTGACTCAGGATCCAGCGTTCATTGTTGTGGAGATGCAGGAATTGGGCTATTTCCTGAGATAACCTCGGTTGTTGTTCTGCCACTTACACAATAGACGTGGCAAATGTAACTCACACACGTACGCTGAGCTGAGGTTTGTATTTTCACATGTGGGGGTGAAATGGAGCAGGTCGAACACAGCGTGTGCCCTGCCCGGAGCTGGGAAAGCTTCCGCAAGGCTTTGGTGGGCACAAATGCCATCTTATTGCCAGTGACGGATGGAGCTGTGATACTCCCTGCAGCGGCAGCTCAAGAAAAGAAGGGGAAAAGCTGGAAGAGAAGTGATGACACATCAGTGGGGAGTAATACAAGTCTGAGGTGACTCAGTGGAATATCTTATTGGGATTAGAGCCTTTACTGCTTTAATGAAAACACAACCAGAGAAGATTAAGCAGCAGATTAACCTTTCTTTCATGAAATAGAAGTTGCTTTCTGCACATTCAGTGGAGGGAATCATATGCCCAGTTGTTAAAATGCACTTAACAGCATCATAGCAGGCAGGGAGCAGCGAGTGTCCCTCTCCAGGTTCTGTCTGCTAGACTTTTGGCAAAAGTATGTAGTGATAGGAAAAGGGGGAATGATTTTAACCTGACAGAGGGGAGGTGTAGGTTAGCTATAAGGCAGAAGCTCTTCCCTGTGAGGGTGCTGAGGCGCTGGCACAGGGTGCCCAGAGAAGCTGTGGCTGCCCCATCCCTGGCAGTGTTCAAGGCCAGGTTGGACACAGGGGCCTGGAGCAACCTGCTCTAGTGGAAGGTGTCCCTGCCCGTGGCAGGGGGTTGGAGCTGGAGGAGCTTTAAGGTCCGTTCCAACACAAACCAGGCTGGGATTCTATTCTGTGGTCCTATGTGTGTTCTTTGATCCCTTCTGCAGCTCTGGTTGTGCAGTGCTGCCTGCAATATCTAGATGCATAATTACTTGAAAAGCAGCATCCTGAGAATTGTATATGGTCTTCCAAATACTGGATTTTGTTATTGGTTTTGAAAGCTATGTCTTTTGTGCTATTGCCACAGCCACCCAAGCTACACTTGGATGCTGTTAACTGCCAAATCATTGCTTTTTCCAAGCTGAGATCAGTGCAGACAGAACACATGAGTCCTGTGGGCCTTTCCTAAACTCTGCCTCTGCCTTGGCCCTGATTTACAGAAGGGATGGCAGGGTCTGTGGTGTTCACATGCTCCTTACACTCAGTTTTCAGTGAATTCCTCTCTGGTCTCAACTGAATCTCTTTCGAAGGTCTTTGAGGTAAGGGCTAAACCAAGTTTAGCACCATCAAATGTGAAGGATTCCAGCTCACCTCGTGTCCCAGCCATTCTCTTTTTTGGCATCTGGGTGCCTGTTGCTCTCTTAGATCTGCCCAATTTTATGTGGCTCTTTAAGTGTATATTTGAACAAAAAAAGGCATTTCAAAGCAAGAGTAAGATGGTCACAACATGCATAAGTAGATCCATATCCCCAGCTTGCACAGGTTGTTGATTTTGGCTTCCATGAGTTAAAATCCCATATCCTACAATGTGATCTTGCTCAGTCTTAATGTAGAGCTGTTGTGTGGTTCGATCTAAACTCCTGGCCAGTGTGAGGCTGTCCCTGTGTGCAGATATTTCATGGTGACACTGTTAATGAACAGAAGCAGGTTTATTACCAGTGAGCAGTGTCTGTAGCTGTCATGCTCTTTTATTTCCAAGCTCTGCACAATGACAGTGGAGCAGTGTCCTGTCCTTGAGTGCACACTCTAAATACATGGTCACAAAGGCTTGAACCTCCTCTGACTTTGAGCTCTTGCTGGGAGGTGCCCGAATGCCTGTGAACTGCATTAGGTGCTCGGAGCAGAGCAGTAGCTTGGAGTAAATGTACAACTTGCTGTGCTGCTGTTGCTGTGGTTCCTGGGCTCACTAAAGCAACAGGGAGTGAGCTGAGGTCCCACCTTCTCCCCTATAAAAGTGCTTCATCCAGTGTCTTTAGGAGGGAGCTGAGGGCAGGGTGGTGGTGGGGTTTGTGCAACAAGTCATCAGCAGAAACGATGGGCAAGAAACAAATCAGAGCATGAACCTGTGAGATCATGGGGTGTGGTGTCTATAGCCAAGGTTTATATGTGTATCTGTTCACATGCTGCCTTTTGGTGCCATTTCCCTGCCCACAGCAAGTCAGGGCAAGGAAAGGAGGGTTAGGTTTTTATGGTAGGATTTATAGAAATGTTCCAGCTGTAAATGTAGTCAGAGTTCACGGGATCATGCACAGAGATGTTGGTGGGATCGTGTGGTACGTGCAGTCAGGTTGCCTCTCTTGTAAAGGTAGTTGGAAATTCACTGCAGAGCCAAAGAGATGTTGCATCAAAGCCTGTCTGATCAGTGAGACCTTTTACTCACAGTTCCTCCAGCATTCAGAGCAGCCTTGGAATAGTCCAACCCCTCTGACAACCATCAGCTTCTCTTCCTTTCAGCACCCAGGAGGAGCTGACAGGACTGAGCTCCAGCTCTGAGGGCAGCCAAGTGAAGATTCAGCCACCTCTGGTGCATACAGTGCCTGTGGAAGAAATCCACATGTCCCAGATACCTTGAACGCTGTGCAGGGGCTCCGGGGGACAAAGTTAGTATTTTTTCCATATAAAAACACATTCAGATTTAAAAGTCCTGTGTGCAGGTGGGTTGTACATTGAATTTCAAGCCATGAAACAGCCTTTCTAAGGTGCCTTTTCACACTAGTGTTTGGTAACAGCAGGTCACTGCTCAGCCATGGTAACAGGTCTAGGGGTGTTTGTGAGCTGATCGCCTCCGGCTCCTGTTGCTGAACACTCACAGGGACAACAAGGTGAGGAGGAGGCTACACCTCATGTGCAGCTTGTGGTGCCACTGGGGGATGGCACCAGTCGTGCTGCTGTCCTGCAGCAGTGGGAGCTGCTGCGTTAAACACCACGAACAAAGGATGATACAGACAGATGCTTGTAGACATCCATAGATCCATTGTCTTGTGCCTCTGAATCGACTCGTAAACCAACACACACAACAGCTTCTATGTGTTATTGCAACTCTTGCTGTTGTCCTTTTCTTGTTTGGTTCAGTGCTAAACTAAGTTTTGTAGCACACTTTGCTATTTAGTGTCTTCCTAAACAGAGGAGGCCACCAGGATGCTCAGGGGCTGGAGCACCTCCAGTATGGAGACAGGCTGAGAACATTGGGGCTGTTCAGCCTGGAGAAGAGAAGCTGCGTGGAGACCTCAGAGCAGCTTCCAGTGCCTGAAGGAGCTACAAGGATGCCGGAGAGGGACCTTCATCAGGGACTGGAGTGACAGGACAAGGATTGATGGGTTCAAACTGAAACAGGGGAAGTTCAGGTTGGATCTAAGGTAGAAGCTCTTCCCTGTGAGGGTGCTGAGGCGCTGGCACAGACTTTTCCCAGAGAAGCTGTGGCTGCCCCATCCCTGGCAGTGTTCAAGGCCAGGTTGGACACAGGGGCTTGGAGCAACCTGCTCTAGTGGAAGGTGTCCCTGCCTGTGGCAGGGAGGAGCTTAAGCTCCTTTCCAACCCAAACCATTCCATGATTCCTGATGTGCTGCTCCAGAAGATCCATTTGCTGTGGCCATCGGGCTGCCTGCAGGGGTAGGTTGGAGAAACCCCTCTCAAATCCCAGAGGAGCTCTTGCCTCAAGCTGTGCTAAGCCAGCAGGGCAAGCTGCTGGGCAGGCTTTGGAAGAGCTGCATGAGGAGGCACCAGAGGGGTGCCGAGGGGAGAGAAAATCAGCTACTAGAGGAAAAAGTGAACTACTCCAGCTGAAAGTGCAGCTGATCCCAGCAGAGCTGCTGTTTGCCTCAGTGGCTGTTAGGAAAGGGAACAGAACTAGGTTCCTGGGGTGGTTTTACATTCAGGTCGTCTCCAGCTTTGGGAAAATTACCTTTCCAAGGACTAAAACAGTGGTCTTGGACATCCTGGTTCATGCAGTGATTGTGACCAGGGATGTGTGTGGTTGCATGACACAGAATGCAGACTATTCTGTACTCCTGGTATTTCCAAATGCAGACTCGAGATGCAGAATATTCTCATTATCTGAGATCAGCTGAAAACTGCCAGCAGCTTCATCTTTGGCACTCATGATGGGACTGTCTATTCACTGTTCCATTCAGTAGGTGATTCTGTTGTGCTTCCCAGTGTCAAAGCAAGCAGAAGAACTGACATACATCTGTTCAGCAAACCCCATTCTTACTTACAGGAAGCACGAACTTTTTGCACTCAGAGGTGAATGTCATCAAATAGTTCTCATAAATCCTTTTGTTGTCTCTTTGGAAAGAAGTGTGAGTCAGCTGTGGTTCTGGTATGTAACAGTTTCTCAATAAAAGCAAAGTTCTTGGGTGGTTTCTCTGGCTCCTGCAAATGGAGCCCTTTTATTTAGGGCTGGGGCTGCAGCTCTGACTGCAGACAGCCTCATGTGGGGTGGGAGCTATTGCTCAGTTGTTATCTCTTCAGCCAGCTCTTAACAGCGTAATGTGAGAAAGCAGGAAAGATCTGTTGGGAGTTCAGATGTAGTAAAAAAGCATTTTTGGATTGCTTTGCACCATTTCATCCATTAGGACTAAAGGAACATGCCCAAGTCTAGACCATGGACTTGTCTTCAGGAAAAACAAGTGCCCCTGGAAAAGAAAAGCCATTTTGTGCCTGAGAGATGTTTAAAATCTCAGTTACTTAAAATCTGAGGAGATGGTTAAGTTGATGTCAGGTACTTTGGGATTAGATGCCAGACCTTGTCCACCTGACTGGTACCTCGGTCTCTGCAGGTCTGCTCCTTACGCTGCACGATGGGGTCCTGAGAGTAAGGGCATTTGGACATGAGTAATCTCATTTCCTCATTTGCAAAGCAAAACTTCATTGGAAACCCTGCTGCATGTAATGAGTGGGTTTCAAATCCTGGGTCTTGACTGTGTGCTTGGTTTGATCAGTCCGGATCTCCTCCTGGAGCCTTCTGTGCCCTCAGGATTCAGTTCCACACTGGCTGAAGCTTAAACGGGGGCTGCTGTGTCCCTTCCTTGTGAAAGCCACTGGAACAGGAGTTGGGTTTTCATAGACTCACAGCACGACAGGATGATTTGGAAGGGACCTTAAAGCTCATCCAGTTCTAACAACTTCTTCCATTCTGCCTGAGATCTCATCTCAGTCTCCCCTCTGGCAGGTTAAAGCCATTCCCCTTGTCCTGTCCCTCCATCCCTTGTCCAAAGCCCCTCTCCAGGTTTCCTGTAGCCCGTTTAGGCCCTGGAGCTGCTCTAAGGTCTCCCCTTCAGGAGCCTTCTCTTCTCCAGGCTGCCCCAGCCCAGCTCTCTCAGCCTGGCCAGCTCTAACCAAGCCTTTCCTCAGCTTTCAGCTGGATCAGTCCCTGCAGCACCTCACTCAGGTCACACAGAGATGGTGCCTCCGGGACGGAGACAGGGCAGGGGCAGTCCCTAAGCAGGACTTGCTGTGCTGAGGCGGTCAGAGAGCTGTGCAGGCCTGGCCTGAGGGTGCAGAGGTGCAGCTCTCTGTCTTCAGCATACTTGGGCTCATGGCCTGATAATCCTTTTTGTTTCTTTAATGTCTCTGTCACCTTCCGTTAGGCTCTGTATAAAGTCCCATCTCTTGAAACAGCAGCAGTGCTGGTTTGGGCTGATCTGCTCCTCCTTGTCTTTGCTTGACTAAGGAAATGTTTTGGAGTGGTGACGAGTTCAACAGTTCATTTTCAGTTGCACTGAAACTCTCCTGGTGCAGTGAGAAGATCTCAAGCCTGAGAGCTTTCTCACTGCTAAATTGGAAGCGTATCTCTGACAAAGCGGGCGTAAGGCTTCTCAAAGACACAGGGAAGCATTTGACATCTGTGAATCTCATGGTGATCTGCATTGTGTGGATCAAGGCTCTGCTCCTTCTGCTTCTTTTTGCCTGGAGTTGTTCTTGGCCAGATCAGGCTCCTCTCCTGGCTGGATGGATACGAGTAAATGACAGCAAAACAGAAGGAATGGAAGTTAATGGGGATGAAGGGAGGACGATGGATGGTTAAACTTTGGGGATTGAGACAGTCTGTCATGAAGCCATGCTTAGAAGTGCAGGAATTTATACCTGTTTACCTGAAATGTAATCTCCAAAAGGTATCTATTTATGATGGACACGGTTAGTAATTAGAAAACAGAGACCAGACATACTTTCCATCAAAGAGTATAATTTCCAGTGTCATTAGAAGGTGCAGCAACGTGACCAGCTTCTTCTGTTTCTCCCTTTCAGAGGCATCGTTGCCAGTATCTTGGTTTTCCTGTGTTTTGGAGTGACACAAGCTAAAGATGGACCATTTTCAAGACCTCATCCAGGTAATTCACCTTGCTTAAGTCAGGTATTTCTGATAAATTGCGTGGTTTATGGTGCACGTAAATGCTTGTTACTTGTAGAGAGGGTAAGTAGTAATTTAAATAGTAATAGAGGTTCATTACTACACACTTACCTCCCTGCTCCCACCCTGCCTCCGAACACCACAGGAGCCCTCTGTGCTTCCAGGCTCAGTAGCACTGGGTATTTTTTGTTGGATCTCCCTGTTTTGGCTTCCTGTTGGGAGTGAAAAGCTTTGTGTGAGCTTCCACATTCTTGGAACCTGAACTTCCCTTGTTTATCCCTCCTTTCTGCACTGGGACTGCACGTCTGACCATGTATCCGGTTGCTGGAGCACTGCACTCCCTTTGCCTATGTCCATTATCTACAACAACTGGTGGAACAGAGGCCCTTGATTGTGATTGTAGGGATTTCTAGTGAGACTGTAAGTCCTGAAAGCGTATGAAAGCACAGCACAAAGCCTCTTCCATGTAGGGTTGTATCAGGTGAATATGAACATATTAAAGTATCTTTGATCTTTTGCTTATTTTTAGCTGTGAATCATTGAGAAGGAATTAAGGGCATTTATATAGACCCACATAATATTCCTGAAAGCATTAGGCTGTCTTATAGTCAGATAAAGCTGTAAGTACTTCCTATGCCAGACATTTAACCTTCCAGTTTAGGAATGCTATTCCTTATGAGAAGCAGCAGGCACGTTAAGAGCCTCGGTCAGAGCAGACGTTGTTCTAGAGCAATGCCCACAGCCCACCTCTGGTTTTATTCACAAGTTTGCACTTCTGAGGTCTTTTAAATAGCAGTTTTTAGTCTTTCCCTTCTGTCACAGTTAGTTCTGGTTCCTCCTGTAGGAGAAATTACTGCTTTTAAGGACATGGGTGGTATTCGGGTGCTTCCAGTGTCAGAACATGCAGTGATTGTGTCTGGGCTGGAAGTCGGTTTTATTCCCTAGAAGAAAGCAGTGCAAACTGGATTGGGGAAGTCCATGGGTCAGAGATGTCTACAGCAAACTTCTAGCCTGGACTGAGCCACCTCTGCATGCTTCTGTCTCAGAAACAGCAGGTACTGGCCTGAGTGGAGTCTGTTTCAGCAGAATCAAATCCTCCATTCAATTCAATCACTTATTCAATCACGTCCAACACTGGGTGTATGGAAGGAGAACACCCGTCCTTGGCGTGCCTCTCCCCTCATCCGCGCAGCAGCAGACAGGCTCTGCAGCCCCTGAGGCCCAGCCTCAGCTCTCCAGTTACACAGGGTGCATTGGGAAGCTCCCACCAGGCAGTCAAGCAGCGTGGTGCTGTTCCAGGAGAAAGACCTCATCCCAAAGGAACTGCGGCGCAGGCCGCTGGTGCGTGCTGCTTCCATTTATAGGGCAGAAGGAGGCCTCGGGGTCAGGCAGGCCACAGTGATCACGCACAGCCACATCAGGTCTCTTGCATGAGCTCCTCAAGCTGGATCTTGGTAGCTAGGTTTGATGTAATGCTGCTGTCAGGTGGTTTCGAGCCCTATTATTCAGTATATGTGTATCTATTATGACCAGCTCAGGGCTGGTTTGTATTTTTGGCAGGATTTTGTGCTTAATGTTCTGTTTAAACAGCTCCTCTTCCTGCTTATCCACCTGATTGATTTAGACACAGCTCTCCTGTGCCAGCACCATTGGTTTTGCTAAGGAAACAAAGTTTGCTGAAGTAACAAGTTCTGCTTTTAGTCTCCCCCTTCACTATGAGCCTGCTTTCCCCATAGCACTTTGGGTCCTTCTCTTTGTGTTTTGAGTTTTCTTCTTTAAATGGCTGTTCAGAGCTGTGCAGGGTATTGCAGATGTGAGAGCACTGATGTTTTGTGATGGTGTTAAAGCTTCCCAGCGCCTCTCTGGCAGTGCCTTGGTGGCTGGCTTTATACTGTGTGTGCTTGGCTGTATTACAATGACAGCTGAGTGACTGCAGGTAATCCAAATACTTCTGTCCCAGCTGATAAGCTAACCTGGGAAGTTACTGGCTCCTAAGCATGAAACTGTATTAGAGCTCACTACTACTCCAGTCCTTTGAGATCATCTGATTTTCTTCTTGCTGACCCAGGGGACAAGTCTTAAGCTCTGCTTGTGGATCCATCTATTGGTGGGCAAACACCCAAATTTGGGGAGTGTAATGCATTTCATGCTAAAATTCATCATGGATACAGTCAGCATCGGAATGCTGGCTCTTCAGTGTTTGCAAACAAAAGATACCTTCATTCTTACTGTCACATCCTCTTACAGAGCCTTGAACACACCCATAGGCTGGTGTTGTAGGAGTTCAGTGATGTCTTGTTGTTAACTTATAATTACCACATGGTAATTAGACATAAATTTTCCATGACAATTAGTGCCAGAAATAGCTTCTAATATTCCCACCGTTTGCCAGCAGTTATTTTGATTTAATACATAGTGTTACATTCTTACTCATTGTGTTGTGTACGTCTTATACACCAAGGGGAATGAGCATAAAAAAGAACCTGATTTGAGGCAGCATCGGAGCAGTAACCAGGAAGATGGTTCTAATTGAGGAGGTTTATGGTGATGGGTTCACTTAAGGGAAGCCAATATTAGAGGTATGCCAAAAATAACCCTGCAGCGAAAGCTGAGGCCAGTCCAGGAAGAGAGAGGACACGATGTTTGTACAGCTCTGAAAACATCTTGCTCTGGTGTACGTGTACAGATCCAAAGCAGCCTCCAGCCCTCCCGGGTGCTTGTGGCAGACAGGGAGAAAGCACAGGAAATTATCACCAGGTCTTATCTTTATGCTGAGGCATTGCTGAGCGTGTCCAGCAGCTGCAGAGCTGCTGTGCCAGAGCTCTCTGCATGCAGGAGAAAAGCTCAGGCAGGGGTTTAGGTTTTCCTGCTCTGTGAACTGATGTGCATCACTGTCAGAAGTAGTTGTCATGTTTCTGGCTGTGAGGAATGTAGAACCTGCCATACAAGGCTTTGTAGGTCAGCAAAAACTCAGTGTTTATAAGTGTAAAGGTGAAGGAAGGAAGGAAGAAAGCAAAGCTCAGTCTTGTGGGAGAAGTGTGTTAATGACAGGTTAATTCTTCTGGCTTGAACACAGTGCTTCGTCTTGCACAGTCATTGTAGGAGAGGATAGCAGGCGCCTTATCGACCACAAACCGCCTCACAATGTGTTTAGAAGTTTGTTTGTGTTTTTACTGACTGGCCCCTAAGAAGACGCTTCATTGTGGTGCACAACAAGAAATGGCAATTGTGTTTGTGGACTTTCAATAAAAATCCTCAAAGTTGCAGATGTCCAGAGCTCTGAACCTGCTCTCCAGCCCCATCTGCCTCTTTGAATTCTGTTTTGTCCTGGCAGTGTAAAATAGATCATTTGGGTGAAATGAATCCAGCAGCTTGCCTGAGAAAAGGTGCCACCTTTACACGTTTCAGTCTATTCTGAAGGTGGTATCAGAAGCCAGGCTGTGAGAGGCTTCTCTTTAAATTGCACTGGGGTTGTTGGGTGGGTGGGTTTTCCCCCTGCCTGGGGCTGAGATGGGCAAAGAGGACATTTATTCTTGTTCCAGGGGCAAACAAGCCTCTAGGAAGCTCTGCAGCATTGTGGCCGGTTAATCTTGGGTTCTGAGCTGATGGACAGTGTTTGCAAGCCTGGAGTTTATGTTCTTGCATTCTTGATATCATGTTGATGCTTTTAACTTAACATACCCAAGTTCCCTTGGAGTTAAGAGGGATAAATACCCAAATCAGGCCTGAAGGTTCTTGGGTTTTGAACTGTTCATACAGGCGGAGCAGCTTCTGTCTTCACTCAGCCCTATGAACCACTGGCTTTTGATCCCTCTTTGCCCCCATCCAACCCTGCTGCCACCAGGATGGAACCATGGAAGGAGACCTCTGGTTTATAAGCATAAACAGGAAACACCTGAGGGAAAGTCTATTAAAGTCATGCCAGAGTGATTACTATGGGATGTTACTGAGGGATTTAAATAGCCACTTGGAATGAGGCAGGTTTTGCTGAGTTACCTGTGTGAGCTTTCAGATGTGGTTAGTTACAAAGGCTCTGTCTGTGCATGGCTGGCTCTGTGTTGAGCAGCTTCCTCTTGGAACCATGGAATCAACCAGGTTGGAAAAGCCCTTCAAGCTCATCAAGTCCAACCATTCCCAGCACTGCCAAGGCCACCACTAACCCACGGCACTGAGGCCTCGGCTACTTGGTGTGTGAACACTTGCAGGGACGGTGACTCCAGCCCTGCCCTGGGCAGCCTGTTCCAATGCCTGAGCACCCTCTGGGGAAGGAATTGTTCCTCAACTCCATCTAAACCTGCCCTGGTGCAGCTTGAGGCCGTTTCCTCTTGTCCCATCCCTTGTTCTTGGGAGCAGAGCCCAGCCCCCTCCTGGCTCCATCCTCCTGTCAGGCAGTTGCAGAGAGCGAGAAGGTCCCCCCTGAGCCTTCTCTTCTCCAGACTAAACCCCCCCAGGTCCCTCAGCCGTTCCTCATCACACTTGTGCTCCAGGCCCTGCACCAGCTCCGGGGCCCTTCTCTGGCCCCGCTCCAGCCCCTCAATGTCTTTCTTGCAGTGAGGGGCCCAGAACTGACACAGGACTCGAGGTGCAGCCCCACCGGTGCAGAGGCTCTTGGATTGGAGTTAACAAAATGCTGGATGAGATCTCGGAGCCTAGAAATCACTTTATGGAATGGAGACCAAACCAGTCTGTGGGAGCAGTGGGATGAATTGGGACCACAGAGCTGGAATCGGGACAGTCAGAGGAGTGCTGCTGAGGAGTGTGCCTCGCAGAGGAGCTGAGGTGCCTGTGGTGGAGCTGGAAGTGTACAAATACTGTAACTTGTGTACCCTTTAGCTTGAGGCGCTGCTTCAGCGTGAGAAGATCTGTGGTTGCACATCTTGGGAGGGCGAAAAAGGGCTGCAGGCTCTGAAGCAGCTTAGTGTTACCTGGTGTTTTAATGTGAAGAGCTTCAAATGATCTCACAGGTCTTGCCTCTGGCAATTGGTACATTTTTGGGTACTTTTTTATTTAATTCCTAGTAAAAGTGAAGATGCTTGGTATTTTGCAGTGCTTTCTGTCCCTTGAGGAAACCATGCCTCAGGGTTGTCTTCAGGGGAAAAGACAAGCTTGCAAAAGCAGCAGTTCCTCCTGCTGGTCTCGGTCCCGTCTGTTCTAGCAGCGCTTGGGCAGATGTTGGCTGTGACAGGGCTGGGAAAACCCAGGTTGGACACATCAAGTTGTGTGAGAAACTAGGTTAGTCCCAGAAGGATCTAGTTCCCTTCCAGGGACTGCTGAAAACATTGCAGGCAGTGCATGTGGTTCCTTCTAACTCCTAGTGATTTAGTTCATTGGGTTGAAGCATCCTTATGGATCCCGGGCCACTCTTCCAGATCCAGGTCACTGCCTGAGCTGTTCTGGCAAATGTGGGTAGCAGTTTGTGTGGCAGTTAAAGAGCCTTTTCTGGTTGTACTCCTCAGGAAGGCTGGTGAGCCCTGGGATGCTGGGCTCTGGAATTGCTTGCTGGGAGCATCCCTCTTCACATTGAGTTGTTGCAGTAACTGAATAACTGCTGTTTGCTGACATCCCATTTGTCTCTCTCTGTAGCCTACTGGAGGTTTTGGCTGTGTGTCAGCGTTGTCTATGAGCTCTTCCTCATCTTTATACTCTTCCAGGTAAGTGACCCAGACCTCTATTGCTAAACACCAGTTCAATATGGGTATAAAATCCTTCAGGATTCTCGCTGATTGCAGCAGATGCTCTTCATTTCTGTGAAACCAAATCATGGTGCTACTGAAAGACACTTCCAGATTGAGGGGAAATGATAATCTAAACATATTTCAGCTTGTCTAAGCCCAGTTAGGCTCTGCCTGCCTTGGGTGCTTTGAATGGTTGGGGCTTTTTGCAATAAACCAATATTTCATCCACCATTTGTGTAGTGGCAGCAAACTGAGGGTGATGTTTTCCCTACACAGACATGCTACTGATACTTCCAAAGTGTTTTGTACCATATTCTTGTCCTTTGGTAAATGAGAATCTTTTCCACTTCTGTGGCTTCTCAGAAATGCAACAGTTGAAGGGAAGTATTTTGAGATAAGCAAGAGCAGTGAACCTGATGCTGGTAACAAAGCTGTTGTGTTCCTTGTGTGTGCACCCCACTGCAAACTGAGTTCGAGTGTAAAGAAAGAGCTGGAGATTTTGAAGGAGACTCATAGAATCCAACCAAACCATAGAGTGGTTTGTGTTGGAAGAGACCTAAAAGCTCACGCAGTTCCAACCCCCTGCCACGGGCAGGGACACCTTCCACTAGAGCAGGTTGCTCCAAGCCCCTGTGTCCAACCTGGCCTTGAACACTGCCAGGGATGGGGCAGCCACAGCTTCTCTGGGAAAAGTCTGTGCCAGCGCCTCAGCACCCTCACAGGGAAGAGCTTCTGCCTCAGAGCTCATCTCAATCTCCCCTCTGGCAGGTTAAAGCCATTCCCCTTGGCCTGTCCCTACAGGCCCTTGTCCAAAGCCCCTCTCCAGGTTTCCTGTAGTCCTTATGTTGTCAGTGTTTCATGTCACCCTGTTGTTTTCAGGCACCTTGTAAGTGATGCTCCAGACAAGCTGCAGCCACGGCGAACACGTTCTTATACCCATTTTTATGGGGTGTCCCTGTGTAGCTGTGGGTCCTGGTGGTAAAGCCTGGAGCTGCTTTGCTTCCTTGGGCAGTGTGTTGTGTTTCCAGCCATCCAGTGGTTCAGGATGCTCACTGGCTGTGGCTCAGCTCTGTACTAAAAATACATTATTACTTTGCACATGTTTAAATAAGGTTAAAATTATGCTGAGTCTGTGACTAAACTTCCTTAAGAGCAAATAGAGGCTCGCTGGGAGCTGGAACTTGTCTCAATGTGACCTTAGTGGTTTTAGTCTGTAATTTAACTATTATTGCTATGAACTACTTTTCTCTTGCCCTCCTCTTACTGTTACTGGTCAGTCACAGACATTCCATTGCTCCTGCTGTGAAACACTGACCCAGCAGCTGGGAATCACTGACTCAGCAAACGTGTGCCTGAGCCACTAGTGAATGAGTTCAAGTTTTGGTCATTGCTTAGAACTGATGTTTTGGTAACTTCTTCCTCCCTGTTTGCTTCCAGTTCATTCCCTTTGCAGTAGTGGGGCCTTGTTTGAAAATACCCTTCATTCAATGAGCTGCACTATAGTTCCTCTGCCACGGAAGGCAGCACAGCCCTCGCTGCTGCAGGGGATGCAGCCATGAATGAGCCTTGCCTGGGTGCCTGGCTGCTGCTTCCTTGCCCTTTCCAAGCTGGAGCTGGGGACAGGAAGGGCAGAGGGGCAGTGGGGAGGGTGAGCTGTGTGCCAGCTCGAGAGTGAAGCCTTTGGGAGGGAGGGGGCTCAGAGAAGGGGCTTAGGAAACAGGGTTATGGGTCTCTGAGTTTTCATCTTTAGGAAACCTTAAGTTCATTCCCTGGTCATTTTTCCCCTCCATATTTAGCATTGGAGGCTCTGGAGTCAGGGATATTTCTGTGTGATGCTCTGAGGGCTGGAGGTATTTCAAGAATTGTTCTGCAACAAATTGATAAAGAAAGAAACCCAGCACCCGTTTGAAGATACAACCTTGATCTTGATTAACTTTATACTTTCCTGTGCATGGATCCTCACTAAGAGGGAAATATGGTCTTTGTGTTCCTCTTGCAGACAGTCCAGGACGGGCGGCAGTTCATGAAGTACATTGACCCACATTTAGGTGTTCCTTTGCCAGAAAGGGACTATGGTGGCAACTGCCTTGTTTATGATCCTGGCAACGAAACGGATCCATTTCACAACATCTGGGTAAGAGGCAAAGCTGCTGCTGAATATGACTTTTTGGGTAAAGATTGCTTAAGTGAGCTCTGCAAAGGACGGTTGTGAGTCTCTGTGAGGGCTGAATCATACAACAAGTCATGACTGATTCTTTAGCTGCTTTATTTCTCTTCTCTTGACCTTTCCTGTCGATCAGATGGGGACGTGTCTCTTTGTATCCTCATCGCATTGCCCAGGAGAAAGGGTGAATGGTTTAACAGCCCTTCTTTCTCAGGTTACTGATGTCAACCTTTTCCCCAGGAGTTTGGATTTATTTGAGTGCTTAAAGAATCTTCTGCTCGGTCACCTTGAGCCACAAAGTCCAAAAGTTGCATGTAGAGTCACAGAGTGGTTTGGGTTGGAAGGGACCTTAAAGATCATCTTGTTCCACCCCTCTGCCACGGTCAGGGACACCTTCTGCTACACCACGTTGCTCAGGCAACTGAAGTTGCACTTTTCTGAGTACCAGAAACCATCAGATTGTTGTTTCTTGCTGGCAAACAGAAGACTTGAAACTCAAGGGCAAAGGAATTAGGATTATTTACAACTCCCTGGTGGCTTGGAGCTGTTAGTGCTTGTGTAGTGAGGAGCACGGAGTCCTCTGGGTCTACTCTGTCAGTCTTCAGTGCATCAGGAACTGGAACTGTGAGTTCTAGCAGCCCTTTTCCAGTCCCGCACCAAAGCGAGGAGGGAGAAGGGCACTCTTTGCCCAGGGGTTGTGGAGGCAGGACTGGTAAGATTTAAGAAGCTTTATTAGATACAAGAGGAGATCTGACGAAGAAATGCATGTTCTTGCTCTGGCTTGAATGTGTTCTGGTTCTGTCCCCTTGAAATTCAAGGAGCTTGACATTTAGCATTAAACAGGTAGTCTCTGCTTTATCAGTACAGTCCTAATTCCAGTTTCTGCCCCTTAAAATTGTTGACTTTGCGCTGGAGGTGGCTTCTGTGTTCACTCTGCTTGAGAACAAGGAAGCACATGACATACATCTATATTTAGACATGAAACAACTGAAGTTTATTGCTGCTTAAAGCCTTAAGAAGGTGTGATTGTTGTAGTGCAGTGACCCACGTTCTCCGCTTGGTTTATAGGACAAACTGGATGGATTTGTCCCTGCTCACTTTTTTGGCTGGTACCTGAAGGTAAGAATGGGTCTTCTGTTCCATTTCTGTTGTGGTGCTGTTCTGCTTTTGAAGCTTGACTGCTTCTGTGTGAGTGATGCCAGCCTTTGTGAGCAATTGTACCGGGCAGTCATCTGTGAACTGGACTAAGTGTGTGTACTACATGAAAAGCTGTTTCATCTCCTTCCCCTCCTGACCATGTTGGGTCACCTCGTTTCTTTCCAAGCAACATTACGTTGCTTTACAACAGGCTGAGGTGATGGGGATGTCCTAGGGCTGCAGCGCGGCTGAATCCTTATGCTGAACGTGGATGAAGATGCTGCTCTTCATTGCTCACCCTGACAAGCTGGAGCTGGTGTAGCGTAGACCCAGTGTTCCAGCACAGGACTGACATTTAGTGCAGGTGACTTCTTCAGTTTGTGTTAAGCAGGATCTGAAAAGCCTTTTTTGAGCAGCATTAGGATGATGCTGCCAGTGATGGTTGAGCACCCAGTGATTCCATTTGTTTAACTGGCTTCCTTCCTACCGAATCACAGAATCACAGCTTGGAGGGGCCTCAAGGATCATAGAATCCTAGAATCAACCAGGTTGGAAAAGACCTTTAAACTCATCAGTTCCAGCCATTGCCCAGCCCTGCCAAGGCCACCACTAACCCATGGCACTGAGGCCTCGGCTACACGGGGTGTGAACACTTGCAGGGCCGGTGACTCCAGCCCTGCCCTGGGCAGCCTGTTCCAATGCCTGAGCACCCTCTGGGGAAGGAATTGTTCCTCAGCTCCATCTAAACCTGCCCTGGTGCAGCTTGAGGCCGTTTCCTCTTGTCCCATCCCTCGTTCCTTGGGAGCAGAGACCAGCCCCCTCCTGGCTCCATCCTCCTGTCAGGCAGTTGCAGAGAGCGAGAAGGTCCCCCCTGGGCCTTCTCTTCTCCAGACTAAACCCCCCCAGGTCCCTCAGCCGTTCCTCATCACACTTGTGCTCCAGACTCAGAACACAACTTATGTGATAGAATGAATACACTTCTGTTGAGTAGCAATCATCTGGTCCAACATTCTAGCAAAGCATGACCTGGACTAGATGTCCCTGCACCCTGTCCAGGTGAATCCCATCTTACCTGCCTTTGTTCTTCCGTGTAATGGTGTTGATGCCATCATCTGTACTCCCTAGTGCCTGCCTTGTCCATTAGCCATACTTGACAAGCTTAGAGGCCTGTGAGCATTTGCCTTTAGTGGCCTATCATGTCATAAAAACAAGGTTGTCAGGAGTTTCCTGATCGTTTTCTGGGTGCTGGAGGCAAGATACTCAATCATAGAAATAACTGCTAAACAAAGCACTCTGTGTCCTGTGTTCTGAGTCCAGAGGCTTTGAAATTAGGGAAAAATATAGTAATTTTAATGCACTGTTGTAAACCTAAATCTGAGCAGTGTGTCTGCAGGATTTATGGAGTTCTGCTGTATTTAGGTTTCTGAAGGATGTTATTGTAAGTGGTGTCTGGTTCTGCTCAGGCTGATGTGCAAGGGTTCATATTTGTAATGGTTTTTACTCTGTTGTAGAACTGTGGATGTTTGAAAGACTCTTTTCTCCCTTTATACAGACACTGATGATTCGGGACTGGTGGATGTGTATGATCATCAGTGTGATGTTCGAGTTTCTGGAGTACAGCCTGGAACACCAGCTTCCAAACTTCAGTGAATGTTGGTGGGATCACGTACGTACTGCGCAGACCATGACACATTTGCCTACATGGAATTATGTCTTTTGAAGGGAGGGGGCAGGAAGTGGGGAGCACTAAAGCCTCTCATGTGCCTGTGCCCAAAGGTGTACGTGTGGCTGCTGCAGTTCAGGGCATTGGTGCTTCTCCCTGCTGAGTGTGTAGTATGTTTGTCACTGTATTTTGTGGGTTTTCAACCTCTTGCACATGGTTAAACACTTGGTTTGGTTCATTTCACACCAAAGGAAGAATCTAAAGCTTTACCTGAACATTTGATGATGGTACAAACCATAAAACCTGAGATTAAGAGAAAGGTCAAACTCTGTGTGTAACATTTCTGATAGTGATTTTTCTTGCCTGTTAAAAGCTCCCCAAACCAGACTCGGCGCAGCTTGTGTCCAGCTCTTCCTTGTGTGCAAACCCACCTTCACTGTTCTCTGGAACCAGTAAATATTGCTGTGGTTAACACAGTGTATCATTATAACAGTAAATATTAGTGTCACTATATAGTTATATCAGTGTAACAGTGAATATTGCTGTGTTTGGGATTTCTGTGTGGGTTACGAAAAGGTTCTAAAAGACAAACGTTTTGGCCTCTCTGAGGAGCTGCCTGGTCTCTGCAGGGGAAGGTCTGCAGCGTTCTTCTCCTCAAATGCTGCTTGTGGGTAGTGTTCAAGCCAGAGGGACTGCTGTGATCCAGTTTCTCTGTGGCAAAAACAAGCTCTGCAGCTTGAAGTGACACACTTGGATTTTCTGTGTTCCTTTGAAACAGAAATCGGTTACCAGAGAGAAGAAAATGACCCACAGTCAGAGCACAGTCGTGTTGTCTCTGCTTGGGTTTGCTCTCACAGTGCAAGCTCTCTCCCAAGCTTGGAATGGTTATTTGCTACATGATTGCATTTATAAGAATAAAAGCATTATGTATAAAGACACCAAGCAAAGCTCTTTTGTCATCAAAACCACTTATGAAATGAAGGCTCTGCGCTCCACCTTTTTGAATGCAGAGAACAGCCAGTTTATTTCAGCTCAAGAGCTCCATCTCTAGAATTAGTGCTTGGCATGGGGAGAAATCCCTTGTTTGGTTTCACATCTTGAGCCTGGAGAGAAGTCTTTTCTTTAGGAGGCAGCCTGGAGCATAAAGACTACATTAAGCTGTTGGGCACAATAAAATCCAGTCCATAGGAACATGGTCAGATACACTTTTTTGCTGTGTTTCAAAAGCTCTCACTTAAGAGTGGAGTTGAGCTGATGGTGAGTAGGATGAGATCTGTTCTGTAACAGAACAAATACAGCAAAAGAGAACCTGCAGCCATCATGTGCACAACACTTGTGCTTGGTTTGAGGAGGCTCAGGCAGCTGAGATCCCTTTTCCTGCCTTCTCTGGGATGTGCAGTCCTTGAGACTGAGAGTATATCTGCGTGGATGGGTACCTATAGTGCCTTCCCTTCTATAAGCTTCAGGGTTTCTTCTCCAGCATCCCTGTTGTTCTCCTTTCAGTGGATAATGGGTGTGATGCTGTGTAATGGATTAGGAATTTACTGTGGGTTTTCTCTCCTTTCAGTGGATAATGGATGTGATCCTGTGTAATGGATTAGGAATTTATTGTGGGATGAAGACTCTGTCTTGGCTTTCTTTGAAAACGTACAAGTGGCAAGGACTTTGGAACATTCCTACATACAAGTAAGTTGGTGTCAAAGGTAACTGCACAAGCAGTATCACAGCACAAAGTTTGGGCCCATGCTAAAGGTCGTGGTCATTGAAGGGTTGTTCTGCTAGGGTTGATGTGAATGAAAGAATTGGGGTGTGTTGAGGTGAGTCCAGTATCTAGTGGAAGCTTGGTTGTGAGTGTGTCATTGAAGTTGCTAATGAAGTTGTAGGCAATAGAGCTGTCATGAGCATTGCCTGATGTGTAGAAATGAGGGCATCTGCTGGAAATGAGCTGATTTAATGCAAGAGTTAAAGGAGATGCAGGAGTCCGAGTCAGGATCATACCCTGACATGGGTCTCTTCTTGTGCAAATAGTCCAAGTATTTGCAAGTAATCAGAACTCCAGAGTAACTGGGACACTGAAACTTAACATTTAATAGATCCCTTGTAGTCATGTGCCAGTAATGAGCCATGCTTTTCTGGAGTGCCTTTGCTGAGCAAAGCAGGACTGAGGAACTGCTCACTGCAGTGGGTGAGGTGTACTAAGGTTGATAGTCCAAATAACAGGCTTCTCTTTAAGTCAGAAAGTATCTCACTAAGTGGTAGTTTTGATGAAGGAAATGGAGTCATTGTGCACACATGAGTTGGTGTCTCAAAGGGAAATGTTAGTGAATGTCTCATGGGCTGTTTCTTTAATGTGCTCTGCTCTTTTTCAGGGGTAAAATGAAGAGAATTGTCTTCCAGTTCACCCCCTACAGCTGGGTGAAGTTTGAGTGGAAGCCAGCGTCCAGCCTGCGCCGGTGGCTGGCGGTTTGCGGCATCATCTTTGTGGTAAGGAACTTCTGTCTTTTCTCTATCATTTGACTTCATGTTCTGTAACACTCGAGGCACTGTACAAAGGTAACTCAGGCTGAAACTCTGACGTGGTGATGTTTCTTCAGTTGAGGCTGGAAGGGATCAATTCCAGCCCCTGCAGAAGAGGTGCCTGTTTCCATGACTCTGGTGCAGTTGACAGATTGATTGCACAAATACTTGTCCTTGCTTGCTGAACAGTGTTGATGTGCAGGGTGAGCAATGTAAACTGATCTATACATCGTTCACAAGTAACTGCTGCACCAGAAACATTGGCTCTGGTTGGAAGGGGCTGGTTTCTCTGCGTCTTAAGCAGGTCCATATCCCCTTACAGCTGGAGAGGGCTGTCACCAAAGCCTCAGGCTTCTCTCTGTTAGCTCTGAGCAGCTCCTGAAGCACGCAGCTTTGGATAATGTTTTTATACAGGCTTAAATAATTCCATTATCCTAGATTTTCTTTTCTCATGTTTCACTGAACACATAGCACATGATGGTGTTCACAGGATCCAGCTGGACCAGTTCAGGTAAACCAGCTCCCCATTTAGACAAGAGGGGAAGTTGGGCTCTCCAGCAGTCCCAGCAAACTGACACTCTGCCTCCTTCTTCTGAACTGCTGTTAGGGAATGCACCACTGGAATTCCTAACTCCCATTTCACAGCCACATGACACTGACAGAGAGGATAAACTTGGCTGTTTAAGTGCTTCTTCCCCACTCCTGCCTCTTGTCAGCTGGGGGACTTTGGCCTTTGTGGTGTCCATGGGATGTCACTTAGCTCTGCTCTGCACCACTCAAGCTTAGTTTAGTTCAGCAACTGTAAGTTTAACCAACCTTGTGACACTTTCAGTGATTCCAGAGACAATGGGCATTAACCAGTTTCTGTATTAGTGCTGTGGTACAGGATATGGCTCTCTTTTTAAACAGTTGCTAGAACATTAGACCTTTAAGCATCTTGAAATCTCTGGAATATGAAATCTGGTGGTGATTCAGCTTGGAGTGAAGGTCCCTATTCCTGTTTGCTGAGTGGGACACATCAGCCAGCTTGGGAAGTCACCACCCCCCTCACAGCAACACTGCGTGTTACACTGATGTTGAACTCAGAGCTGGGTTGCTTCAGGAGCACTGTGCTGTCTGTAAGTACACGAGCAGCACAGAGCAGTGCCAGGCAGGCTGTGAGCCGCATCAGTGAACACGAGCTCACATCACTGAACACACGTTCACATCACCTGAGTTCCAGCACACAAACGTTGCCAGCTTCACATGGCACAGCAGCCTTGCTGAGGGTCCCACAGCTCATGGGATAAGCACAGTGAATGTGCCTGTGTAAATAAAATAGGTGCTCCTCTGAATGGTTACTGTGTGCGTGCGCCCAGCTTTGCACCCTGGTGAAACGGGGGATTAGGTGCTGGAGCAGCTTTTGCAACTGAGACATTCCGTTGCATTTGTACCAGTCTTTGGGATAATAATGTTTGTTTAGCAAGCCTGGCTCGAGCTGACAGTTCAGAAGGAGCTTCAGGTACTGGCTCACTCTTCTGGATGAACCAATGCTCAATGCCATTTGTTATCATTTCTTTAGAAGTGAGAGACGTGTGTCTGCTTGCTCGCTAGTCACATTGCCAGGGAGCTCACTCAGAACATTTTGCTATAGAGGTGTAAGCCATTCTAAGCTGGCTTTGGCAGTGACATGTAACTGTAAGAAACCAAACCAAACACCCCAAGATGTGCAGCTTATGCCTCTTGTTACTGTGGGGTTCCCCCAGCCAGATTTTAAATGATAGTGAAAGGAGAAGCTGTTGCTTTGGGGGTTTATTATCAGTTGTTCTGCAGGTATTCAAACTCCCAGTTAACCTGTTCAGCATTAGGGCAGTGCTTGCCCAGGTATCTGCTGTGTGGTTTTAGCACCTCTTCCAACACACAGAAAATACTTAAACCCAACTGTTGGCCACTGCTGCAGCTGCTGATGGTGCCCTCAGCAATACTTAGTGGGACTTTGTGTGATAGAGAAATGGTGGGGGGCTCCTGCAGGGAGAGAGGGAGGTTCCAGCCTTCATTCAGTGAAGTCTCCTCAATGTAACTAAAACTTCCTTTTTCTCAGTTTTTATTGGCAGAGCTGAACACCTTTTACTTGAAGTTTGTCCTTTGGATGCCACCAGAACACTACTTGGTCCTGTTGCGACTTGTCTTTTTTGTCAATGTGGGAGGTGTGGCCATGAGGGAGATCTACGACTTCATGGATGACCCGTAAGCCAGTCCTCCTGTCTATACACCATGTCCAGCTTCACTGCTTTGTTTGAATTTGCTCCAGCTTGTTGGCATCCATCTCGGGGCAACAGTTCAGCTTGGCAGGGACAAAGAGACCTAATCCCAAAGCATCTGCCTTGTGTTCTTTTGGGTTGGAGGTAACATTCTCACTACATCCGGTTAGAGAGCAGCTGTTGTTAAGGGCATTCTGTGTGCACTGGTTTTAACCTCAGTTTTTATTAACTGATCACTCTTTAGACAATGTCATGTGTGGATTAGCTGGAGTGCCACTGGCTGGTGCGCAGAGGGGTCCTGAGCTCCACTGTCAGCCTGAGCGCCAGGAGCTACAGTCCTTACATGTACCTTCTAAGGGCAATAGGGCCCAAACTAAACCCAACAAGTGCTTCTTAAAGGTGCTTCTTTTCTTGAGCTGTCTTCCAGCTGATCCCTGCTCCTCTGGAGCTCTTGTGGCTCCTCTTGCAGATCGAGGACCCTTTAGAGCAAAGTGGATTGGAGGTGAAGTGCACCCGCACACAGCAGTGCATGTACTTTCAGATTGTTCCTACTTCAGCATCATATTTGTCCTCGCTGCTTTTGTTTCTGCAGACCATGTAAGGCCTGAGAAAGCTTTGTTCTTTTAAGTTTTAGTGGTAATGTCGCAAACTGCCTGAGCCCACATCTTAAGTCTAAGGAAACATCTGGCTTCAAGGGATGTTCATTGTCTGTCACTGACCAACACCAAAGTGTCTGTGTTCAGAATTTAGGGTTCCAACACTCTCTGAAGATCAGTGTCCCTTGCAAGGCTTTGACTCCTAGAGCTGGGAAGAAGGGTCAACCCACATTGCTTAGTCGGATTCAGGACATTCAGCAGTGGCAGGCTGCCCCTGCCCTTGGTGTCGGACCTACTGGTGTGGGACGTGCTTCCAACTCAAAGGTAAGAAGAGGTCCCTGCCTCTCACTGCTGAGCTCCTCTCCTTAGCACCATTCACAATCTTCTGGTCCTTGTGTTGGGGTTGGAAAAACTCCTTTGCTTCTGTTCAACCACATAACATTGAAATGTAGGAGAGTCATCAGTCACCAGAGTGTCATTGCTGGTTCAGTCTGTGCCATTCTTTCAGTGAGCTGGAGAAGCTCACCCAGCAAGCAGAGACTCATCCTGAGCTGCATGTCTTCATCCTTGCTGCCACCACCACCACCTACTGCTCTGTTTCTTGGTGGAAAGGTGACTACCTGCCTCACTGCTGAGGGTCATGGCTCTGCTTGATGCACCACAGAGCTGACCTCTTGCGAGTGGCAGAACCCAGCATCTGGTCTTTGCTAACATCATCTTTTGCAACTGGACTTGGATCCCTTCATGCATTTCAGGTCATCCAAGATAATCAGTCCCTGTTTTACCAGCTTCACAGGGTGTATTTTCAGTGCACATCATTTTGAACCCAGGAACCATTCTGGATTCCCCCTGTGATGTAGGGAGAAGCTGCTGGGAAGAGCAGGCTGCACCAGGGGCTCCTAGCTAACAGCACATCAGAAACCTTCCCAACCTTTTCCTTTTGGAAACTTGTTCAACTTCTTAACAGACAAAGGTTGGAATATTCCACTGATGTTCCTTGTCAGAAACATGGCTCATTGCCTGGTCTGGCAGCAAGGAGATTGTCTGAGATGAACTGGTATTAGCTCTCTTCAGCCAACCTTGCAGTATTTAGTCTAGACAGTGGTGCAGTTCAAATAGGAAGACTCTCATTTTTTCTTATTCAGGGTTCTTAGTATCTGCAGGCAGTTCTGGGGCTTTGCTTGCAGGAACTTGCTCTGGGCATGGTCACAGTAAAGTACCTGGCATTGACACAGCCCAAGAAGAGGGGAGGTCCTTGAAGCTGTTCTCCAGCCCTTACATACACTGTGATGGACACACTGCCTCTGAGTCCTTGAGGACTGTGTGTGTGAAATGTTCCTGACTAGAAATGTCTTGATGCCAGAGGAGTCTGTGGCATTTGACTTGTCACATATTCCTGGTTTCTAGTCCTCAGGTCTCTTCCAAGGAGTCTGCATCGAAGCCATGGATTTTAATCTCATTCATCAACTAAAGAAAGGACTTTCCTTTAAAATCTCTCATGAGTAGAAGGGCAGGAACCCAACTGGTCTGCGCAGCTCTCCTGCTGGGGTTGCCTCTCATTCTTCTGTCAGTGTGCTGTCATGAGCTGGAGGAAGCGGAGCAGCGAAGCAGAATCTGACCTGGTCCTGTGAGCAGCTTGAGCTCGCAGCAGAGATGGGCTGTTTCTGTCTCCCTGCTAAGGCTGGTTTCTGCCCATTTAATCTGTCACAGCAGAGGAGCCACCTGGAGCAGTTTCTGAAGTCCTTTCATCTAGGCAGGATACGCTTCAAAAAGGAATGTGCTCATCCCACCTGCATCAGCAATAGCCTGCACTCGATTTACTGCATCGTGTTCTTTCCAGGTTGGTGTAGTTTGAACTTACACATTGGTGTCAAACATGATTCAGGCCTCAGGCTTAAAACACCGTGTGTTTTGTGTGCTTGACTTGCAATGACTCCCCGGGATTGAGGAGAGGGGAGAGAAGCTCTGTTTGCTCTCCGTGCTTTGATCCCTTCCCACGTACTGGGAATCCGGGGAGATGCAGTGGGGCAGGTGTGTCTCAGCAACAGGAACATGCCTGCTAAAGGAAGGATGCTCTCCCAGTGCAGCTGGGCATTTGTTAGGGGGCTTCTCTTCGTCCACTACATGGTGTAACCAGCAAGAAACCATGGCCCAAAGAGCTTATGTGGCTGCTGAATGTGAGTATTTCCTCAGGCAGGCAGGAGGCTGCACATCACAGCAGGCACAGGCTGGAATGTCCCACTGCTGCAATGCCCTGCAAGTACTGCAGAGGTCAGCTTGGCACGTCCATGCCTCTCCCCAGCCCTCCACAGGGATCTTGCATTGCTTTGCTCCCATCTCCTCTGTCCTGCCCCAGTTGTTTTGCTACTTTACACTGAATTCTTCCTGGGTGCATTTCACTTCACATCTTGTGCTGTGGTAGGAGAGGGATAACACAGTCAGATGGGCAAGAGACAGGACCTGATAGGCGAATGTGCTTCAGAATGTGCTGTGGTTAAGTGAGGGCAAGGCCTCCTGTGGGATGGATGTCCCTGTGCTTAAAGCAGGGACAGGTACAGCAAAGGTAGAAGAAGGAACAACAGAAGGCAAAAGAACAGCTCCCTTTAAGCTGAGTTGGTGGTTCCTTTGCATGGTTTCTCTCCAGCATCTTCAGAGGCACAATGTGCAGTTGAGGTGGCAGGTTTATGGCTAACAGGAGGGTGCAACACTGTGGTTCTTTGTGTGGGTTGGAAGTAAAAGATCCAGTCAGTCGTGTGTGCTTGGTGATGGTGGTGGGTGAGGGTGTTGCTTTTCTCACATTCAGTGTTCCTTGAACCAAATCAGTTGGATTTCAGGAAACAATTAAGTCATTCCTTTGAAGAGACGGAAAACAACACATACCACTGCTAGCAGCTTTCTCCTGGTTCTTTACTCCAGTGGGAATAAAATCCCATTTTAGATTCAGAAGATGGGTGATAGAACAACAATGATTTAGTCTGTTGGACACACACCTGCGTGCACCCATGGTGCTGCTGTGGGCAGGGTTTCAGTGCAACCCAATGCATAAGACAGGGCTTGTTGTGTTGCCCAAACAGCACCTTGTTGGATCATTGACATGGGAATCACCCGGTCAATCAGCTGTAAAAATGTCAGCTCCAGAGAGGACGTGAACAGCCGAGGCCAAGCAGGGAGGGTCCAGCTGGTGGACATCCAGCCACTCACCCAGGTCTCTAGCAACAGGCTTTGAGGGTAACAGGGTCTCCTGGAGGCAGCTGGTGGGTATTTGGGGTTCAGGTATTTCCCACGCAGGAGGAGGGGGCCCAAAAGATGGTTCATTGCCAATCCCTGCTCCTGTGATAGATGCCAGTCTCTGCCTCTGGCTAGATGGCTGGGTTCTGCTGCCATTTAATTTCTGGCATTACTGATCGATGGGTCCTTCACTGGGTGGGTCCATGGCCCTGCAGCTTCTCATCAACTCGTCGGGTTTTGCTTGAAAACAAGCCCTGGGGATTAAATATTAATCATGTTTTTGCCCCAAGGTTGTGTTGTCCTAGAACTGAAATGCAGTCCTGGTGTCCTCAGGGTCTTGCCTGCCTGTTACTGAGCTCTCCACCTTTAACAGCCCTTCAGAGGGGATCAGTGACAGCTCACTGAGTGCCTTTCTGGGAAGAGAGCAAGTGGCAGAATGTGATTATACAGGGGTTGGATGTGGTTGTGTCAGTGTGACTTGGTGTTGGCAGAGGAAATCCAGGAGTAGAGCTCCTGTTTCACCCCGTTCCTGACCCTCCGCGGGTGAGGTAGTTGTTTTATGTGGATGTTTTACCAATATCCTCAAAATGGGGATACTTCCCTGCATCCCATGGTGATGAAGTTTAACTTTTCGTGTGTTTTCAGAGCCTTTGAGAGGAAACTTAAGTAACACCAACATGAAAGGCATCACCCTGCAGAGCCTTAGAGCCTGTATAAGCCATGCTGGACCTTTAGACCTGTGCAAAGCTGAATGAAGTTATTACCCAGCTGGTTTTTGTATGACTGTTTCTCTGCGTGCTCAGTTTCACAGCAGTGGCTGTTGTGTGTGTGTTCCTCCTGCAGGAAGTTCCACAAGAAGCTGGGCCAGCAGGCATGGCTGGTGGCTGCCATCACCGCCACGGAGTTCCTCATCGTCGTGAAGTATGATCCCTACACGCTCACGCTCTCTCTTCCCTTCTACATTACCCAGTGCTGGATCCTGGGGATTATCCTGGTGCTCACCTGGACAGCCTGGAGGTTCTTCATTCGGTGAGTGGTGGAGATGTGCCATGTTCAGCTCTAGCCTGGGTCTTATGAGAGAAATTGCTTTGGTTTTCCTGGGCTTTGAGTTAGGCCAGACTGAGAGGTTCTACAGCTTCGTTGCAAGAGCAGTTTGCTGTGTGGCCAATTGTCTGAGCTGCCCCAGCATCAGTGATGAGTGAGCCCAGTTAAGTGTGTTTGGTTTGGATGCTGCTCTCTGCAAGTAAATGACAAGCAGCTGCGCAAGGCTGAAAGAATCATAGAACCACAGAGTGGTTTGGGTTGGAAAAGACCTTAAAGCTCCTCCAGTTCCAACCCCCTGCCACGGGCAGGGACACCTTCCACTAGAGCAGGTTGCTCCAAGCCCCTGTGTCCAACCTGGCCTTGAACACTGCCAGGGATGGGGCAGCCACAGCTTCTCTGGGAAAAGTCTGTGCCAGCGCCTCAGCACCCTCACAGGGAAGAGCTTCTGCCTAAGAGCTCATCTCAATCTCCCCTCTGGCAGGTTAAAGCCATTCCCCTTGGCCTGTCCCTACAGGCCCTTGTCCAAAACCCCTCTCCAGGTTTCCTGGAGCCCCTTTAGGCACTGGAGCTGCTCTAAGGTCTCCCCTTCAGGAGCCTTCTCTTCTCCAGGCTGCCCCAGCCCAGCTCTCTCAGCCTGGCTCCAGAGCAGAGCTGCTCCAGCCCTCGCAGCAGCTCCGGGGCCTCCTCTGGCCTCGCTCCAGCAGCTCCATGTCCCTCTTGTGCTGTTGCCCCAGAGCTGGATCAGGACTGCAGGGGGGGTCTCACAGAGCGCAGCAGAGGGGCAGGATCCCCTCCCTGACCTGCTGCTCACGCTCTGGGGGTGCAGCCCAGCACACGGGGGGGTTCTGGGCTCAAGCACACACTGAAGCCGGGTCATGGGGAGCTTCTCCTCACCCAGCACCCCAGGAGGTGTGGAGATGGCCCAAAGCAACAACAGTCCTTGCTCTGTGCAGTGTGCTGTGGTGTTACACTCTGCAAGAGTGGCAGTGGTCAGGCTCCCGGCAGCAGACACATATTGCAAGTGAATTGCTGCCATCAGCAGTTTTAGAGATCTCCAGCCCAAAGGCTCACGTGGGTCACATTATCCCAAGGACACTTGCATCCAGAACAGCCCTGTTGGGTTTGCTGTGTATGAAATAGCTTATTCACATCCCTGCTTCATGTTTGGTTTCCTTTTCAGTGACATCACCCTACGGTATAAGGAGATCAGGAGACAGAAGCAAGAGCACAAACATGAAAAGGACAAATGCTTGAGCAATGGTGATGGACACTCAGCAATGCTGGAGGAACAAAACGGGAACAAACTAAGGGAGAGGAAACTCTGAGCCATGGACAGAAGGCTGAGAGGAACCCGTAGTGCTCAAGTTGGCCTGGTGGACAGTTTCAACCTTATCCTACCTAACTCGTACTTGTCATTGTTAGCTTTCCAAGGTGTGAAATCCTCTCGGGGAAGAGATGTCACTTGGGCATACATACACACCCTTTCTCCTCGTGTGCACCTGGTCAGAGAGGGGGAAAGTCTGTGTAGAGGGAAGTGAGAACTAACACCACTGCAACGAGACAGGATCTTCATCCTGCCATATTTTATGTCTTCCTTGCAAACCAGGTTTGGAGATGAGGGGCTTTACAACAAAGTGCAAAGGGAACGTAGCTGATCTAGCCAGTAAACTGTGAGATTTCCATGGGATGTTTGGGCATTAGGAACACTTGGTTGGAGTGTGCAGATTCCAGGCACAGGGAATGAGCTATTTTTTTAATGCTGAAACTACCTTGAGCTGTGCAGTGAGATCGTGTCAAGTGTCCAGCCAGCACTTCACTGCAGCGACATGAGCACAGGGAAACCTGTGCCCAGGCTGCACAACCTGCACCGTGTCCCACACTCCGCTGCTGTTACAGCCCCTGCAGCACGGGGGCCATTGCCTTTCTCTGAACTGACTTCCAGCATCCTGGAATAGCCTACAGGAGGTTTGTGTTGTATCACAGCTCTGGGGAGACAGACGGCTTCTCCTTAGTTCTTTTGTTTTAATTTATCTTTTAGTCTTGGTCATCTCTTAAATGTGAGGGAGGGGTAAATAAGAAAGGTCAACCTGCCTTTTCTGTATGTGAAGTATAACTTATTACAAGCAGAAACTGGGAGTAGTTGCTCCATCAGTCTTAAGCTGTTTGCCTTATTCTCAGCTCTTTTCCTTTGTTCTCACGAGGGTTTCCTGCCTGGTCCGTGCTGTACGGGGCGCCTCAGGCTCTGCACCCTTCAGAGCTGCCCCATTGCCCCCGAGGTAGCTCCAGACCGAGCAGCCCCCCCGGGTCTGGCCGGATGAGCCCTCCCTGGTGTCACACAGAACAGACCAAGCACGTCATCGTGCTGCCCGTGCAGCAGCAGGGGTCTGCAGGCCGGGCCAGGCCAGGCAGCATTCCTGCTGTGACTCAGCGTCTGGGAGAAGACACTGGAAACCTGGGCTGTGTTTCAGGGGGGGTGTTTGGCTCCTTATTCCAAAATGTGAGGTGCGGCATTAAACATCAGTTCTGTCACCTCTGCTCAGCACCTTTGCCTTGTGTCCAAGGCACCGATGTAACCGCATCACTAATGCAGTGACCTAACGTGGCTGTCAAGGGATGCTCTTCAGGGAGGTGTTTATCCGGGACAACCTGACATGAGCAACCACCACCACCCCTAAAGCTGGGAGTGCAGCCCCAGACTCGAAGTGGCAGGAGAGCTGCAGAGCTGCTGCCTGGCAAACATCCACAGTTTTGATGTGGTTTGGTCTCATGTGTGAGTGACAACCAAGACCCAGGTTTCTCCCATGTTTGCAGTGACCTGGACACTTCCCACCCATGGGGAACAGCTCGGCACTGGGGCAGGCTCAGCTGATGGAGGTTTGGTTGCAGCTGAAGAGCTCCACGGGTGAAGCAGAGCTGATGGGACAGGGGTGAGGCAGAGGAGGGTGACCAAGGTGGGAGGAAGCACCAAGCTCCTTCCTGGAGTATGTGCAATGTTCTGTGGATAGTCGTGCAACGGCTGCTCATAGGTGCTAGTGTTGTGCTGCTGTGAGGTAGTGACGAGTACTATGTACTATGTGTAGTAGCGCTGACGAGGCTGGAAACGGGCAGTGCTGACTTGAGCAGGGATTTGTTTCCATCCCTTTCCCCCTGGAGTCGTTCCAGCCCAGCTTTAGCCCAGTCTCACAGCCCGTGGCTGGCTGTGGTAGCTCCTCCCGGCTCAGCGAGGCTCAGGTCAGTGTATCTCTGTTCTGCTGTAGCCCTGTTCCCTGCATGGAGCAGGTAACAGGCAGACCTGGGAGAATCCATCACTGTTCCTCCTCCCAAAGACCTGCTGAGATACATCTGGAGCACCCGGTGAGGAACACCCAGGGTTGTGGTGCGCCTGTACCCCAGCGACAGGCGCTGCGGCCGCTGTGTTGTAGGTACTCACTGTGTAGGTCCCCTGGTAACAATTCTGGAGCTTTGACCTCATACATAAACCACCGACTCGTTTGTCTTCATCTAAACAGCTTTTACGGTTAGTCTGGGTGCCTGAACCCGTGTAATAAAGCGATGTTTGTTTGCTGCTGTGTTCTTTGGTACAACGGCTCTCCTGGTCTCTCGTCATCCTGCGTGGAGCTGGGACTGAGGGTCTGAATTCCCGCAGAAAGGCTGCTGCATTGGCACTGTCCACATGGATGCTCAAGGTAATGAACTTGTCCAGATTCCAGGGAAATGGATGGTACATCCCTTGGTCAACTGCTGGAATTCAGAAGTGGTTCTTACAAGGGTATGAGGTGGGCTCGGACTATGCACGACCCCCTGAGTGACTCTCTAGTCCCAGTGCTTCCCTTGCAGCCCAAGGCCTGGCATTGCAGGGGGCTCATCGCTGCAATCTTGCCTGCTTTTAGGAATCCTTTTTTGATCAGCTTGAAGTGCTCAAAAGCAGCCTCAAGCAGAGATGATGAAAGGAGAGATGATGAGCCCCACTTAAACAACATTTGGGTGGCATAAAATGAGACCACCCCGATGAAGAGGACGGAGCAGCAGGCTCCCGGTTCCACGCACATCTTGTGTCTTGCTGTGGGTTTTCTTGGCTGGCTTCCGTTGTCAGGAGACAGGAGCAGGATCTCTTCCCATGGGTTGTGCCCTCCTGTCTGCAAGGAGGTTCAGCAGAGGGGAGCTGTTGGCTTTACAAAGGAAAACGGAGGGGAATGGTGGGTGAGAACGTGCTGTGGGTGACTCTTGGAGGTGGTTTCTCTGTTTGGAGCAAGCTCGCAGGGATGCTTTGGGGTTCCTGGGTTTGATGTCCCCCAAGCCCACTTGTGTGGCCTGTTGGATTTAGGGCAGGATTTTAGGTGGTGGCTCCAGGTTGTCACTTGTTGGTAACTTGGGGGGCATCTGCCTGCACCCCTGTTCCTGTCCCCACTTGCACTGGTGCTCCACAGCCCTTACAGCCAGTGCCTCCCCCCTTGCCATACACATGGCTTCAGTCACTGCAGATGTGTCCTCCCAGGTGCAGAGCTAAGGGGAAGCAGCTGCTTTGGAGCATCTGAGGTTCCTAATTAGCTTTAATTGTATGTTAGTAATTAGCTTTAATTGCCTCAGAGACCACTCTGGAGGTACCTGCTTGCAGGTCTGTGATGGGCAGTGGGATGCGGCCATGAGCTTGAAGAGACAGGACCCAGAGGTGACCCCAAGAGGCTGCCAGTCCCAGGGGTCCCATAGGGACACAGTGTCTGATCCCTGTTGTGGATGGGGTTTGGGAACAGGGAGGAAGCCTTGGCCTGTGCTTTTCCTCTTTGTATACCAAGGGGAAAGACTGTTTTGGAGCCCAGAGCTCCTCTCCCACCTGGGCACCGTTTCTGGGTTACAGTCAAAGCCTGGTCTGGTTTCTGCATGAAAGTTATTCCCTGATGGGAAAATCATGGGATCTTCTCCCATTGCTGCTGCTCCTGGATCGACCCGGCACTGGTGAGCACTGGGCAGGGCACTGGGGGTCCTCTGGAGGGTATCTCTGCCCTGGGGTCAGCTGAGAGCCTCTTTGCGTGGGGTACACAGGCCATTCTGTTTTCTCCAAGCAAAGTGAGTCTCTCGCTGTGTGAAATTCCTCCTTGTCCCCCTGGGTCGGTGGCCTGGTGAGCTGTGTGAGGGCAGGGTTGTGGAGCAGGAACAGGGAAGATCTCAGTCCACAGAGAGCAGGTTGGAGCCTGGCTTCAGCGCAGGCACCGCAGCGGGTGCTGAGCTCCTGGTCTCGATGTGCCAAAGGGCTTCGCAGGCCACGGCCCCTGCAAATGGCTCCTGGTGCCTTGGAGGAGGCTCCACGGCTGCTGCACCGGGAGGGGAGCTGAGGGGTTGCCATCATGACCAGACCTTGCACCGGACCCCCCCAAGGACCCTGCACGGCGCTGGGATGGAGGATGGAGGCGGCTGGAGCTCCCGTCCCATCCCTTCAGCGGGAGCCGCAGCCTGGATGCCTGCAGCAGGGAGAGGTGAGGGACCGGGGGTTCGGCTCTTGCGGATGATCCAGATCTCGACTGGCACCTCCTGGGGGCAAAGGCAGGGACACGGGAACTGATGGAGGGAAACACTAATGGGGGTGCACGGGGTGAAGTAGGAGCTGAAGACGTGGAGGTGCTGCGGGGGGAGCGGAGGCTGGTGATGGATCAGGGCGTCCCTGTGCAGCAGGAGGTGGATTTGGGGCTGCAGGATGCTGCTGCTGTGAAGCCGGAGCACGGCTTGGGGAGCCCCAAACCCGGGGGAAGCGGGGGGGTGTCAAGCAGAAGCTGTCTCTGGTTCACCCCAGCACCGAAAATGCCCCTTTCCCCCCCACCCCCTCCGCCAAAGAAGCGATGAGCGGGGCCGCGGGTGGCTGGGGCCGAGGGGAGAGGTTCAGCCCCGGGGGATGCGGCACCCTGATGGCCCCTGAACCCCCCTTCAGCCCCCCCAAAGCCGGTCCCGGGAGGGGGATGACGCTGAGACCGCCCCGCTCATTACACTGGTGAGCGGGAGCACCAGCCCCGCCCCCGGCGCCCGATGCGGGGGGGCAGAGCCGAGCCGGGCAACCCAGCGCATCCCATCGCATCCCGCATCGCCCGCAGCATCCCAGCGCATCCCGTATCGTAGCGCATCCCAGTTCCAGCGGAGCGGGAAGCGGAGCAGCGGCACCGGGCCCGGCTGGGAATCGCCGCACCCCCCGGGGCCGGGACCCGGCCCGTTACCGCGGCCGCTGATGCCGGAGCTGTGGGGGGGGTCCCGGTCCCCGTCCCCGCTCTCTTCCGATCCCCGGTGACTCCACCTGCCCCCAGGTATCGCTCAGTGGCGGCGGGATCCGGGGGCCGGGGTGGGAATGGGGCGGGATCTGGGCACCGGGATCGGGTCCAAGGCAGCGGGGAGCGAGTTTGGGCCCGAGCCCAAATCTCCGTGTTCGGTCAAGTTCTGGCTGCGGGTCCGTTTTCCCGGTGACAACCGCGGCAGCAGCTCGGTGGGTCCCGCTGCTCTGATGGAGGCCGGGCAGGATGAGGATGGGAGAGTGGAAAAGCTGCGCTCGGAGCCGGGACGGTGCGTGCGAGCAGCGGGGCTGGAGGGGAGGATGATGCTGCTGGAGCACCGAGCTCACCCGTGAGATGAGTTTAGCCCGGTCCCAGCCTTCCGCAAACCCGGGCAGGGGGGGTCTGAGTCTGGGAGGAGGAAGAGGATGAACGCGGGGATCACTGCTGCGCTTTGGGACTTGGGATGTGACATTCCAGGATTGCGGCACGCTCCGGAGCTGTGTGGGGCTGTACCCGTGGTGGTCCAGCAGCTCCGGGACCAGCAACCGGGGTTCTGCATGAGCTGTTTGGGCCTCGGATGGTCCCGATGCCACAGTGACTCCCCCTCCCGATGTCTGCAGGGAGGTCCCCCCCCTTCCAGAGGGGACACGCGGTTCTGTTGCTGTTTCTCTCCCCACATGGAGTGGTTTTATCGTCCCCCCAAGCAGGAAAAGGCCCCGGAGCTCTGCAGCAGCTGAGCAGGACAGGGGGGATGCGGCGGGCGAAGGTTCTGCCGAGCCTGGAACCCCTCGGGTTTGGCTTTCCCAGGCAGGGATCTGAACGGCGGGTCGGGGCGGAGGGGGAGCATCTCGGTGCGATGCTCACAGGGAATCGCTCAGTTGACATAAGCCGCAGCAAATCCCTCCCCGAGCTCCTTCCCTCCCGGCGGGGAAAGGCCGGTGCCGCTCTGCTGAGAGCGGCGGGTTCAGTGCCTGAGCTGGAGCCTGCAGTCGGCTTCTGCCTGCGGGTGGTGCCTCGGGAAGGTGCTGCGGAGAGCTCCCGAGGAAGGGATGTTTGGGGAGGAAAGCTTTGAAAGCAATGGAAAACTGGGAATTCTTTCAAATTTTGGAATTTCTTTCCCATTTCCAAAAGGAATTGCAAGGAAACGGTGGGTTTTTCCAAGGAGGGGTTGTCCTTCTGCAGAGAAAGTTGGTCCTGGAAAACTTCTGTATTTTCATTTCACTGGGAAGCAGGAACAGGAGCGGAGCCTCCTGTGTGGGCACAGGGGGGTTCAGGACATAAAAAGAGGCTGTTTGGGGTGAATCTCTGTAGTGTTGCACTGTTGGGATGTCAGTGCGGATCTCCAGTGCTGAACCTGTGCCTTAAGCTGAGCTCAGTCCATGCATGACACGAGTTCAGCATGTTCTCAGCCAAGAGGTTGCTGGGTGTTTATCTGTTGCACACGGGGTCACAGCTGAGGAAGGAGGTTGGGGATGAAATGGGCATCTCCAGCCCTGCTGGCATTTGGGTGAGGGACTTGATTCCATTTAGGAGACCCCCCTCCTCCTGCTGTTATCACCCCCTTGCAGAGGATGTTCCCAGCCACATCAGACCAGCGTGGTTGATAGTTTACGCTGTAACACACTGCAACTTCCACCTTTCCCTGTTAAAATCCAAGCCCAAATGGTTTGGGAGGGGCTTGGTCATCCCCACAGTGCCTGAGCATCCGAGCTGAGCTGGGAGATGGAACCCAGGTATCAGTGACTGTCCGCCCGAGGCCAATCCTGCTCTTCCTCCCATGTCATGGGTGGGCTCTGGGGCTGTGTGAGCCCTGGAGGGGACTTGGAGGGGCAATGGAGATGGGAGAGGGGAGGGTCAAGTGAGGTCCCTGCGCTTGGGTATCCAGGATCACCGTTTGTGGGATCATTGCATCAGCAGATCATGATCCTTGGTCTCCTGGCACAGACGCTGGGGAGCCGGGGGAAGCCGGCAGGATGCTGGCTGGGTTCCTGTTGGATTTAGTTGTTGGGTGTTTGGGGGGGATCCCAAATCCCTTTTGCACAGTGGATAGAGCCTGGATCAGTCCCCTTTGGCATCGCAGGATGCCTTCGCTGGGCTCTCTTCAATGAGCAGCTTCCTTGTGTTTAGGATGCAGCTCACGTAGGGCTCACCTGGGAAAACCCCTTCAGTGAGGAAGGCAATGGAGCTTTCTGCTGCAGGAATTGACTCCTGGGGAGCGACATCCCCTGGATGGAGAGCAGCAAAGAGCTTAAAGTGCTCCTGGAGGGGAAACATCACACAAAGAGCAATGGAAACTGGACCTATTAAATACTCCCAGGGCAGATCGTGCAGCTCCCAGCGGAGTTTCAGCCCCTTCCTTAGCTCCTGTTGGTGACTGAGATACTTCAGTGCACGTTTGCTCCGTGCCTGGAAGAGCTGCCGAGGCCAGGAGCGATGGAGGGGCAGCAGCTCTGGAGCTCAGCCCCCAAAGGCAGCAGGTTTCTCATGTCTGCCTTTATCCTGACTAGTTTTCCCGTGTGTTTCAGGCTGTCCCAGCTGCCGGGAGCGTTTGCCATGGACCAGGGGCACGTCAGCAGCCACCGCCTGAGTGGTGAGTACCTGCACCAGCCCGGGGGGACACGGAGTTGCTCCCGAGGGATTGTCCATCCTCCTGCAGAAACCCTTTGCTGTGCACACACTGAGATTTGGTTTCCTAATACAAGGGTAAAACCCTCAACTCCCCCCCACCAAGCTTTCCAGCAGTGAGCAGGGACAAGTGGGAAGCGGGATCCCAGCTGAGCTGGGATTTGTTACTCAGAAGCAGGAGCCAGTAAAGGGTTGTTTTGGCCCAAATTTTGCCCCGTTCCCATAGCGGGAACGTGGGAACTCCTTGGAGCTCGATGGCTCCGTGTGCGGGAGCGCCCTGGAAAGCTGCATCGGTGCTTCCCCAGTGTCCTCAGCTGGGATGTGGGGATAAATCACAGCCCTTTGCACATCAGAAGGGGTTGGGGCGGAGGGAGCAGGACCCAGCTCCTACTCTGAGGCTTTAACCCCTCAGATCCCTCTGGGCTGCTCGTGACCCTCTGGAGGGCTCAAGATCCGGGTTTGGATGCGAACAGCCGGTTCCCTCTGGGAGCCCCTTTGCTGGGCTCCTGCCGGAGGTCCAGGAATGCCGCGGCTGTGCTCGGCTCTAGGAATTTCCCTGTCTCGGGCGTTCTCCGGCTCCGAAGCCGCTGCCGAAGGCAGGAGCGCTGCGATGCGGCGCGGGGCTCCCCCGGCAGGAGGAACCCGGTTTGGTCTCTTCCCCCTCTTCCTTTGTGCTCGGCTCAGTGAGTGGTGTCGCTGATGTGCGGGAGGCTGGTGCAATGCAGCAGGAGCTCAGCCGAGCAGCGCTGCCGCCGCCAGCCCCGGCTCCCCCCCGGTACCGCCGGCAGCGCTCGGGGGTCGGTTTGGTTGGTTTTCGTTTCCCATGTTTCTGGATTTCCCCGGCAGCCCCAGCCTGTGGTACCCAGCAGTGCGGGTCTCCCTGTGCTGGATGGACAGGGTGATGCAGATGTGCACTGTGCACATCTGGATGGGGAAGGGACCCCGGTACTCCGGGGTGATGCAGCCGTTCGCTGATTTCCCTCCTTTCCTGGGTAAATACCCGTGCGCTTCACTTCCCGTGAGAGCAGAGCGAGCACTGGGATGGTTTTGGCTCCCAAACCTGCTGTCTGTCCCATTTGCCACCCGCCCAAGCAGGACAACGCAGTTTATCCCCCACTTTGGCCGATCCCATGCTCATAGCTCAGAGCTGAGCTCCAGGCATGGAAGCAGCCGCAGATGGAGGCTCCCCCCGGGCCGTGGCCCGCTCACGGTGCCCCCTGTCCCCCCGCAGTGACCGCGAGCCCCCCACGGTGGGAGATCGGGATCTACGCCGCCGGCGCCGTGGTGCTGCTGGGGGTGGCTGCGCTCAACCTCTGGAAGCTCTGGCGCTCCGGGACCTACCCGGCACCTTCCCCCTTCCCCAACTACGACTACCGGTACCTGGAGCAGAAGTACGGGGCGGCGCACTTGGGCACCAAACCCAAGGTAAAGGGGTGGAAACCTTCACTGGCCTCCTTTCCCTTTGCAACACGGAGCTGCTGGAGGGTCAGAACCATCCCCAGCATCCTCTGTGCTGCTGGGGAGTGGGGGGGGGTGTCAGCATGGAGCTGGGTCACAGGAGCTGTGGAAGGTGCAGGGTTTTTTGCAGCAGCTTGTGGCCTGGCAGAGGCTGTCAGACATCCAGAAAGGCGGCAGCGGATCCCTGCTGTCCCCTGGTTTTTATGGAATCCCAGAGTGGTTTGTGTTGGAAGGGAGCTCAAAGCTCCTCCAGTCCCAACCCCCTGCCACGGGCAGGGACACCTTCCACTAGAGCAGGTTGCTCCAAGCCCCTGTGTCCAACCTGGCCTTGAACACTGCCAGGGATGGGGCAGCCACAGCTTCTCTGGGCACCCTGTGCCAGCGCCTCAGCACCCTCACAGGGAAGAGCTTCTGCCTCAGAGCTCATCTCAATCTCCCCTCTGGCAGGTTAAAGCCATTCCCCTTGGCCTGTCCCTACAGGCCCTTGTCCAAAGCCCCTCTCCAGGTTTCCTGGAGCCCCTTTAGGCACTGGAGCTGCTCTAAGGTCTCCCCTTCAGGAGCCTTCTCTTCTCCAGGCTGCCCCAGCCCAGCTCTCTCAGCCTGGCTCCAGAGCAGAGCTGCTCCAGCCCTCGCAGCAGCTCCGGGGCCTCCTCTGGCCTCGCTCCAACAGCTCCATGTCCCTGTTGTGCTGTTGCCCCAGAGCTGGATGCAGGATGCAGGGGGGGTCTCACAGAGCACAGCAGAGGGGGGGGATCACCTCTAATTCCCTGTTGCTGTTGCAGCGAGGGGTGACCCCGGGGGCACAGAGGGGGCTGGAGAAGACATCACCCACCCGCAAGAGCAGCCTGAGGGCAGATGACACCTTGGAGAGCATCAACGAGCTGGGGAGCCTGGAGCTGATGAGCAGGGACCTGGGCCTGGCCGCCTACGGCCCCCTGAGGAAATCCATCTCTGCCGACTCGCTGAGCTCCATCTCGTCCATTGGGAACAACTTTGGGCAGGAATTCACAGTGGGGCAGGTGGAAGTGTCCATGGAGTACGATGCAAAGGCGGCTGCCCTGCACGTGACGCTGCTGCAGGGCAAGGACCTGCTGGAGAAGGAGGACGCTCGCTTTGAGTCCTGCTTCATGCGCGTCAGCCTGCTCCCGGCCGAGCAGATCGTCGGCATCTCCCGGGTGAGCTCCTCTGCGTGGAACCCCCATTGCATGTGGTGCTTGGGTTCAGCATCCCTTGGCTGAGCTCCCCAGGGCAGCGATTGGGCCTTGGTAGACATAGAATCATGGAGTGGTTTGGGTTGAAGGAACCTTAAAGCTCCTCCAGATCCAACTCCCTTCCACTAGAGCAGGTTGCTCCAAGCCCCTGTGTCCAACCTGGCCTTGAACACTGCCAGGGATGGGGCAGCCACAGCTTCTCTGGGCACCCTGTGCCAGCGCCTCAGCACCCTCACAGGGAAGAGCTTCTGCCTCAGAGCTCATCTCAATCTCCCCTCTGGCAGGTTAAAGCCATCCCCCTTGTCCTGTCCCTACAGGCCCTTAGGAAGAGCCCCTGGGGTTGGTTGGTGCAGGATTTTTGGAGCCCTGCTTGGGGGAATGTTCAGCATTCCACAGTATAGAGGGATCCTGGATGTGTTTGTGCATGAGTCCTGGCAGAGGCAGAAGTTCCTCCCTCTTGGCTGGGGTGGGTGATGACTTTGCTCTCTCTGTGTGGCTTATGGCAAGTTTTCCCACTCGGTTTTCCCTGCTCCAGGTCTGGGGATGCTTGCTGAAGATGGAAGAGCAGTTTGGGGTGGGATATGGGGGGGAGGCAGCGCTTTGGGCACATGATGTCCCCATGTGCTCTGTCCCCCTGTCGCAGCCTCCTCATCATTCCGTGGCACTTCCCCTCCTCTCATGGGATGTGGCAGCCGATGAACCAGGCAGCTGCACCGCAGGGCCAGGCTCAGAGGGGATTTGGGGTGAAACCTCCCTTCGTATGTGCCCCAAATCTGCTCTGGGAAAGCCGGAGCCATGTTTCCGTTTGAGCAGCTGCTTTGGGCAGAGCTCAGCTCGGCCCGTTCGATCCCATCAGGATGCTGAGGAAGGAGGAGGAAGCTCCATCCCACGGGAGAGCCGTGTCCATGGGGATGGAGGCTTCGCTCCAGCAGCACAGCCCCGCTGCCTTCAGTGCTCACTGCGCCCTTTAACAGCGTTTCCCCACCCGAGGATCAGGCTCGTTATTTATGCTCTGAGATATTCATTATTTAGCGTCATTATTTATAATTCACCAGCACCATTTACCCTCTTCTGCTGCCCTGAGGCCACCCATAAACACACATTTGGTGCTTTTCCCTTCATGCTTTGCAGTACTTGTGGTTGTTTGGGGTTTTTCGATAGCAGCTGATGCTCCTGTGGTACTTCTCATCCAAAGAGCCCAAAACACAGCGTCTGCTGCACTCAGCCTTCAGTGCTGTGAAGCAGAGAGTGCGAAGCTGCTCTTCCTATAGAGGCACATTAATCCCTTGGGATGCTGGAGGTCGGTGGTACCCTATGGGAGTGCAGGGACTGCTGTGCTGGGAGAGGGTGATGAGGGTACCTCAGAAACTGCTTCGTGTCCTTCATCTCAAGGATGGAGCAGGTCTGGGAGACAGACAGACATGAGACAGTCCTTGGGGTGAGATGAACCAGCTCCTCACTGCTGCTGGGCAGTCTGGTGGCTCTTCATAGAATCCCAGACTGGTTTGGGTTGGAAGGGACCTTAAAGCTCCTCCAGCCCCAACCCCCTGCCATGGGCAGGGACACCTTCCACTAGAGCAGGTTGCTCCAAGCCCCTGTGTCCAACCTGGCCTTGAACACTGCCAGGGATGGGGCAGCCACAGCTTCTCTGGGCACCCTGTGCCAGCACCTCAGCACCCTCACAGGGAAGAGCTTCTGCCTCAGAGCTCATCTCAATCTCCCCTCTGGCAGGTTAAAGCCATTCCCCTTGGCCTGTCCCTACAGGCCCTTGTCCAAAGCCCCTCTCCAGGTTTCCTGGAGCCCCTTTAGGCCCTGGAGCTGCTCTAAGGTCTCCCCTTCAGGAGCTTCTCTTCTCCAGGCTGCCCCAGCCCAGCTCTCTCAGCTGGTCTCTGTAGGATGAGGTGATGGGCTCCTGGAGCCCAATGGGTTCAGGGCTGAGCCCCCAGTTCCCGCAGCAGGACCCTTTTCCCACCGCAGCCCCAACTCTGGGTGGGTGGGGGGAGCTGGTTCTCTGCTTTACTCCATGACGCTTCCTTTTAGGACAAACCCTGGTCTGTGGGCGGTACCTCGGCTGCTGAATGAAATAGAGCTGGAGTGGGCGAAATCTAGTCTCTAAAGACATGATTTTGGAGCAATTCCCCCCCACAGCACTTTGGGCCAGGCAGTGACCAGCACCTGCAGGATGCGGCCACAGGGAGCTACTGTGGTTGGGTGGAGAATACCTTTCATCCCATGGAGGCTGGCACCAGCTCCCTTGGGCAGGGGATGAGCTGCCCTCACCACCCCAGAGCCAAGCACCCTCCTCGCAGTTCCCATGGGAGAAACAGGGTAGATCCTGGACACAGCCCCACAACGTGGTGTGTCTGAAGGGAACATCCCCCTCCCTGCGCAGATCCAGCGCAGCGCTGGTGCTGTGGCCTTCGAGGAGCGGTTCTCGGTGCCGCTGGAGCCCGCGGCGCTGGAGGAGCAGAGTCTGCGCTTCTCCGCCTTCGGCATCGACGAGGACGAGCGGAACGTCAGCACCGGCGTGGCCGAGCTCAAGCTCTGCGACCTGGACCTGGCCACGCGGCCCTTCAACGCCTGGCTCTACCTGCAGGACATGAACAAGGTGAGCAGGGGCTGGTCCAGCTCCCACCCGGGCTTTGGGGTTCTCCTCTCTGCTGGGCTGGGGTCAATGGTTGATGGGACATTGTATCCCTGGGGTTGATGCTGATGGCATGTTGTGTCCCTGGGGTCAATGCTGGTGGGGTGTTGTGTCACTGGTTGATGTGATGTTGTGCCCCTGGGTTGATGCTGATGGGATGTTGTGTCCCTGGGGTCAATGGTTGATGGGATGTTGTGTCCTTGTATCGATGCTGATGGGACATTGTGTCTGTAGGCAGTGGACACGGTGGGGGAGATCCTGCTGTCCCTGAGCTACCTGCCCACAGCTGAACGCCTCACCGTGGTGGTGGTCAAAGCCAAGAACCTCGTGTGGACCAACGGCAAAGTGACCGCAGGTGAGCAGCGATGCCAGTGGTGCAGGGCCCCCTGGTCTTGGGTTGGCTGGAGAGGGGCTTTCATCCAGGTTCAGAGAACCATGGAGTGGTTTGGGTTGGAGGGACCTTCAAAGCTCATCTGGTCCGACCCCCTGCAATGAGCAGGGACATCTTCAGCTAGAGCAGACCTCTATAGCGTGACCTTGAATATTCGTAGCAATGGGATATCTACTACCTCTTTGGGGAACCTGTGCCAGTGTCTCACCACCCTCATAGAATAGGGTGAAATAGAAAAACCCACCTCATCATATCTGTTTGTTGTGTTGTGCACTCGGGGTGGGAGAGAGGAACAAGCCTGAAGTGATTCGGGAGAAGAAAAAGCACTTATCCAGTCATTTTCTACTGAAGTTCTGGAGAATGTTCCCACCACTTAGGCCAAGCTGAACAAATGTTCTTCCTTTAACCCCTAATGTCAAACCTATGAACTTAACCCATTACACCACATGGGTGTTCATTGGAGAGGCTCCTGTTGAGGACAGACCCCACCAGGAAGGTCTCCATACCCCAGGACAAGCTCACACTGACGCTGGGTCTTTTCTGTCCCCCACTCTCGCAGACCCCTTCGTCAAGGTGTACCTGCTGCAGGACGGGAGGAAGATCAGCAAGAAGAAGACAGCGGTGAAGAGGGACGACACCAACCCCGTGTTCAACGAGGCCATGATCTTCTCTGTGCCGGCCATCGTGCTGCAGGTCCGTCCCAGCCCGGGGAGGGGGGACACACATCCCATTGCTCCCCGAATCCCTGCACTAGGGAGGGGGTCCTGGGGTCTGAGGGGTTTGGGGGGGTTGTGGGAGCTGTGGGCTGAGGCTGTGTATGTGCATGTGTGGTTTGGGGGATGTACACATGGAGTAGGGGCTATAGGGGATATGTGTGCGTATGAGGGGGTGTATGGGTGGGATATGGCCGTTGAGGGGTGGTTGTGTGAGTTGGGGGTATAGGGGGATGCAGATGTATAGGATGAGGTTGTGCATGTGGATGGGGGCACGTATGGGTTTAGGGGATGTGGGGGAAGAATGGAGGGGTGTGTCAGTATGGGGGTATGGAAGGATGTGTATATATGTATATACAGGGCATGGCAGGGTGTGGGGAGAAGCATATTCAAGTGGGGGGTGGGTATGAATGGGGTGGGGGTACAAGGGATGGGTGTATACTGGGGTGTAGCTATTTTGGGGGGTGTTCATGGGATGGAGGTGCAGGACGTGTACATATGGGTTAGCATTAGGGGTACGTTTGGGTGCAGGTGTGTTTGGGGACACGAACATGGCAGTGAAGCGCTTGGGCTGTTGTGTTCCCCCCCCAGGAGCTGTCCCTGCGGGTGACGGTGGCCGAGTGCGGTGAGGACGGTCGCGCTGACAACACGGGGCACGTCCTCATCGGCCCCGCGGCCAGCGGCATGGGCACCACGCACTGGAACCAGATGCTGGCCACGCTCAGGAGGCCCGTGTCCATGTGGCACCCGCTCCGCAGAAACTAAGGCTGAGGGGGGGTCCCTGCACCCCGGGACAGCGGCACAGGGGGTCGGGGTGGCCGGGAGCCGCCGGGGCTGCAGCCGGGCAGGGGCTGGGCCAGGCTCTGCAGCACTGGGAGGACTGAGCGGCTGGAGCATCCCGCTCCCAAAGCACTGGAGGATGGAGCAGCTCCTTGGCTGTGTCTCACCCCATCCGGGATGTCCTCGCGTGTGCCACGGGCTGTGAATGGACCTGCTGAGAAAGGAGTCTCCATCCAAATGGACCAAATGCAGCACAACCTCCCAGACTGTTCCCGAGTATCCCGGGGGGGCACCAGTGGTGGCCTCGAACATGGACCCTGAGGGCTGCTGGGGATGGGGTGGGCTTCGGTGAAGGGTGGTTTTGGTTGGATGGGAGGATGGAGAGGGATGATAAAGAGCTGGCACGGTGTGGCTTCACTGGGTGAATGTGGTTGCTCTGGGCCAGTGTGGCTTTCCTGGGGGGTTTCAGAGGGATTTTGGTGCCAAAACATTGCCAATGAGGATGGAGAAAGGGAGAAATGACAGCAGAGGAAAAGATCATTGTTACAGGTGGGGTTTCCTTCTGTGTCCTCTCAAGCAGAGCAAATCTCTGCCCCTTGCTGTGGAGGGGTGGCTGGACTTGGCCAAAGGGGGTTCAACCTCTTGGGTTGAAAGAGACCTCTCAGGGCTGAGAGTCATCAGTTGGGGGCAGCTTTTCCCACCCCAGCCCCTTTTCCCAGCAAAACCAACCCTCAGGGCTGCTCCCAGCAGCAAATTCCTGCTCTTTTAACACAGATCTCACAACTGCGGGGGTATTTTTTACAGCCCCCGGCCCTGGAATCCACTTTGACTTGCTCATCCCAAAGCTCCCTCGTTTTACCCAATGTCTGGGTGCAGAGAGGAATGTCCTGGCCCTGTGACAGAAGGCAGAAGCAAGAGTTCCCCGATTTCACCATTTTTAAGCCCAGCTCCTGTTTCAGGGGGAAGGGAGGGGAAAAACCTGGATCCTGGCTCCTGCCGGCAGCAAGGGCCCTGGGTCAGGTTTGGGGTGTTGAGGAGCCAATGGCCACGCTGTTTTCTGGATGGAGGGCTCTGATGGAGCACCCCTATGGCACGGGATGCTCTGGGGACTCATCCCTCACTCCCACCTGCAGCATTCCAGCAGGAAGCTGGGCAGTCGGGGGGTCTGGGGCTGTTTGTTCACCAGAAAGGGGTGAGCGTGGTCAGAGGTGGCTGTTTGAATAATTTGAGCAGGGAAAAGTGTGTGAATGAGCCATTTATCCCAGATTAAAGACAACCCCTCCCGGGCTCGCAGCAATTCTCCTTCCTGCTCATCTCCCTTTCCCGCCTGACCTTCTTTCGGGATGAGGCTGCGATTCCTGCGGCGTTCCCCCCTCGCAGGCACCGCTCTGCTCATTCCCGTTACTCACAGATTCCCTTCTCCCACCCTCTGCCTCCTCCTCCCAACCCAGCGCAGGAGCCCCGTGTCCCATCTGCTGCCAGCGGGGCCGGTGCCATCCCGCCGCGGGCTGACGCACACCGGCCCTGGGCATGGGGGTATGAGCCAGGGCAGCGCCGGGCTGGCCCAGGACTGATGGAGGGGTTTGAGGGATGAGGTTTACTGAAGGGTGAGGAGGGTTTTGGATGTGGTTCTCAGCATGTGCCAACAGCAGCTGGAGTTTGGTGGTCAATTTGCTTATGTGCTACCTCACCTTGCGTTTGGGAAGAGACAGATGGAGAAATGCTTGGCTGTCCTGCAGCCCCTGCTGAGCCTTTGGGCAGGATGAGCTGAGGGCCTTCCACTGCTACTGAAATATTGATGGGCAAAATGTGTGCTGTTCAGCCCCAAAATGATGGGGAATATGTGGTTTGGGGCTTTTTGTGTCCCCGTCTCCAGCCATTCCTCTGTGGAGGCACCTCAGCACCTTCATCCTGGGGCCTGTGTGTGCCACCCTGGGGTTAGGTGGCTGCAGTTAGGTGGTGATGGGGTCTGTTGGGTACTGGTACCTGCTTGAAGCCATCAATGAGAAGGGGATAGGGCAGGGGCTGTGGGTGGATGGAGAGGTGCTTTGGAGATGAAGATCAACAAGCAAAAACCATGGAAGATGGATTGGTTTTGGGGGTACAGGACCAGGGAACAGGCAGGGACAGGGGAGTCTGAACGTGCGGCTCCCTCCTGCCTGCGCAGACCTTGCAGGGCTGGACGTGCCTTTGCCGCTGTGGATCTTCCCTCTTGCTTCCCAGGGAGCTTTGCAGGAAGGGCAGGACAGGGAGAAGAAATGCAGCTCCTCTGAGGTGTGGGAAGGGAACAGCAGGCAGTGAAGAGGGAGAGACCTCACCAGTGCTGTGCAGGGGGACAGTGAGAGCAGGCAGTGGATGGCGGCTCTCCCAGAGCATGTTTTGGAGCAGGGTCAAGTCTTGAGGCCTCTCCATCCCCACACAGCCCCAGAGCAGGACTGAGCCCTGCATGGGCCACTTCCCACAGGGATGCATCCCTGGCTGCTGTGTGGACACACCAGTGCCACTCTGACAGTGAGCAGTGCCAGAGGACTGCTGGGCTGGGGCAGTGGAGCTGGAGCACCCACTCTCTTGTCACCCTCCCTGGAGGAGAGGCTCACCAGAGGCTTTCAGCTCCTCTCATGTTCCTGCTCACGGACATTTGTCTTTTTACTGTAGCAGGAGAAACACCCCAGGGGCAGCTGGTTGCTTCAGGCATTTAGTATCCATCTTTACTGGCATTCTCCAGCCTCTCCCTGTACATCCATCACTTTGTCAGTGAGGATAACCAGGACAAACAGAGCTGCTCTCCTTCCTCTGGCTCAGCTCTGTGGTCCAGGGAGACCCAGTGACTCTTTACTGAGGCACATTAGCTCCAGGCTGTCTGTCACCACCCAAAAACGAGAGCTCCCACCTTCCCCTTGGAAGCTTTAGCAGCATCTTTGGCTTTCACAGTCTGACCCGTGACTTCAAGGCTTAAAAGAAGCTGTTGAGCTCCTTCACTTCTCCTTGTCTCTCTTCTTGCTCTTCCTCTGGCTGGTGAGCTCGCTGAGCTTCTTGTCCAGGCGCCGCTGGAGATCGGCTCTCTTGGCCGGGTCCAGGGAATTGTCTTTGGAGCCGCTCCCGGGATACAGGACCCCTTCCCTGCTGATGCGCTGCCGCGCCTGCGCCTTGGCCTTGTCCCCACAGCCATGAACCTGGGGGGGAGACAAAGGACACTGGTGGGAAACAGGGAATGTGATCACACATGTGGGAATGGGGTGTGTTTGCTCCCAGAGCCTGGAATTCCAGTTGTCTTTCACTCCACCCATGTGAACACCTGGATCTTCCTTGGCTTTCACATGAGAGCCAGGAATAAACCAGAGCTCCTGATTTGTTCTCTGCTAACACAGAGAGACTTGGGGGGGGGAAAGGAGTGAAACAGGACAAGTGGCTTGGGAAATAAGAAGAGACCTTCTTAGCCATTATCTGCTGTTCAGTGTCCACTTTTTAATTCAGTGGAATTAAAAAGCTTCATAACACTAATTCTGCGCAGGCAAGCTTTCTCCAACCCCAGTCTGTGCTGAAGCCCAGGCCCTGCTTAAGGTTTAAGCCAAGTTCAAACCATCCTGAATCATCTCCACCAGGTAGGATCCCAGCCTGTTTTGCTGTGACAGACCTCCCTGTCCATGGAGCTGGAACAGCCCCTGGCCCACAGCTCCTGGCCAGGATGGGGATTGCTGAGCCCACGGCCTGATCTGAACCAGCCATAGCTAAGAGATCCTACAGACCTGCCCTGAAACAGGCAGTAACCCCAAATCAGCAGGGGCTGAAGCACAGGCATCAGTCAGTGGGGTCTGCTGTGCTGCATGGGGAGGGGTTCAGCAGCTACAAGGAGGGCATGAGCCATAGAATCGCTGAATGATTTGGGTGGGAAAGGACCTCAAAGCTCCTCCAGCTCCAACCCCCTGCCCCGGGCAGGGACACCTTCCACTAGAGCAGGTTGCTCCAAGCCCCTGTGTCCAACCTGGCCTTGAACACTGCCAGGGATGGGGCAGCCACAGCTTCTCTGGGAAAAGTCTGTGCCAGCGCCTCAGCACCCTCACAGGGAAGAGCTTCTGCCTCAGAGCTCATCTCAATCTCCCCTCTGGCAGGTTAAAGCCATTGCCCTTGGCCTGTCCCTACATCCCTTGTCCAAAGCCTCTCTCCAGGTTTCTTGTTGGTCCCTTTAGGCACCTCTCCTCTGAATAGGACGAGAGGCTCAAGCCCCTTCAGATGCCTCCAGACATGTGCTGGAGCCCCCGTTATGGCCAGGCTGGGGTAGGAGGTCTCAGGCTATTTCACACTGAAGCCTCATAACATCTGGGAAAAAGGCTGAACATTGAGAAGCAACAGAAACTCGTTGACATGGATTTCATCCTTCCAATGGTGTCTTGTTGGAGGTCTCATTGCAATTCAGCAGGGAGAGACAGTTCTGCAGGAAAGAAATTTACATCCACACTGGATTGTGAATGACCATGAATACAGCGATTCTTTGCCATGGAAACAGATAGTGCTTGACAGGGGGAACATCCATGTGGAGGATTTATAGGTCAGCTGCTAAATGTTGCTAAGCTCCATGCAGTGAAGAGCTGCGCCTGAGGGATGCGGGACGAGGATGATGGGCACAGGAGGCTGCAGCTCAATGGATAATCATCACCTCTCAGCTCATGTCCTTGTCACAGCCACGTCAGCTCTGCCCCCAGGACTCAAACCCTGAGGCCAGCTTGCAATGAGCATCATGCTGCCAAGCCTGGAGGCTTGAACTTGTCTGCCTGCCTCTGCACCCAAACAGAAAGATGAAGCCTGACATCACTTTAACCTTAGTTTCCTTCCTTCCTTCCCAGATCCGGGGAGGAAAGGGCTGTCAAGCAGCTACGGATGAACTGCAAGACAGAAGCTGTTGGTTCAGTGGCCATCACACTCCCACGTTGGTGCAGGATGTTACAGAGCTGCTGAGATGCCTGATCAAGAGTCCTCCACCGCAAGAAAGCACAGCAGAGGAGGCAGAGGGACTGCTGCCACTCAGCTATGGATGGGAGCTAGAGCTGAGGCTGCACAGTGTGGAGCAGCTCAGCTCCAAGCCAGCAAGGCACTTAAGGAAATGCCTAATTGCTGCTCTGTGCGGGCTCAAGCCTTGTCTTGTCCCCAGGCTGCAGAGCGAAGCTGCAGAGAACTGGGAACAGTGTGTCCAGACTCCCTCAAGTCACCGCCTTAGGCTCATGCCTCTCTGTCCTCTCTGCCTTGCTTTATCCTGCACAGCCGGGAGTGTAAATCAGAATCATAGAATGGTTTGGGTTGGAAAGGACCTTTAGATCATCCAGTTCCATCCCCCTGCCAGAGAATGGTACAGAAGGGCACAAAGCAAGAGAGGGAAGCAGCAGCAGCTCTCAGGAGGCAGCGTGCAGAGCCCAGATGTTAACATCTGCAGCTCCAGCTAAAGCTCTGCCAGAGAGGGTTCTGCTTTCAATCCTCCCAAGGAAATCCTGCCTGGGAGCTCCCTCATCAACCCCCTCCCCTGCAGCCCCCCTGTACCTCCGGGATGTGGTGGCTGAGGCAGAAGCGGCGGTGGCAGTGGTGGCAGAGCTGGCCCAGGGTGGTGACACTGGCTTTGCAGCGGAGGAAGCCGCACGTGTTGTCAGCTTTGATGGCAGCAGAAATCAGGGCGTCGATGTCTTCTTCTGCCTCCGCTGGCTTGCCTGGGGAGCAGAGACCACACTGAACCACCTGCACGGACACTGAGAACAACCCCAGCGCACCCGCCTGGGCTGGGGAGGAGCAGCACGAGTCTGGGGGTCACTGTTTGCAGGGACTGGGATTTCAGCCCCCGAGACCTGTCATTCAGAGGCATGAGCTCAGGGCTCCCTCCTGCAGCGTGCCAGGGTGCCTCCCTCTGCTAAAAGGGAAGAGGAAGGGAGTGTGTCTGGCAGGGACGACAGCAGCTCCTGGCTCTGTTTTCCCCTACCTCTGTGATTAGCAGGCTGCACGTCCTTCAGTGTGGGCCAGATACTCCTCTTAGTTCCTCTCCCTACATTTAGGAGCCTCCAATCTAACTCCTGAGCCTGGGAAAGGGTCCCCAGTGGTTTTATTTTGATCTAAGGGAAGTGTCACACCCCTCTCCACAGATGCTGCAGCCAAGTGATGCACGTTCCTGTCAGTCCTCACATCTCTGCACTGACAAGCATCAGCGCTTTCTAAGAGCCACATCCCATGCTCCATGCACACAGAGAAATCCCAAGGCCTGGAGGCACAACTATGAGGATTAAGTTGCACAATCCATTCAAGTAAGCCCCTTAATTGTGCTGGTTATGAATAGAGTGACCTACCTTTGGCTTCACCTTTGTCTTTCTTCCTGCCGCCGGCCTTGGGCTCCTGAGCCTTCCTTGCTGCCTCCTCCCGTCTGGCTTTCTCCCTCTGAACCCTCTCGAGGTGCAGGGCTTTCAGGTCCACCTTCCCCGAGCCCTGGCTGCTCCCTGCTGGCTCAGCAGGGGCAGGGGTTTCGCTGCTGGGGTGCTGTGGCTGAGGAAGGGGATGCTGCTCGCTGGGGGAGGCGGCTGCAGGCAGTGCAGGCTCGGTGGGCTCTTTCCTGCGGACACTGATGTACCGCTCCCTGCCCTCCCCGGTGCTCCCGTGCTGCAGCCCCAGCTCCTCGGCCATCTGGTGAACCAGCATCCGATCGTGGGCATTGAGGGATGGGGGGAAATCCAGCTGCACCTCACTGCTCTCCAGGAAGGCCATCAGCATGGCCCTCAGCCTCTCAGCACCACTTTTTGTCTCCGGGCTCTCCCTCCCAGGTCCGCTTGTGGCCGGGGGGGCCCCGCTGCGTTGTGCTCCCGGCTTTGGACACGCTGCTCTGGCTGCTGCTGCCCTGTGCTTCCCCCCCGGGGGCGGCTGGGGCTTGGGGCCGGGGGCTGCGGGCAGCTTTGCCCCCCGCTGCCGCTCGCTCTGCCCCTCCTGCGGGTAGCTCTGGGGCACGAGGTCGCTGAGGTACTCGAAGGCCGAGCGCACGCGCCCGCGCTGGCCGAGGTGGGCCAGCAGGCGCTGCAGGAAGGGCTGGCTGCCCACCGTGCGCGTGTCGCAGACGATGGCCACGTGGCGCCGGGCGCGCGTCACCGCCACGTTGAGCCGCCGCTCCTCCGCCAGGAAACCCACCTCACCTGCGGGGAACAGGGAATGGGGCGTCAGCGCCTGCGGGGTGGGCTCAACCCAATGGCCCAAGGGTTGCTTTGGAGTCGGCTCTGGTCCCTCACTCGCACTGCTACCTTCATCTTTCTGCCTCTGTATCACCACCTGCAAAGCCTGAGCTACAGCTCCTGGCGTCAGGAGGAGGATGATGGCACATGGAGAGGAGAGACGTTTTCCTGGATGGCCCACAACACAAGGTGAGGCTGGGACCTGGCAGCAAATGCCATATGGAACAACGGGGAGAAGGCTCACTTCGCAACACACAGGAGCTGCAGGTAAAGAAATCCCCAATGTTCTATACCTATACCTGTATTACCAGGGGTGATGGGTTTAAACTGAAATAGGGGAAGTTCAGGTTGGATATAAGCAAGAAGTTCTTCCCTGTGAGGGTGCTGAGGCGCTGGCACAGGGTGCCCAGAGAAGCTGTGGCTGCCCCATCCCTGGCAGTGTTCAAGGCCAGGTTGGACACAGGGGCTTGGAGCAACCTGCTCTAGTGGAAGGTGTCCCTGCCCGTGGCAGGGGGTTGGAGCTGGGTGATTTTAAGGTCCGTTCCAACCCAAACCATTCTGTGATTCCACACACCAACCCCGCGTGTCCCCAGGCTCTTGGTGGTTTAAGTAACAGCTATTTAGGCAGCTCTGCAGGGTTTGCTTCTGAAAGAAGAGCAGCAAAAGCTGGCGAATGCCCAGATGAGTCAGTGAGGCTCAGCTAAGTGAGGAGGGTCCTGCGGGCAGCCTTTGTCTTCCCAGCCCCTGGGGATAATGAGGAGAAGCAGCTCAGATCGCTGCTGGTGTGGTGACCAGCCTGGCTCTGTTTCTGCCCTGCCTTGGCTCAGCAGTGCAGTTTGTGCTGCCTTTGAGGAGCAGGGGGTTGGGGATCCTCTCTCTGTGCTCTGCAGCTGAGAGAATGATTTCCAGCTTCTCTGGTGTGGTTTTGCCTGTTGCAGGTGCCAGTCCAGCTCCTCTGATGGGGCAAGAGGGTTTCCCACTGGATCAGGAATGGCTGGTCCAGGTCCCTGGCCTCCTCTGAACTGAGAAATGCAGCTGCAGAAAGGGTTTGGATTTCTCCCAAGGGCTCTAACAGCATCTCTTGTGCCCTGTACAGACCAGAGCTGTGCCCAGACACCACGAGAAGCTGCCTCCTGCTCCCAGGAGAGACAGAGATTCCTGCCCCACATCTGAGCCTGGGCTGCTGGCTGTGCACGGGAAGGGGTTGGGGACACCCACCTTCACGGGGACACCAGCTCCTCCAAGCAAAGGCGAGGTGAGTCACTCCTGAATAAGACCTATTCTTAGTGCTGTCCCACCTCCGTTCTCCCCCAGCGCTGCTTTCCTGGCTCCAGGCTTTCTAAAAACACCACAACCACCTCCTCCTTCCACATATACCTTCCTCTTTTCCTCTCAGACATCAGCCCTCCCAGCACATACTCAGTGCCTCATCTCCAGCAGCAAAGGCAGCGAGTGCAGCAAGGGATGTGTGTCACCTGAGGAGTGAAAAGGGCAGTGATCCACTAACAGGACAGAGGTGGTTCATGAGGGGTCCCTCCAGCTGCCCCAGAACCCTTCAGCACCTCCAAAGGAGCCTCCTGGCCCCAGGGCAGCAGCTTTTCCCCAGCTATTACCTCTGGCTGCAGCTGCTCATAGGGAAGAACTGGATTTTCTGCTCTAGATTTGCTCCCCACAGAAGCATGTTCTGTGCAGGACGTGCAGTGTCAGCTCCTGCTTCCTCTCCTCAGGGAACTGATTCAGAAGAGGCTCCAAACCCAGGAAATCACCCTCCAAGTTTTCTCCCTTTGTGGGACGTGCTCAGCACTGCAGTAAGTGTGGTGCCAACTGACCTGCCATGCTTAGCACCCTGCTTAAATGATTTCTGAGGCCTCAACAGGCAGGAAACCTTCAGACTACATCCTGGCCTCCTCTCCCTGCTGCCTCCCATGGAGCCTTCCTCTGCAACTCTGACAGCCAAGATGTTCCTTCATAAAACCCCAAAGGCTGAAAGGAAGGTTCCTGCAGTGAATCAATTCAGAGCAAAGTGCCAGAGCCTGTCAGAACTGCAATTAAACCACTTGGCAACATGATGAGAGACCACTGAGCAATCACAGTTCCCGCTTCTGCCCCATTCCCCATGGAGTAACTCCAGCAGTGAAGCCTCACCTTTCCTGTTGGATCTCACGAATGACAGGATCACTGCCTCTTTCTCTCTTCCCTGGAAACCATCGACTGATTTGATTTCTAGCTCTGGGTAGCTGTGGCCAAGGTGCTCTCTCAGCATGTCCACCTGAAAAACATGGGATGGGTATCTTTGAAAGAGAAGCACAAGGTGAGAAGGACTAAAATGGAGCTGTTTTGGTGAAGTCTCTTCCTCTCAAACCCACAAGGATGTGTCACATCTCCCAGAAGTAAAGTGCTGACTCCTGAGGCTGGAAGTGGAAAACACCCAACCAAAACCTCTTCCCTCCATGGCCTCAAGCTGCTTCAGTGTGGACAAGCTGGCCACAAGTGCTGATTACACAGTTTGGTTCTGCTGACTTCCCCCTCTATCTCTCTGGGGCTGTTCTGGTGTCACGGCTGGAGCTGTCAGGGTTTGAATGCAGTTCTGTGTGTGTGCTCTGTGTGCATGCAGCAAGAGAGAGGAGATGCAGGAGGGGGGCAGCTCACCTGCAGGTTGTAGGGGGCTACCACAGCGATGTCTTTTGCCTTCACACCGGCTTCCACCAGGGCTTGGATGTGCAAACCAGCCAGCTGCACCTCCCCTAGGGCAGAGAGCAGAGGGGCTGGTGAGGGGAACCGGCTGCTGGGCAGAGGCTGAAGCTGTCAGCTTCAAGGGACTTGAATGGCTCAGAGCAATTTCCCCACCTTCCCTTAAAGAGCAAGGAAAGGCCAAGGGAATTCCTGCCTGCAGGATTCCCAACCTGGCTTGCTCGGCTCGATGGAGATGTGCTCCACCTCATTCCCAAGGCTGCACTGTGCTTGCTTCCTGCCTTTCCAAGTCACCAGCTCACTTAAGCTGAAGAGCTTTCTGAGCAGCACTTGGCTTTCCCTGGCCTTACTAATCCAAGAGACCAACGATAATCCAGGCAATGGATTTGAAGCAAGACCATAGACTTCACTATAAACTCGGTTCTCTATGCTTTGACTGAAACCCTCCACCTTCCCTTTGCATTCTGCCTTTTCAATCCCTGCACTTCTAAATCCCTGTGACCACATCAGCAAGTTCCATGCTCAGATCCGTGTGCTCAGACCTTCCCATGGGCTGTTTGGGATGGGGCTGCTTCAGAGGGACCTGATGAGGACAAGGCAAATGCAGCTGTGAACTGGTCTATTGGCTGAATTGGTTTCACCCTCTGTTTTGCAGCAAAACAGAGGTATAAACCCCAAACTCTGCAGTGTGCTGCTCCAAAAGGCTGCCTCCCAGATGTGGGAGATGTGCATTGAATCACCTACTCAAAATCCATGAGTTATCTCTGACAAGTCTTCTTGGCTCTTCATCGGGGGACAAGAGCCTTTCCCTGGGCAGCAGGGCCACAGGGGTTGCTGTATGGAAAACAAGAGGCACTTCAATGCTGGTGGGGTTTCAAACAAAAGAAGCAAAAGATATTCAAAGTGGTAAAAACTGCGCTTGGATTTTACAGTCCCTCTTCCCATCTTGCCAGAAGGGGACTCGAAGCCTCGGAATCTGTTGCTGGCAGCAGATCTGCACCAGTGAGCAGAGGAAAACAAAAGAATCCCTGGAGCAGCAGCCCCAGTCCCAAAAAAGCTCTTTGGCCACATGGAAGCGATGGCAGAAAAGCCTCAGGCTCAGCCACTGGGAGAGGCGCAGCAGCAGCCAGGCAGGGGTGGGTGGCTGCAGTAAGTGCACTGTCACATGAAGCACCAGGTTTTGGACAGCCCCTGCTGCAGAATGGCTGTGGAGCCTGAATTTACACCCAATCTCCATCATGAAACCTGTTGTTTAAGTCAAAACCAGCAGGAAACTCAATGTCTTCAGAATACTCATGGAGGGGAGCCATACAGGACTCCATGAAGGGAGCAGAGGACTGGGAGGCAATCCTGAGCCACATCTACAGCCTCTCCAGAACAGGCTCATGCTCTGCTTGATGTTATTTGTGTAAAGCATCTGTCACAGGGATCCTCCACCCTATCCCAGTCCACAGCATGGAGAAATGTCTCTGCAAGGGAACAAGGCAGCCAGGGTGGCCACCTGCAAGCTGGACACTGTCACTGTGGTCCTGTGGCCACTTTGCTCTGACTCAGAGTCCTTTGAGGAAATGGTCTCTTAAGTAAGTCTCTCTGGGGACCCCACCTTCCCCGCTACCTGCTCTGGGATGTGGGTCACCAAGCCCATGGGAAGCTGAGGGCTTTCAGACAATTGATTCTGGCCAACAACATATTCCAAACCATGGTACCTGGGTTGCCCTTGGACTGTTCGTCTTCCACTTCCAGCTCAAACAGGCCACAGCCAGCAGTGTCTATAAGCAGTAAGGGAGTCGTGGTCTCCTCTGTGGAGGTGACACCCGGCAGGTCCCTGCACAAGGTATGTGGGAAAGGGGCAGTTAACAACACTGAAATTACACCCCAGGGATGATCAGTTGTGTTCTCACTCCTCCCAACAACACTGCGAGGACAGAGGGAAAACACTTCCGAGGGACAAGCCTGCAGGGCAGCAGTGGTGTTGGGTGGGGTGAAAAGGCAAAGATAGATTGGCTCTGGAGGTGGTGAAGAATGACAGAAACTGAGCACTGAGGTTTCCCTGTTGCTCCACCAAGCTTTGGTCCCCTTTGCATCTGCAGTGATGCTGCTCAAGAGCATGTCCTGTACAGCAAGAGCCAAGTGGGGCCCTTTACCTCTAGTGGAGTCATAGAACCACAGAGGCCAGGAGGAATGGCAAACCCCACCAGAGGGAAGGGACAAACCCTGCATGTGGTGGATGCGATAGAAACCTCTGCTCATAACCAGGGAGGGGCAGTGACTCACTTAAGCAAGTGCTGGGCTACGGTGGGGTGCGCAGTGAGGCGGCCGCCGTAGAGCTCGGAGGAAGCCCAGTGCATGATGGCCTCGTGCATGCGGTACTGCACCATCAGCATCTTCACCACCTTCTGCCCGTACCTCCCGATGAGCCGCTCCATCAGGCTGAGGGCAAGGCCCTTGGCAGCAGCTCTGCAAGGGAAAAGCAAGTCAGAGGTGAGGGTCTGCTCTGGGTGATGGTCTGAGGCACAGACGTAACCCTCTTGGGCTAAAGCCTCCATCAGGCAGAGCTGCAGCTGGAACTGAACACGGTGTGGATGCAGAACTGGCAGGAAACCCCTGAGGTTCTTTAACAACAACTATCCTGAGGTGTTTCTTGTAACGACACACAGTAAAGTGTGGGGGAGGCAGCAAACCTCCAGCAAGCCTGAGCAAGGAATGCTCTTCCATGCACTAACAGCAAGGTTTCCTCCGCAGGGATCTCCATGAGGTTATAGCTTGAATTAATAATGAGCTATTCAACTGCTCACAAATAATCCACCTGTTAACAAATTTCCTATTACTTTACCACTCAATTATTCCCACAATCAAGGATTTCTATACCAACAGAATCATAAGAGCACTGAGCAGAAGGGGTTTTAAATAGCGATTGCTATCGAGAAGTTAAATTGGGAAGGGAGGTTGGACAGACTCACATCTGATGCTCAGGAGCACCTACTTTTAAGTACCTAAAGTAAAGCTAGGAAAGCTAAACTGACCAGAACAAGCCCAGAGCTGCCAGGGTTTGCTGTTAACCTGGTTTCACCCTGTTCACATGCAGGAAGAGGCTGCACTTTGCTCAAATGCACCTTCCTGGGGCTGGGGGGTACAGGATAGAGCCCAGTGAGGAGGATGAGGCCCTGCTGCTCTGCACGGGTTCCTCCTCCAGCCCTTGAAGAAATGCTGCACGTTACAGCGATGGCTGTAGCCAAGTGGAACAAAGCATTCAGAGGCTTTGGTGCCCACTGTGGTGTGAAATACGCTCTGTGTGCTGGGTGTGAGCAGTCAGCCTGCCTGTGCATGTCAGAATGATCATTACCAGGGGAACAAGAGGGAGAGATGGAGCTGTGTCCTCAGTCATGCTGTATCTTTTCTCATCCATCCTCTGGGTTCCTGGTCTCCCCCCTAACAGACAGAAGGAGATGCTGGTGTGGCTCTGATCTCTGCTGTGCACCACTGAACTTGGACAGCACAGACTGGACAAGGATGTCACTGTGTCTTCCTACCCCATTAAGCTCTTGGATGGCAAAACCAGGCTGAGGCTGCTGTGGACATGCAAAGCATCAGCTGCCCTTGGCTGGGCTTCCCTATCCTGCTATAGGTTTAAGAGGTTTCACAAACAGACTAAGTAAGTTGTGCAGAATTCCCCCTTTCTCTCTGGATAGTGTGGATTTTGTTTAATCCTTGCAAACAACATGGAGGAGGGTGGCCTGTTGTTAGCAGCTGTGGAGGCTGCCAAAGAAAACCAGGGCCTGACACTTGCTCTGCAGTGACAAAGTGAGCAAATCCATTTGGACCTGACAGGCAAACCAGCAAACTTCCAAGCATGGAGGACTCATCCATGGATTTGGGATGTGGGACATCCAGACCCTCTGCTAACTAACAAGATGGTAAAATACTCCTGTGCTTGTCTAAGAAACTAGTTGAGAGCCAGAGGCCTGAGAAGTGTCTCAGCTGCCTCGGAGTGCAAGAACAAAGGAATAAATCAAAGCCCTGATGTGGAGACAAATTAATGAGGATGTCAGAAAAGGATGGAGTGAGGAATGAAATGAAAACAAGGAAACAAATATTCCTGTCAGAGCAGAGAGTGTCCTGGCATTGAGATGTCCCTGGGAGCGAGCCAGAACCCAGCAGGAGGCTTGGAGCTGAAGTCCATGAGCTCTGGAGCAGCGGGACTGGTACTCACCATGGCTGGGAGCTCTTTCAGAAGAAACCCACCCAGCATGGACAAGGTGCAGTGAATGTACTGTGAGTGTGCGGGGATGCCCTCTGCATCCTGAGCTAACTCCAGGTATGGCAAACAGCAGCAAAGAGGAGCAACCTCCAGCCTGTCCATCAAAACTCCCTTGACCTCAAGTGGAAACAAACCTGATGATAACCATAGAATCAGAGAGTGGTTTGGGTTGGAAAGGACCTTAAGATCATCTAGCTCCAACCCCCTGCCACGAGCAGGGACACCTTCCACTAGAGCAGGTTGCTCCAAGCCCCTGTGTCCAACCTGGCCTTGAACACTGCCAGGGATGGGGCAGCCACAGCTTCTCTGGGCACCCTGTGCCAGCGCCTCAGCACCCTCACAGGGAAGAGCTTCTGCCTCAGAGCTCATCTCAATCTCCCCTCTGGCAGGTTAAAGCCATTCCCCTTGGCCTGTCCCTACAGGCCCTTGTCCAAAGCTCCTCTCCATCTCGCTCAGTCCTAGAAGCCACCACAGGTTTCCTGTATAATGTGGGATGAAATGGGGAGAGTGATCCCTCTGTCCCCTTCATGCTGTTTATTCAGATCAGAGTGGGGGTCATCTCTTTGACCCACAGCACCCCTAACACAACAGGGTTATCAGTTGGAGTCTTCCAGTGCTAGCCTAACCTACTTCAGTAACAAACACAGAATGCTGGCTTTACTCTGGTCCCTCCTGTGTGGTTTCTCTGGCAGCCTCTGCTCTGGTTGAGTTCATCTGATGCTTTCCCCTGAGTGCAGGGACAAACTCTCAGGTCTCACCTTTGTTATCTGGTTTTACAGAGCTGGACATCTCCCAGACTCACACTGGGAAGGATTTGCTTCACATCAGCTGACAGGTTCCAGGAGTTACTCAGGGATTTAACTGAAGATCAGCTGGTGCAAGGAGCAGCATCGCAGGGCTTTGCCTTTTAGGCTAACCAGAGATTTGCTGGAGAGAGGCAGCGCTGGAGGGCACAGCCCATCATTCTCTGAGCAGGCTGAAGGCAGCTTGGCTTTTTGCACTTCATCTTCCAGAAGGCAGCTGCCTGTGAGGCTGAGCTCTGGTGACTGGTGCCCAGTGCCTGGGTCATGGACCTGCTGCCTGGAGCAGTGATTCTGTTTAATGAAGCAAGCTTTTCAGATGATAATTCACTGCCCGGCCCAGACACAACTCTGTGAGCACTGACTCACACACAAGCTCTGCTCTATTCTGGTTTGAATGTGTTGTTAACCCTTAAACATCCCTCAGGCTTCTCATCCAAACGTGATCATCCCCCATGACATGGGAGCTGCCTCACCACTGCCTGCCCTGCAGCCGGTACCCTGCTGAAGCTGAAGAGTCCAAGATCTGGCTCCTTCCCACCCTCTCTCTTAGTTTTACACAGAGCAGTGCTTTGTAGAGCTGGGATTTTAAAAACCTGGGAACAAACCATGCAAAGTGCCAACAAAACTGTCAGACTCTTCTTAAACTCTTCCACTGGGAACAGTATCGGTATCTGACTCCAGATTAAACCATTCCCTATGTGGTGTAAGCACGGGAGGCTCCAGCCCTGGCATGCTCCTCCCTACCCTAGGCTAAAACACTGTCCCTCAGCACAGAGCACAGCCTCTCCTCAGCTCTCCTGGCTGGCCACCTGCCTTCTGCATGGGGGTAATGGTATTTATTCCCACTCTTCCGATGGGAAAACCCAGGCAGAGCCACAGCCTGCAAACTCCCTGTAAACACGGGTGAGAGCAGAGGGCAGGGGGCCTGGCCAGGCTTTGTGCAGCCCTGTCACCCCAGCAGGCAGTGCAGGAGTGTGCTCGTCACCTGCAAACAACAACGTGTGCATCTGAGAGCAGCACAATGAGAAGATGACACAGCACCCTCCTATCTGCACCATCTCTTACCTCTGCTGGAGCTGCTGCCTCCCTGGAGTTTCATTTCCTCCTTCAAGATTCAAGAGAGACAATAGATATGTATCTGTCCAGCGTGTTATTCTTTGGAAGCAGGAGAGAAGGTTATGAAGTGAGCCCTGTTTGCTCTGCCAATGATGGCTCAGTAAGGCCAGATCTCAGGCTAGACAAACACGTGCAGGTTTATAGTCTGAACTACCCAAGGGCTCCCCAGTGCTACTTGGAGTATCCCCCTTGAAGCACAGGCAATTTACACCAAGCACAGACTAATTGTACCTAATAGGTGTTGTAGGTATGGTGAGGCTGGCTAATGGCTGTGGTGTGTGTGGTGACACAGCACCTCGGTGAGCCAATTCCGACAGTAACACCACATTAAATAAATCCAGGAGGAACCACAGCAGCAGAGTTTAATAAAGGGAAGAGAAGACTTGGATGGAAGTGGAATGAGCTGGAATTCATTGTGCAGAGCCTGCAGCAGCAGAGCAGTGAGCCAGGCCACAATTCCTGCCAGGAACAAGGGACCTCTGGACAAAACCAGATCATCCTTCTTAAAACCAAACATTTTAAGGTGTAGATACAAATACTGGTCAGTGAAACTGGAATTCATGCGTGCTTTGTTCACCTTTGCTGGTTACCATTCCACTAGTTTGATGTGACTGTTTTAAGGTGGATTTTGAACAGGTTTTCCAACCACTCTGAATATTACTTTGCATAACAGAGAGAAAATGAGAATTCGGGTAAGTGCTGCTAAGTGGAACTGAGAAGGTGTCTCTGCTGCTGACAGGTCTCTCAGGAGAAACATCTGTCAAAGTATACACAACTGTCAGTAATCCAGTAGTAGTGCACAGTGCAACTACTCCTCACTATAGAGAAAACCAGAGCAAACAACACATGCCCCGATGCAGCTTGGAGGAACCCTGCTAAAGGAGCACAGCAGCATCTCACAGAATCCCAGACTGGTTTGGGTTGAAGGGACCTCAAAGCTCCTCCAGTTCCAACCCCGTTCCTACAAAACTCAATCGAATGCACAGACTCCTGCAGGCCACGTCTCTGCTCCCGCATGGATGAGAGTCTTTGAGAAACCTTTGAGAATTCCCAGCAGCTCCAGAGCAGCCAAAGGCAGCCTGCCAATTGCTCTCCCTGTCTGCACACTCAGACCCCTGCACGCCCTGGAGCTGTTGCCCTGCAGGCACTCCTCAGCACAAAAGGCCACTCTCCAGCACCACGTGAACTACACACACTTTGCTCTTACGTGGCTGAGCCAGCAGCAGGTAGAACAACCAAGTGTCATGTCCTGACCCTGCTCAGATGGAGCACGTTAAACTTGGAGCAGTGTCCATCAGTAAACCAGGTCTGACGTAATTCTGGCAGCACGACCCAACCCAGCTCATGGGGATCCCAACAGAGAACCCACACTAGCGAAATGTCCTGACACTTGAGGCATTCAGAAGCATTTGGCTGCATAAACAACAGGAGGACCCAGGACCACGAACTGCTCCTTACTTGTGGGAGATGATGGTGGGAGGAAGCTGTTTGTGGTCCCCAGCCAGGATGCACTTGGGAGCCTTCAGCAGAGGTATCCAGCAGCTGGCTTCCAGCGCCTGAGCACACTCGTCTATCACCACGAGGTCAAAGTGGTTGTCAGGAAGCAGCTTCAGGGGGCCCTCAGAGGAAGCACCTATGAAAGGAGAAGGGGCAGCTCAGCAGGGAAGCCCAGAGAGCAAAACCTGATATAAACCAAACCACACAAGCTTTGTGACGAAGGGAGGCAGGTAAAATAATGTTTCTTTGCCCAGATTTAGGATTTAAGCCCTGCAGTCCATGCCAAATACATATACATTTGTATCTCTATGTCAGAGTTGTTTCTGCCAATCTCTGTTTGTCCCTTTTTAGCCCTGGCATCTGGGCCCAGGATCTTCCAAGTATCTTTGCAGACAACAGAGAAATCTGATGACAAACAGAACGTGCTTGAATCCTTCACCCAGAGCAGGAGCGGAGCAGAAGCACTGATGAACACCCACTTCCCTGCTGCCCTCTAATGCAAACAGCTTCTCACCAACCCAAACTAAAGGGTGATGGATGTGAGGTTCGCCTTGCCCGAGACACTGAGAGACAGCCAAGAGGGGAAGATCAGTTGAGACCTAATTCCTCTGCCCTGCAGACCCCACTGTGCTGCTCTGGCCTTCCCCGTGGCAGCAGAAGGGGCAGCGCACAGCCACAACCAGGGCTGGGTTTACATCCATCTGTAGTGGCAAACAAACAACCCTTACACACATCCTACTGCAATCCAGCCAGGAACCCACAGAGACTCTCACATTGAGCAGAACTGTGCATTTCAGAGGCATCAAACACATCACTGCAGCTCAGAAGAAATGGGGAGGCAAAGGGGCAGAGCAGGGTGAAGAAGCCAGACAAGGAGAGTGTTTCACAGCCTTCTCCAAGATGGTTCTGCAAAGCTCTTGTGCTCTGACGGCAGCACTGATGGGGGCTGCTGTGCCCCTGGAAATCCTGCTGCCTCCCCAGCTCTGCATCAGTTCACATGGTACAGCCTGTCACCTGGGACACTGTTCTCCTTTATAACCCTTTTATCCAGCCTGTATGAATCCACCCAGGTTACAAGGGGCACTCACTCTGAACTTGGCCTCTGCACTCTTGCCATGCTGAAGGTGGAAGGAAAAGAAGTAGAAGGTTCTCTCTGTCTCACAAAGACTGCAGCAGTGTGGCATGCAGCTCTGCACATGGGTTCCTGCCCTTACAGCCTGCCTGGAGTTATCGAGCTCCCAGTGCTGTCCCTGTGTGTTGCCATGAGCAAATCCTCTCTCAGCTGAACGTAGCAATGGAGCAGTGTGGCTGCATGGTTAATAAATCCCATCAAACCGTGTGGATTCAGACAAATCCCAGGAGTGCTTAACTGAGGAGAACACAAAACCCAGGCCCCTTCTTTGCCCCCCACCCTTCCCTGAAGCAGAACTGCACAGAGCTACAGCAAGGCCCATGATCCCAGGGGAAAATCACACCTGATCCACATAACATCAGCACGAAACAGCACTTTTACTGAAGAAAGGAACCCTCTCCCTATGCCTGACATGGAACCATTCCCTAAATCCCACAGCCCTTGGGTGCCTTACAGGACTAAGCAAACACATGCAGGCTGAGGCCAGGCGATGGGAACACGTGCTGTATTGGATCAGTCATGGGAATTATCCAAGCAGGAAAGCAATTCCATGTGACTTGTGAAATCAATAAGCAGATTGCACACCTCCAGTAGCACTTGTTTATGCACTGAAAGCTCAGCTCCTACTCAGAGCTACCAAAGATGGGCCACGGTGGCTCACACCAAAGGCCTTTCTAGACCTGGATTGTTTTTGCTGAACAATAGCATCATGTGCCAGAGGGTGAGCAGGGACAAGCCCAGTGTGGAGGAGTTGGGGAGCTTGCAGCAAACTAACTCCCAGGAGCCTGGAGCAGGAAGCCTGAGTCTCCTTCTCATCCTGGCAGGATGCTGCATCTCAGGGCATGTGGTTTATGTCACTCCTGGCAAGAGACTGCAAAGAAAAGAGGCTGGGGCACCTGTATTGGTAGCAAGGACAACACTGGCGTGGGTGAGGGCTGCAGCCATGGCAGTTTCTTCTCGCTCCTTCAGCTCCTTTCTCAGGGTCTTGATCTCACTGAGAAAGTGGCTCCGCTCCCCCTTGTCTTGAGCCTTCTTGGTTTTAGCCTATAAAATAGAAAAATCAAGCTAGAACAAAGTGTTCCCGGCCCTAGGGCTTAACCACGCAGCCTGGATGCACATGGCCTCTCTGTGTCCACTGTGATGCAGTGGCTCCTCATCAGCAGCCCCAGGAAACCAGTTTCTCTTCCCTTTCCCTCCCACAAAGCCCCTTCCACAGTCAGTGCTTGAAGCAGAAAGAGTATTTGTCTATGCAAAGGATGAACTGAATCAGTACCACAAGTAAAATGTGGCTATTGCTGCCCATCAGACCAGGACATCAGCATCCCCCAGGGGCCAGCCAGACTTGGTCTATGCTGAAAATCCTCTGCTGCACATTCTGATAGCCCTGAACTGTGAACATGAGGTGCTGCAGAGTAACTCCCTGTTCTCAAATCCTCTGCTCAGCCCTTCCTGCTCTGCCTTGTACCTTCCTGTGCCCCAGGGGAGGAGGTCAAATGCTTCAGTCCATCTGATGGCTGAGTCTGTGCATTGGTCAAAGCATCTGGGCACAAAGCAGGGAGTATGTGCAATGGTGATTGGGCTTAATGGGTCTTGTGCCTTTGCTGGGTGAGGAACTGGGATTTCCTATCTCATTGTGCTCTGTTAGCTGGGGGCAAACAGGGACCCTCTGGCTCCAAGTGACCTTGCAGCAGGACTCCCCAAGCTGAGCGCACCCTGCCCAGCCAAAGCAGAGCTCTGCATTGCTAAAAGGCTGTCTCTGAGTTGCTGTCAATGATGCAGAGCAGTATCTAGACAGGCTCAGGGCTTTTTTTAGCAATGCCTGTTTAACATATCTAACACATCAAATCATCACCACTGGTTGCCAGAGCTTCCCCAGCTACACACCAGCAGCTACGAGACACCAGCCAAGGCCTCGGTCACTGCAGTCACCTTGAGAAGCCACCACACTCCAGATGGAAATGGGGATGTTTCCTCGGAGGAAGAGCTGGTCACTTGAGAAAGCTCAAAAGGCTGCAGACAGAAGCTTCTATATGTGGCCAAACCAATAAGACCTCATGGTTCCTATAAGTATCGTCTGTATGGGTGGATTCTCTGGTGTCTAACACTTCATATTGCAGCCTCTTCCCTAGGAACGACATTCCTGTGCCTCACTCCTCCACTCTGCCATGTGTTTCGGTTAAACTTGTAGGTATTTAATACCTGTGAAACCTCTACTTGTCTGTCAAGTGTAGTCAGAATTGGCTGACAGGCTCAGAAGCTACAGGGGAGGATCACAGACAGATACACAGACAAAGCAATCAGGCATCTTCTCCTTAGCTTGATCCATAAGGACAGGTCCTGATAGTCACTGAGCTGAAGGGACAAAGCAGATTAGCATCGACTGCCTCTCTGCTAGGACAGGGGAAGATGAGAGGGCAGAAGTGATGGTGCCAGCGGGGCCAGGTTCAGTGTCTGCTCTGCGGAACAGATCTGGTTAGTGAATGAACAGCAGCAACTGCTCGCTGGTGACATTAAGATCCACACATGGGAGTGACTCCCAGCTCGGGGAGCCCAGGCCAGGGTAACAGAGCACTGCCAGGCCCAGTGAGCCCCAGGGACAGGGCCTGGGTCCCCCTCGCTCCCCAGGAGGGCTCTGGGGTCCCAGCTGCTCTGATTGCCCTGAGCTGCCTCGTTTGAGCCCCACCCCACCACTCCTTGGGCTGGGAGCTGTATTTAAGGCCAGAGCTGGGGCTGGGGCTGAGCTATAGGGTTTGTATTCTGAGCCTTCCCTCCTGGGCTGCCTGCCCCATTGCTCTGGACCTGTCTGTGATCTGCACTGCTGGCTAACCCTGCTCAGCATTGCTCTTGGTGCAACGAGTATCCAGAAGCTGATGTCCTGGAAACCTTGAAGCCTGAACAGGTAAGGGAAGGAGACACAAAGGGGTAGAAACTGTGCAAAGAGAGCATTGGGGTACATTTGTATCACTAGCTCCCCTGTGGCTGGGGGATAGTGGTGAAGGAAAGGAGTGAGATGAGTCAGAATGTGGAGTGGACAAAGGAAGACATCATTACAGGGGTGAGTAGGGGATATTGCAGGGGAGAAGACAAGGGAAAGATGGGTCAGGACCTTGGAGGTGAGCTCACTGCAGTCCAGAGAGAGATGCTGATGATGGTGTATCTTCTGTGAAAGACCTGACCACGGGCAGCTCGGAGCATTGCCAGGCAAGCTGAACTGCAGCAGTGTGCTACTGGGGTTTTACTTGGTGTTTCAGGGTGGAACAAGCCTTGGTGGCCAGTTCCTGTCCATACCATGTACCCCTTGCTCTAGGAAGGAAGCAGATGGAGACCTTCGTGCTGAAGGCTCTGCTTTCTCCCTAATTCCCCTTCTACTATGGAAAATCAACAGTGGAAAAAACCCAACCTCCTCCCACCTTCCAAAGTGCTTCCAAGGAGAGGAAGGGGAACACCAACCACCAGTGAGAAAAAGACTCAGTGCAGAGCTGTGGCTGCAACTGGGTCTCCTCCCCAGCAGACAAGCACACCCTGCAGGAACCAGCCCCACATGCCCTCTCCTTCCCTCACACCATGTGCAAGCACCACTCATGTGCCAAGTGCTGCCCCAGCAGCAGGAACTCTGGGTGATGCACAACCTCAGCATGGAAACCTGCCCCTGAGGCTCATGGAGACATTAATGCTCATGGAGCTGGAAGCTGTGTTTGCTCTGCAAACATGCAATGCCAGGGCAATGCGCTCAGGCAAGCACCACACCACATGTGAGCAGGGGTATGGAGATGCTCTCCTGCACCTCTGATCAAGACAGGACCTCTCCTGAGCTGGATACAGCTGCAATGTGGCTCCTGGATAATGCTGCCACCAGAAGAGGGAGGGGAAAATCTCCTTGGTATCAAAACTTACCTCAAGTGAAAGAGCTACTGTGTAAATTGAGTTTAGAAGAATTAGGTTGGGAAAGAAGAAATTAAGGATGCATGTTTACAGTGTAATGTGCTTTCTATTTGAGGTGGCTGAGAGTGGGAGGGAGCATCAGGACAGCAGACTTCTTGGTAGGAAGTGAATTAATGATGTGAGTGTTTCTGGTGAAGAGGATGGCATGAACAATGCCAGACAGATCAGCTGGGGAGCAGGCACTGCAGCAGCTCCCCCACAGGGGAGTGATGATGGCTTTCAACCATAGAACCCCAGCCTGGTTTGTGTTGGAAGGGACCTTAAAGCTCATCCAGCTCCAACCCCTGCCACGGGCAGGGACACCTTCCACTAGAGCAGGTTGCTCCAAGCCCCCGTGTCCAACCTGGCCTTGAACACTGCCAGGGATGGGGAGAGAGAGATCCAGGGATGGCCTTGAGCGCTTCAGGGATGTTTTGCTGCTTTCATCAGGAATTTGGCTAGGATGAGTCTGCTCTCAGCTCCTACAGCAGCTGAGGATGAGCACTGGTGGCAGGTGACTGAGGAGGCTCAGGCCACCCCTCACTTCCTCAGGCAGGAAGCCTTCCTTATGTCTCCTTTCCTCCAAGGCCAGGTTAAATGCCTCCCAATCAGAGTAAATAGGATTAATCCAGGCTACATGTATCTCCAGCTGTCAGTCCCCTGCACTCAGATACTTTCTATTTCCTCTCCCTGAAGTGGCCTTTCTGCTGCTGACTGACCACACAGAGAGGCTTTTGTCCACCAGTATTTCACCCCTACCTGTACACAGTAAGATCCAGACTAGGGGCATCACTGGGCTCACAAACACCAGGTTTTGTGCCAATGGCTCACATCAGGACTTGTCACTGTGACTTGCCTCTAGCCACCAATTTTGGGGCAACCCAAAGGACCTGGATGTTCTTAGAAGACAATCACCACGGCCAAGAAGTGGCAGGGGTGTTCCTCAGTTTGAGAGACACAGCAGCTTGCCTGGCTAGCAGATCAGGTAGTGCTAATGTAGAGCTTCCTGGGGCGTGTGGCAGGGACACGTACACAGGCCTGGTCGATGTCCTTCCTGATATCTGCCACGATCTGGGCAGCGTCACCCCGAGCCAGGACCGCATCCAGGCAGTGGCGCTGGATGGGCTCCAGCAGGCGAGCGGGGTGCCCCAGCCGCAGGATGCGCACGCTGTGCCCCGCCAGCCTCTCCACCAGGTTATCCACTGCAACGTTGGAGGGGGCACAGCACAGGACCTGCAACGGGAGACACAAGGAGCTCGTCACTGCCAAGGATGGTGAACGGCTGAAGTAACAGTGTCCAAGCAGGAAGACACTCGGCAGAGAGCGGGAGACCAACACATCCTTTGGGAATAACCCACTGACTTCTCCACAGCCTCCAGACACCAAAGGCAATTCTCACCTTGCTTGGAAGCAAGTGCAGAGTCTTCAATAAATACCAAACCTGAGGTTTGGAGCTTCTATTTGCACCCAATTTCAGCTGCCTGGTCCTCAGAAGCCAGGCTCTGCAGCGTAGCACAGCTACGACTGGATCTGCTCCATCTGGAGATGAGCTGGATTTGCAGTGAGTTTGCAAAAGAAACCACCTCTATGCTCTGATACTCACTTTCAGGCCTTGCTGTACTGCCTGCAGGATGATCTCTACCAGCGTTGTGGTCTTCCCTGTACCAGGTGGTCCATGGACGATGGCAAGTTCCCTCTGTGCCAGTGAGAAGGAGACAGCCTCCCTCTGCGATGCATCCAGTGAGTTGTTGTAAAGCTGCAGAGGCTCTGCGGAGACAGCAGGAGAGTCACTTGGACCTCACCTGGGTGCTTGCTGAGAAGCACAAATCCATGAATACAAGAAGCTCTCGGGAGATGGCCCAGATCAATCTGATAATGGGAATAACCATCCTGGGGGGAAGGTTACGCTGTGTCCCACCCGGGCGGCTGAAAGAGCCCAGGCTGGAAGTGAGGCTTGTCATGCTTTCAAACTGGTTCCCACCCTGTATCCCTGTGTTCCTCCTCCTCCTCTCCTGTCTTGCAGGAGGAACAAGCATCCAGCTGAGAACACAGCTAGTCTGTATTGGAACATTTCAGCATTTAGAGGCATTTACTTGCTGTAACATAGAATGACAGAATCCCAGCCTGGTTTGGGTTGAAGGGAGCTAAAAGCTCCTCCAGCTCCAACCCCCTGCCACGGGCAGGGACACCTTCCACTAGAGCAGGTTGCTCCAAGCCCCTGTGTCCAACCTGGCCTTGAACACTGCCAGGGATGGGGCAGCCACAGCTTCTCTGGGCACCCTGTGCCAGCGCCTCAGCACCCTCACAGGGAAGAGCTTCTGCCTCAGAGCTCATCTCAGTCTCCCCTCTGGCAGGTTAAAGCCATTCCCCTTGTCCTGTCCCTACAGGCCCTTGGCCAAAGCCTCTCTCCAAGCATCACATGTGTAGCATCTCCTGGGTGCGGAGGTGCTCTGGGGTTATTTCTGAGGTGAGCCAGCACATTTAGTAAAGCCTCAATGAAAAGAGGGGAGGAAGTTTGTGATCCTGCAAACAAATCACTCCCATTCCCATTTACAAACCCAAGATAGCACTGGTGCATAAAGCAGCTGGAAAACTACAGCATCTGTGGGCAGGAAGGAGCAGCCCTGTATTGTTCAGTGACTGAAGAGAAAGGCAGGAAGAAGATACAAACCAGCAACAGGAATGGTGAAAACTCAAATTAGTTTGAGTTATAATGATTGGAAAGGAAAAAGGGGAAATAATCTGCAAAGTGCATTACAGGGAATGGGTTTCACTGCAGAGATGGAATTGTCACAAGCTGCCTTTTACCTCCCAGATTTATCTAATTTCAACCCATATTTCTTCCCACTCCCCCCTAATCTCCTTGTTCATTATGGGAGTTAATTACAGCAGAGCTGGTGACTCATTACACTGAGGTGACTGGAAATCATGTTCCCACTGAACGCTTATGTAAGGCACATCTCCGGGCAGCATTCCCTGTGGGCATCATGTGTTTCAGCACTATCTCTGCATCGAGGGCCTGATGAAAAGCATGGAAGCTGCTCCTGGGTTTGGGCAGGTTAACCTGTGTGCTCTCCCATGTAACCTCTGGTGCTGGCTGTTGGAGCAGCACAGCTGAATGAGGGCTCTGGGGTACACAGCACTTGTGAGGAAGAGGGAAACAGGAGTAGTGATGCTGTTCCCTGTTTACCTGCTCTGGCTTTACACAACTTTGGAGTCAGTGTGCTAATGACTAAGAGGAGGAAGCACCCCATGGGCTGGGGGAGAAAGAATAGCTTAAAAACTGCAAGGCATTTCCCACAACAGGGAACAGCCGGGACGTAGGAGTCATTGATGCTTCCTTGCTCCAGGAATGAGCTCAGAAACACCCTCTCCCCTGTTCACCACACGCTGCCAAGCGCTGAGCGTGGGCAGGCAGGGAAATGGGCCTCTTCCCAGGGCTGGGCATGTCAGTGGGGAGGAGGAGGGCAAAGCCATGAAAGGGACAATGCTGTGGCAGGTAAACACTGCTCCATCCACCAGCTGGGCTCTAAGTGGGCTCACCTGAAGAAATCCAGTTTATCCACCCCAGCAGGGCTGGCCCAGGAGATCCTTATGAGCCATCAGTGCAGGATTTGCACTGGTGCTGCTGGAAGACATCCATTAACCCAGCTCCAGCCCTGCGGCATCACAGAATCCCACAGTGGTTTGTGTTGGAAAGGACCTTAAAGCTCCTCCAGCTCCAACCCCCTGCCATGGGCACGGACACCTTCCACTAGAGCAGGTTGCTCCAAGCCCTGTCCTTGTGCTGTTGCCCCAGAGCTGGATCAGGACTGCAGGGGGGGTCTCCCCAGAGCGCAGCAGAGGGGGAGAATCCCCTCCCTGACCTGCTGCTCACGCTCTGGGGGTGCAGCCCAGCACACACTGAAGCTGGGTCATGGGGAGCTTCTCCTCACCCAACACCCCATTGCTTGTGCTAGACCAGGACTATAGGAGGGAGCTGGTGGCTGCTACTGATCTGCACAGGGTTATGCCTACAATAAGGCTTGTTATTTTGGAAAGCAAAGGGACTGCGCCCACTGGCTTGGCAGGCTTTGCTCAGCAACAGAGCAGGGCTGGCCTCTGCTGGCAAGCAAAGCCTCTCTATATATCATCACAGCACCGAGGTGCAGGGGTCCCCAGAATACCTGCTCTGGGCAGGGAAGGATTGTTTGTAGGAGATTGCTGGTGTGAAAGCTCGGTGTGAAAGCTCTAAATGCGCCTGGGCCATACGTGCAAGTTAAAGTGGAGGAGAGCCAAGCAGAGCATCTCTTACAGGGGGGCACCTGTATCTTGCTTCCCAGAGAGTCTGACGAGCAGAAACCCTGGTCAGTTCAGAGTTTATCTTTAGGAAGCTTATTCTCTCACTTGGTCCCTTTCTGGAGGCAGAAAGGTAAAGGTGGAAGTGCTTTGTGGTGGGGACCAGCCCCATTCTGTTGCATATCCCACCTACATACTGGTGATCCCTTCTGATGCTGCTTTTGACTACTCCGCAGGTTGTTCTCCCCCAGCATGTCTGGTGTGCTGTGTTATGCCAAAAATATCTACTGAGTTGCATTTGTAAGTGTTTTAAAAGGAGCTGGGCTTTGTTGTTCAGCTCTGCAGGTAACACCTCAACCCATGCCCAATCCCAGCAGCTCAGGAGGAGGGAGGAGAAGCCTGGCCCTGCTCAGCACTGAGCCACACTCTGCTGGCCAGATCCAGAGGGGCACCCCAAGCACCCTGCAGTAGGGCTGGAACTGGAGGAGCTTTAAGGTCTCTTCCAACTCAAATCATTCCAGGATTCTATGATTCTGTTCTTCCTGAGGTTGGTTGTACAGGGTCTCTTTAGAGCATACCCAAGTACAGTGACATGAGCTTTGTGGCCTATCTGGTAAATAGGTTTTAGTTGGTTATAGTTTTGCTGCACTCTGATCCTCTCAGGATGGGATCAGAGCTCCTTGGTTATCCTGGGAGAGCAGGCTGCCAAGAGTGGTGATGCAGGAGCTATATTAAGTCTGTGTCAGCACAGGAGGGGGCCTAAATCCAGCCACAGGCTGATGAGGAGTCTGATAAAGCCAACAGAAACATGGGTTTGAGAAGCCAGTGGCTGCTGGTGTGTGACCAGTGCATGATATTAGCTTAGCAAAGGAAACAGCAGCATGAGCAGGAGGGTAGTAATGACAAAACCACTTTAGTGCCCTTTCTCCCAGCTCCTGATGACAGGCAGAGCTGCTGCTGCTGCTGTGCTAATCTGCACACAGCTGCTTCCCAGTGCCAGGAAATGCCTGCTCACTGCTCAGGGGAATCCTCCCAGTAGTGATGGGTGCAGGCATGATTCCCACTGGAACAACGTCCTAGAGTATGGTTTTGGCAAGTGGGCTTGTGTAAGATGGTGGTCAGTAACTGGGGGAGAAGAATAGAATCATAAACTCACAGACTGGTTTGGGTTGAAGGGACCCTAAATCTCATCCAGCTCCAACCCCCTGCCACGGGCAGGGACACCTTCCACTAGAGCAGGTTGCTCCAAGCCCCTGTGTCCAACCTGGCCTTGAACACTGCCAGGGATGGGGCAGCCACAGCTTCTCTGGGCACCCTGTGCCAGCGCCTCAGCACCCTCACAGGGAAGAGCTTCTGCCTCAGAGCTCATCTCAATCTCCCCTCTGGCAGGTTAAAGCCATTCCCCTTGGCCTGTCCCTACAGGCCCTTGTCCAAAGCCCCTCTCCAGGTTTCCTGGAGCCCCTTTAGGCACTGGGAGGCTGTTATAAGGTATTACAAATACACTGTGTCCTGAAATGGCATTCACAGAGTTGTGTCTAGACAGCCAGTTTTAAGAGATGTATAGAACTTATTAAGTCTGATACTCCTGCCAGGTTGGTCTGAAATCAGATAATGGATGGGATGAGACAGATACAGGGAAGCATTTCCTTAAGAAACCAGGCTAAAAGATGCTTGGTCATGAAAGGAGCTCCTGTGCCATGGAGGAGCAGCAGCCTGAAACGCTGTGAGGTTTCTCTGTCCTTCTATGTGCTCCTGGAAAACACTTGCTGCCTCCTGCAGAAAGTCCACACACGTATGAGTGTCTGTGCTATCTGCAGAGACACATCCCTGCGTCCTACAGTGATGAGACACCTGAGGAACTGCATGGGCTATCCCTTACAAGAAGCACAAGGGACAGGATTTACACAGGCAGCTGCTTTGTCCTCCCCTTCAACTCAGTGGAGGAGGGCAGTTCAGGGCACCTTGCAGGCCCCAGCTACAGTCATTATGATTTAATTCCTGGCTGGTGTGACACCTTTCCAGCTGGGGAGAAAGCAGCTCTAAGGTGAGAAGGTAAATGGAAGGTCTTTCCTCCCTGCCAGAGTGCTTTGCTGTTCTCAGGTGATATGCTGCCTTCTCATATTGCATCTCCTTTGTCTGTCTGATGTGGCTGAATGTTTCCATCAGTGTTCTCAGTGCTGGGGAGATTTGGAGTTCATCTCTGCTTAGTTTGGCACAGCTGAGCAATGTGGTGAAAAGGACTTTTTGTTTGTTAGAGAAGCAGTTCTGCTAGACAAGAGAAGAAGCAGAGTTGAAGCTAAGAAAGTTAGTTCATTAAAATTTAAACCTTGTATCTAACATCAAAACCTTGAGTGCACCAAGGTCCCAGGCAGCCAAAGGCTAAGAGGTCTGACTTGGACTGAGCTCAGTGCTTAGAACTATGGAGCTATCACTTGAACTAACCTGAACTCCTTGTCCTTGGTGTATGGATCAGAAGCCTGCCAGAGGGGTACTGCAGGGGATGGGAGTTGTGTGTGAGAGGCAACCAGCCAAACACAGCAATCACAGTGAGAGGAAAGCTGCAGCAGCAGTGCCAGTAGCTGTGCTGGGGAGGAAACAGTGCAGCCCTGGCCAGCACAGAGGCAGGCAGGGATGGATGGTGTCACCTGCAGCATGATGCTGAGGTGAGAGGAGAGACCTCAGCTCTGTGTGGCTCAGATGCAGAACTGCTGCCCAGGCCTGCTGGCAGCTTCACCCACCCCCTGCCTTCACCCCCTGACTTTAGCAGCCCAGAGGATGCTTCCCTTCTGACAAGGGATAACATTCCTTAGCAGTTGCTGAGCACTTGGATACTCTGCTGATCAGAGGCTTTGGTTCCCCCGTGGTTGCTCTCTAAGGGAAAGCTGTGTAATTCCATCTTCCATTTTTCCCATAGAATCACACAAAAAGACATCTGAGTAAAAGGGATTCTACTTATACACTAGTTTTTGACAGCTGTTGGTAAAACCCACAGTTAAAAACCAACAGTAAAACCAACTCAATAGTTGTGAGGTTTTAAGTATTTGATGAAACCAGAGCAGCCTGCACATCTCCAACCTGGCTGAATGCAATAAGGCTGTAAAAACACAAGTGTTCCCATGCTGTTTCCAGCTGCAGCAGTTCCAGTCACTTAATTCCCATGAAGGCAGAGTTACTGGATTTTCAATATAGAAGCAGCACTGGCAGTTTCTGATCCCTCAAGTTTATGGATGGGATTGAGGCAGGAAGCAAATCAGAAATGCCTCATAAACTAAATTGAATTTCAGACTCATGAATGTGTGCAAACAAATTCCCCATCACAAATCCTGCCTGGTTTATGCCAGAATCCAGCTTTACTTGGTACACTGAGAAGAGTGAGCATTAACCAGCTGAATAGTCTCTGTCCCAGTGATGACAAGGGTCTTTACATGACCAAAGTGTGTCCAGTTGCCCATAAATCACTATGAAAAGTAACTGTTTGACGCTGCCAGTTACACCATCACTTACTACTCGCATTCAATACCCGGGTATTATTATTGGAGCGCAGTAAGCTGCATGTTTGGGGTGGATAAAAACCTCACAAAGATCAGAGCTGTGTTCCCATGGGCAGTTTCAAAGAGTGGGTCTCGACCTGAGAGGCCACGAGCACCATTCTCAGCTGGGCAGCCCCAGAGACAGGACCTGGAGGACTGGAAGAGGAGTAGTGGCAGCACCACCATTACTTAGGGCACTCGCTGGCTCTTTGCTTCTGCCAGATGTGACATCTGAAGAGGTAAGAATCCTTCTAACTGGGCAGGGACAGAGCACAGAGCCCTTATTTTGTGTGTGTGTGGACCTTCAGGCTTTACTGATCACTCTGGAGAGTGAAATTTCCCCACACACGCTCTTTCTGCACAATAACTTTCCATATCTTTGCTTACAACCAGTATGAGAGCAGCCACACCACTGCTCTCACCAGTCCATCCCAAAGGGCTCTCCACCTGCCTAGCTTCCAGTTCCCATACTAAGGCAGACTGAAACCATTAGCAGCCTCAGTGCATGTGCTTGGCTGTGAAGGCCCAGGGACTCTGAGGGAGCAGAACACTCCTCTAGAAAGATCAGTGCAGCCCCTGCCATCGGTCTGGTAGGAAGTCTTATAACAAAGCATCTTACTTGTTTCACTGAATGCTCTTGGCTCAGCAGAAAAGAAGAGGACGTCGATGAGGTCAGAGGCTGGACCCCCCCGATACTGCTTCAGTGCATTTAAAGCTCTGTCAAAGGAAAGAAGAGCCAGGTTACACCACAGCATCAACTCCTGGAAGTTCCTGTGCACCTCAGCGCCCATGGACGGAAAACTGTGGGCACAGACTGAGCTCCTCCACAGCTGGAAATGTTACTCCCCAACAGACTAATTGCTGCATTCCCCAACCCTCACACTCACATCCCTTATGCTGGTCAGGCTTCCTTCCACTTGCTCCTATTCCTCCAGTCTGATTCAGTCAGACCCTGTGCTGAGCCTTTTCAGCACATGAATTCAGCACACAGCTATTCACTTCTCCTGCCAGGATGGAAAAGGCTCTACACAGAATCCAGTGAGTACTAGAGGTGATACAACACGGAACCATAGTGTGTAGCTGAGTGTGGGATGAGGGGTGGGAGAGGAAGAGGGAACAATGGACCAAACCAGCCAGCAGGTAGATAAATTTAGGCTGTTTTGATGCTGTAGCATAACATATCCAGTTGAGTTACCACAGTATGGGTTCCCTAGTATTGAGCAGAAAGAAAGGCACAGCCAAAAGGTGGATACCTCCCCTAAGTGGAGCTGCTATTGGAGCTGAAGGAATAAATGGGCAAGAGACAAGCCCAGCCTAGTGAAATAAACTGAGACCTGTTCCAAAAGTGCTTTTCCAGGTTAAACTCGGCATTTTCCAGTTGGCTTTTGCAGCCCTGGGCCTTACTTTTTAAGCCTGTTGTAGGTGACATCATTGGCCAGCTTGAGCAGGCGGTAGGAGCGCTCATGGTCCAGGCTCAGTGTGTTCTGAGAGTCCTCAAAGGCGACTGTCACTGCCCTGGAGGTGACACGTGTCACGATGCCCGTGCAGAGCGCGTCACCCTGGCTGGCTGCATCGTACAGGCCAGCGATGTCTCCTGCAGGGACATGTTTGAAGAGAGCATGAACCAGGGCAAATGTGAAGAGAGGCTTTTTTTAGGGAGCCCAGCAACCAAACATGGCCCCAAATGGAGGAAATACACCACCTCAGGAAGGAAAAGGAAAATCCACTTTCCGTTTTACTGTTAAAGTGCACGTGACTAAAGCTCCTCACCTACCACATGAACACTCTGGTCTGGACAAAGAATGCCAGGAAATCTTTAATGACAAGAGACCAGGGCTTCGATTTCATTAATTGAGCAGGAGGAAACCAGCACTTTAGTCACCAGCACTATCTCCTGGTGCAACATACGTGTCTGTAGCCAAGGAAGAAAGAGGCTGGTTTTCTCTAGACTCATCCTGTAGCCATAACATTTTCTCCCTTTTTGGCATCAATTGTTCAGTCTTTCCAAGTATCACATTAGAAAGACATTAGGAAGATGGTGGTGATGCCCTGGCACAGGTTGCCCAAAGAAGTGTTAAATGCTCCATCCCTGGCAGTGTTCAAGGCCAGGCTGGACAGAGCCTTGGGCGACATAGCCTAGTGTGAGGCATCCCTGCCCATGCCAGGCGGTTGGAACTAGATGATCTTAAGGTCCTTTCCAACACAAACTGTTCTATGATTCTATGTTGGTCATCTCTTTCTTTACCTACTTTGTCCCAACAGGAATCTCACTCACCGGGCCCAAAGCTGTTAGAGGGCAGCTCAGCATCTGGGTCATGTTTCCTAGGCTGGAAGGTCACAAGCAGGCGCCCGTAGAGGCCAGTTCTCTGGCTGGCAGCGTGGAGTTTCAGCAGGCAGACACCCCTGCGCTGCAGCTCCTTCAGGGGGACACTTTCCTGCCATGCCCTGGAAAGCAAACACAGGCATGGAACCATTTGCTGGCCTGAAGCTGAGATTCAGAGCTCCAGGTGACAGAACAGGAAAAGCCAGGGGGGAAATGGAAAAGAAGGGAAGGACGATGGTAAAAGAGGCATCAACTTGTTGAAGTGTTGGTTTAAGCTATAACCTTGTAGTGATGTAACTGCATTGGCTTCCACGGGCTTATTTTGGGCAACAGGGTGATGTTCATAGAGCCTGGAGAAGAGGTAATGTCTGTTTACATGTTATTTTTCTCTCTTCTGCCTGGGTATGAAGAGAAAGGATCTGCCCAGTTCCCCACCACCCAGGAGAGCATAACCTGAGTTTTCTCCTACCACATACAAGCACTAGAATAGAAGATTTGCCATTCTTCACATGAAGCTGTGCTGACCTCCACCAAACCCCACACGGGCAGCAGCTCAGGGAAGAGGAGCGGGTGCCTGGCACAGCCCTGCAGCCCACAAGTGACCCTGGCACAAAGCAGCAGCTTTGCAGACTGCATCCTGCATGGTCAAAGCGTGCTGCAGCAGCTCTGTTTGCCCCAGTTTCACTTCAGGGGGCAGGGGGTGTCTTTGTTTCTGTATAGATCAGAACAAAAAGGGAAATCCCTTTAGCAGGTTTATTCTCCTGAATCCCCCAGCTTGGCTTGTGTCCTGTAGGTTGATTTATAGGGACTTGAGGTGGCAGGAACTGCAGGTATGGAATGAGCTCATCCTGTCTCCTGGCTCTTGGGGCTGGGTAAGGCCAGGCCTCACTGGCACCACAAGTGGGGTGTCTGTACCCTCACTGTGGCACCTCACAACCCAGAGGCACCTGGTGACACCCCTGCCCTGCCTGGCACCACAAATCCATGCAGCAGGTGGGATCTGGGTTCAGTTGGAGCCCCAGGGCAAAGCTGGGTGGAGGCTGCAGGGTCCAGCACCCCCTGGGTGGAGCAGGGGAGCCCCAAAGTGTTGCTGGAGAGAGCTGGGGTCCTGTGGGTGACATAAGCCCTGAAGGGTGAGGAATGGGGGGATCCCTACAGGAGTGAGCTGGGCCTATAGGGGTGAGTCCAGCAGGGCTTCCCATGGATTAGAGGGTGGGTTTCCTATTGGGAAGTGCTGGTTACATAGGGGTGAGTGCAGCAGCATCTCCTATAGGTGACAGCCCTATAGGCTGGGTTTCCTACTGGGATGTGCTGGTTACATAGGAGCATTTCCTATAGGTGACAGTGGGTTTCTCACAGGAGATCCCATAGGACTGAGTCAGCAGGTCCCTTATAGGGGTATATCTGAGGACATGAGGGGGAATGGCTTTAACCTGCCAGAGGGGAGATTGAGATGAGCTCTGAGGCAGAAGCTCTTCCCTGTGAGGGTGCTGAGGCGCTGGCACAGGGTGCCCAGAGAAGCTGTGGCTGCCCCATCCCTGGCAGTGTTCAAGGCCAGGTTGGACACAGGGGCTTGGAGCAACCTGCTCTAGTGGAAGGTGTCCCTGCCCGGGGCAGGGGGTTGGAACTGGACGAGTTTTAAGGTCCCTTCAACCCAAACCACTCTGTGTTTCTGTGTCTGCCAGGCTCCCCGCAGGAGGCAGCAGGTCCCGGGGGTCCATGGGGTTCCCCACCGGGAACAGCAGCCGCTCCAGGCCGGTGCCTCGGCGCTGTGCGAGGGCACGGCGGGCCCTGTGGAGGCCGGCGCGGCTCCCGCACGGGCCGTGCCCGCTCCCGCGGTACCTGCTCTGGGCCAGCTCTGCCTCCCGCTCCTCCCGCAGCAGCTCCAGGTGCCGCTCCGCTGCCTCCGCCGCCATGGCCCCGCTCCATGACCCGCCGCTCCTTCCGCTTCCGCCGGGGCCGCGGTCACCGCGATGGCGGCGGCGGCGGCGCTGGGGGCCGGGCGGCGGGCGGCAGGTGAGGCGGGACGGGGTTCAGCGTCGCGGCCTCCCCGTGGGGTGAGGCCGGGCCCGGTCCGGTCCGTCACGCAGGGCGGGTGCTGCGGGCCCCGGTCTGGGCACGCCGCGTCCGTGCGGGAGAGCCCCGGGGGAGGCCGCGGGAAGGGGCGCGGGAGGAGCGCTCGGGTCGATACCGGCATCGGCCCCAGAGCAGCGGGAAGCCTCGGGGGGATGTTAACAAAAGCTGAATCCGCTTTACACGCTCTTTTCCAGCCTAGTACGGACTTTTAGGCAAAGTCCGGGTGATGAGGTGTGGGGGGATCCATCATCCTGCTCCATCCCCGCCGTGCTGGGGGCTGGAGGGTGTTTGGGGGGGGGTCTGGCGGCCTGGCCGTGCAGGGCTGGTGTTCTCGTTGCTGGGTTTGGGTTCTGGGTTGGGTGAGTGTAACCGTGGTGAAGTGTGGCTCCTGCAAGGGAGGTGCTGGAGCGTGTTTGCCTTTGGGAGGTCTTGTTAGTCCCCTGTATCGGTCATGCTTGGGGTGGAGAGTGGAAAGGGAATGGTCCTGCAGAGAAGCTGTGCACAGTCTGTCTGTTAATTGAACACATTGCTCCAGGAAGGGAGTTGCTATCGCTGGGATAACATGGGTCATAGTGTCACAGAATCACTGACTGGTGTGTGTTGGAAGGGACCTTAAAGCTCACCCAGTTCCAACCTGCTGCTCACGCTCTGGGGGTGCAGCCCAGCACACGGCGGGGTTCTGGGCTCAAGCACACACTGAAGCCGGGTCATGGGGAGCTTCTCCTCACCCAAAACCCCAAGTCCTGCTCCTCAGGCTGCTCCATCCCATCTCTCCCAGCCTGTGTCGGTGCTGGGGATTGCCCTGGCCCTGGGGCAAGACCTTGCCTTTGGTCTTGTTGAACTTCATGAGGTTCACACTGGCCCAATAAACCTTCACAAGGTTTGTGCTGGATAAATCCCTGAGCGTGTGTTTTTAGCCCTTTATCTCTTTCTGCTAATTCATGTGTGTGGGTCCTGCTCCTTCCCAAAAATGGCTGAAGTCACGCTCAAAGTATAATGTAAGTTGTAGTAAACCCCTTGTTCTTTGAAGATTTATGCACTGCATGGTAACACAGCTTCAGTGATGTGGTGAATGTTACCTTGTATGTATGTAGCTCTGAAGAGCATGGATTCTTTTAATTCTCACCTTCTGTTGTTGCCTGTTTAGCTGTGTAGTTCCTCCACTCCTCCTGTCTAGAAGGAAAAGGCAGTTTGGGATGGTGAAACCCAAGGCACGGGAGTGTTAACCCCAAATCTGCTGACCCTGCCCCGCTCTTCCTTTCCCAAGCTCTCCTTCGCATCATGGTGCCTGCTGGGAGCTGCAGTCCCTGGCAGCACACCGTGTCTTCCTCCTCACTTTTTGGAGTGGAAACTTTGCAAGGCTTGGTAGGAGTTGCTGAGAATCACCTGGGAAATGCTGGTCAATAGCTCCCTTCCCCTTTGGGGGGGCCTAGAGGCTGGAAGGGATCCTTCAAACAGCATCAGTTAGAGCTCGGAATTAGGAGAGTGCTCCCCCATGTCCCTTCAGCCCACTGCAGTGCTTTTTGGTCACACTATTTCCAAAAGAGGGGGATGCTCTGCCTGGATCCCTCTTAAACTGTTGTGTCTAGCTGGAAGTGTCACCCTAAATAAGTGTGTGTGCAGCAGGAGGCCTTTCTCCTGCTCTCTTGCAGTGCTGCACACAACTGATGGGTCCTTTTTCTTACTGTGTGTCTTGTTTTGCTGCCTCCTTTATCTTTGTCATGATAAAGCTGAAGGATAAAGCTGAAGGAAGCTTTCACAGGCACAGGAGTGGTACCACCACACTGGGACACCTCAGCATTGATGTGTTCTGCCCCACCACAGACTAAACCCCAAGAGTTACTGCTTAGTTTTAACTCTTTTTCCCTCTCTCCCTTTCAGCCTTCCTGTTTTCCTCTGCAGTCAGGCACCAGAGTTCCCAGAGCTCCTCACCACAGCAAGGGTAATGTCAATGACTTTCTGCTTTGCTTTTTGCCCCATGAGATGTTGCCCTGCCTTGGTGGGTGGGAGGGCAGCTTGGTTTGTCTTGACAGGGTGGGAGGGCAGCTTGGTTTGCCTTTGGACGGGCAGCTATCTGTCCCCTTTGTCAGTCTGTTGCTTCTCAGTGGGCTTTGGACTCTGCCTCCCTTCAGTCCCCTTTGCCAGAAGGATGCTTCTGTTGAGCTGTGAAATTAGGCAGCCGAGTTCAGAGACAGGTAATTATTTTCTCTGCTGAGAAAGGGGCTGCAGTGTGGGCTCAGTCCGTAGCAGACAGCAGAGAAGCCACTCGACTCAGGACATTGCAGGCCCCTCAGCTGCAGGAAGGGCTTCAGCTGATGCTCCTCGGTTTAGGTGCAGGTAATCTGCTCCTCGGGGTGATCTCTGCTCGGAGTCTCTGACACCTGACAAACACGGCACTGGCTCTGCAGTCCTCATCCAGTGTGATGCCGGGAGACTTGAGCTCCGTTTGTTTCAGCGCTTTGGGAGCTGCTCGTTGGTGTCTCTGTTCAGTTCCCCTGCCGGGATGTCACCGCAGAGCGAGCTGCGGACTGTGCTGCTGCTGCTGTGACCAGGAGGGGACACTGCAGCAACGCAGCACTCCGGAGAGCAGCGGGGAAGAGGCAGGAGAGATCTGCTCTTCCTGTGCGAGCTGTACTGGCTCCTGGGCTGATTCCCGTGCGAGGTGTGCTGGTTCCTGCTGCGCTGCTGAAGGCTGTTGGGGTGGCCCCTTCCCGCTGGTCCTTGCTGTGGGAGCCCAGTTTGGATCTCTGCCCCTGCTACACAGCCCCCAGCACTGTCACTGAATCCCACAACAGACCCTTGGTGCTCACAGTTTTATACTTGCTCACAAGTGCTTTGAGTTTCTGTTACATTAAAGCCCTCTGAGAGGTGCTGCTGGGAATGACAGAGGAAACGGATGACACACAACTGCTGCTGGGTTCATTTTGCCTCTTTCACTGGCATCTAACGTTCTTCCCGGAATATTTTAGGCAGCTTGCACATCCTGTGTTATTTATAGGAAGTGTGGATCTCAGCACACTGGAAACTCTGAACTTCCCCTGTGTGATGGGGACAGTGTTCACTGAGCAGCACCTTTGTCCCCAGATTTCAGGATTGATACTATTCAGGTCATCTCGGCACCATCCAGGGTGAATCTCCCTCCTCTTTAAGGTTGTCTTTGTGGTACCATAGATTCTTGATTAATAAGGAACTATAATCTGATGCCTTTTGCTTGTGTGTCCCTCTGAGTAAAGGCATTTGGCACCTCTCATGGTGGTCTCTGAGTGCTGCCAGAAGCTCAGACCGCTGCCTCTGGTCCTCCTGATTGCTCCTTGTCCTGCAGATCCTGAAAACCAGCTCATTACAAGCCAATGGCATTGGCATTTTTAATGTTCAGCCTCACACTGTGAGCTTCATGTAGTGTTTCATTTCTGAATTAACACCCTGTGGCACGTTGGAGCATGTTAGTTGTTGTTTTAAATGAGGTTCTGTGATTTAGTGCTGTCTGTCAAGGAAGGCAGCATGTGCAAGCGAATGGATGCCTTGGGATTGACTGCACAGGGCTTGAGGCAGCCGGGAACTGGTTCAGTTTGGGGCAGAGGATCCCTCCCAGTGATAAGCTTGAGGAAAGCAGAAAGAACCCACCATGAGAGCTGATGAGAACCTGTTGCTGGCTGCTAGCTGAAACACCCCTGCCAGCTTTCAGTCTTCATCTGGTGCCCATGCCGTGGGCAGCCTGCCTTCAGGGCCTGCTTTATGCACTAAACTGGAGGGGTTACGTGTTGTGACAGCCACGTTCTGTCCTCAGTAAGCAAGAAAACAACATCTAAGTATAGGAGGTGGAGCAGGCATCAGGTAAGTGTCTTCTGCACTGAGTTTGTCATTCAGGCACTGGTGTGGTTTGAGCTGTGCTGCTCCTGTGGTTGTATCAGTGCTGAATATGTCTGTGATGCTCAGGAGTCCCCTGGGCTGGTCCCCCAGGGGGGTCTTCAGGGACTGATGCAATGTCTTGAAATGGAGAAGCTCCTGTCCCAGCAGGACAGGAAAAGAGATGTTATTAAAGCAATTCTCTACCACAACAGCCAAAGCTTCCCTTCCAAGAAGAACAAGGATTTAATTTGCACCTTTTAGCAAAATACCTTGGGGCTCAAAGTCATCTTGAGGAATGATGCTTGTGCTTGGATGAGGGATGTGGGATGGTACATGCTCCTGCTGTGGTGAGCCTGGACAGAGATAGGTGTGGGGCTCAGAAGTCCTCTTAGTGCCTCTGCTGGTCCCTCCCTGGTGTGGTGCTGTGGTAGACAGACGTGGTAATGGCACAGGAGAGGCTTTGGGGCTCAATGTGTGTGGTGGCAGATGCTGAATGCTCTGGGGGTGGGAGAAGCCGCTACTGCTGCCATTCAGGGAATGCAGCTGTAAGTGACAAAGGAAGAGCAGCCTCAGAACTCTCCTGTAAAGAACCCAGCTGTGGTCTTAAGGCCCTCTCTAAACTCTCTATTTAACAGAGAAGAGCTTCACAGAACAGAGGAAGAAAGGATGCTGTGAGTCATTGAGGCGTAGCTGGGGCTGGCTTAGGGGTGCTCATTACCTCCTTCCCCATCAAAGGCATGTTCCTGCCTCCAGATGCTCCACACCACCAGGAGCTGCAGGGCTTTCTGCTGGGCTGAAGTGGCTTGAGGAGCATTACCCTGCTCAGCCCCTGCGCTGTGGGAGAGGTAACTTGCAGCTGTACCAGGAAAAGCTTCACTAGAGCCTTTGGTCTACAACTGAGCTGTAAGTGAGGCTTAAGGTGGATCTGTTTGCACTGAGTTGGTGACACATTCCAGCCTGGAATGTCACGGTGGTTGCTGAGCTTGATCCCCACCAGCACATCTACCTGCAGCTCAGGAACAAGAGATAACAGCCTGGGGGAAGCGTTTTCAGTTAGTTTTTAATCTGTTTCTTCCTTGGCTTTCAACTATTTCCAGTAACATCCTGAAGTGGGAAGGGGGGAAAAAAGAGGGGAAAAACTGGATCCATTTCCCCAGACCGACTTTGATGTGAGGATGGGAGTAAAGCAAAGCAACCACTGAGGCATTTATCACTGTGTGTTAGAGCCTGCTGCACTTCCTGGTGGACCTAAGTGACATGAAGCCCTGGGAGCAGGCACTGTGTGTGGTAGAGCATTTGCAGGTTGAACTCAGGAATGAGACCAAGTGGTTCCTGCGTGGTTTTGAAGAGGCTGTGGGCTGCAGTGTGTCTTGTCCTGCTGAGTGCTTTTGCCTGGTGCTGGGAGGAAGGGCTGGGGACTTCGCCACAGCCAGGGTCCTCTGCTGGGTCCTGGGGAGGTAACGTGGCCTTTGCCTCACCTGCCACCCCTGCCTGCAGCACCCAAGGCTGGAACAGAAAACCTCTCCTTGCTCATGAGCTGCTGCAGCGGGGAACGTGGTCCCTGGGGAATTGTCTCTGGCCCAAGAGGGCTTTGGGCTGAGTCTTTCATACTGGCAAATCATTGTCTCCTCTACAACTTCTGCTCCCCCAGGGGAAAACCTCTTTCTTCTCCATCTCCAGCTTCTGTCACCCTTTTCCCCTCTCTTCATGTTATACATCTCTTGACAATACCTGTTTGCTACAAGTGAATTTTACCTTATCATTCACAGGCTTGTTGCCAGAACCTCTTTGTCTTCACCCCCATGGCCTGAAGTGAAACTTCCAGATCCAGTGGAAGAAGCAAAGTATCATGCAGGTAAAGGTCTCACGTCTCCAAGTGCAGACTAAGCACACCAGTATTGCCACTGGTGGCCTCATTGAGTGTAAATGTCTTCAATGATTGGAGACAGTTTCTATTCTTCATGTTTTTGTCTCATTTCTCACATGTGTTAGTGTCACTGGACCTGTGCTCCAGCTGCTGGTATTGGAGATTTGGGTAGAAGATGAGGTCTCCTTAGTTGATGACAGCTTGTAACACTCCCAGAGGAATCTGGTGTGACGTGTTGCTCTGTAAAGCATGAACCAAGCCTTTTGGACAGGAGAAAACATTTATTCTTCCTTTAATGGATAAATGGAAAAGCTGCAGCCAGCATCAGCAGTTGGATGGTGGGCACAGAGGGGGCTGGTGTATTTTAGTGCCTCAACCAGAACACTGGTGCCAGCAGAAGCAGTTGGATGGTGGGCACAGGGCAGAGCTGCAGAGGTGGGACATAAGGCAGTGAGCAGCTGGGCAGTGACATAACGTTAGTGAATGTGGTGGTGTCCCCACATCTAGTCAGGACCATGGAATGCAGCCAGTGGTGGTCCTGAAGGGAGCACAGGGACCAGACAGCAGCAGCCAGTGAAGGGCCTGTAGCAGTTCAGCACCCATCCTCCTTGCTTAGCCTCACCAGAACATGTCAGTGTTCCTCCTGTAAGCAGACACAGGATCCCCTGGCACTGGGATGTGAACATCAGACCCACAGAAGGTCTATGTGTCCATATTGCCCAGGTGGGGCTTTGTCATGGCGCCAGGGCTGGTGGTGGGGAGCCAGCACACATGGATGTGTCTCAGCACTGAGCAGTAACGAGCCCCAGAGGGTGAATTCCTTCCTAGCTGCTGAGGGGTGGCAATGGGCAGTTGTGTGCTTCACACAGGCACCGAGCTCTGCTGTTCAGGAGCAGGCAGTGTTCCTGCCTCACCTTAGCCTCTGGGAGGGCTGTGAGAGGAACCTGACTGCTTGGCTTTAGATGGGGGAAGTAAAGGAGAGGAATTAGTTTATGAGGAGAGAGTGAGAGGAGAGCAGCCGGGCTGTGTACACCCTTGTGCAGTGTCCCATCACCTGGCTGAAGTGTGTTCATAACCAAGTGATGCACATTGGAGACAGCCTCCTGCTCCAGGTCTCCTCTCTGGCTGTTTTCCATCATGCTCTTTATCTCCTTTGTGCTCCTGGGATTGCTCCAGTGACAGATGAGTGTCCCTGAGTGTGTTTGACCCAGTGGTGAACCATGAACTGCTCAGTTCGGTTCACTGAAGCCCTGTGGTGAACAGGGTCCCATGTTCCTTGATTGATTCCAATGGGATCCCTGGGGCTGCTGTGATTTCCGTGCCTTGTAACCTCCTGCTGCTCATGAGCTTGCATCATTGTCTCCCAGCTGTGCTCACCCAGAGCAAACAGCAGTGAGAGCGTTTGAATCCTGCCTCCTGTTTTCCTGCTGGCTGGGGAAGCAGCCGTGGGTATCTCAGGAAGGGTCACTCCAGATGGTGCTGAGACACAACCATGCTGGCAACCTAATGGGGACATCACTTGATGTTTCCTGTCACTGAAGGGATTTGGAAGAGTGATCAACCACTTGAGAGCCCCAGTGCAGTGAAGAAAACCTTTTCTGGTTACAAACCAGAAAGCCCCGTGGGTAGGAAGCTGGATTGGACAAGGCAATACCCCTGTCAGAGCATCACCCTGCAGGGCTTTGCTAAGAGTCTGAAACGTAGGGGTTGAAATGTTGCCCACAGGGCAGTGATAGACCCAGGTCAGCAGTTCAGAGCTGGGAGAATGTATTGTACCCATTGTGCAGGTGAGGGCACAGCAGGGGGAAGGGGTGATTTCCTCTGGACTGGTTGGAGTAGACCACTGTGCATCAGAGAGAAGAGCACCCATGGGACAGTTCCAGTGACACAGAAGCTGAGCTCTCCATCATAGTAGGGACTGCAGCAACTGCTGCCTTGCTGATCACTTCTGTCCTTACCTCTACCTTGACTGGTCTGTATCTGCTGGGCTGGAGCTGGGCGCTCGGGGGTGTTCCTGTGAGGGCTGGGTTGGTCTGACTGAATTCCTGTCTGTCCCAAATGGATGTTGTTCTTCTTATGTTCCAAGAAAATATGATTCAGCTGCTTCTGATGACAATGAAGAAAATACAAGTTTTCCAGTTATAGAAAAGTTGCTGCTCCTGACCAACTCCAGAGGGTGGAAAACTGCTGCTCTTTGGCTGGGAATGGCACTTGTTAAGCAATACCTTTGATATTCCCATAAAACTTGGGTTTGGCTTCACTGCACTGGAAGCTGATGACAGTAAATGAAGCTTGTTCATGTCCAGGCCCTGGTCCTGGGGTTTGTACCTGCTCTGCATCCATGTGCAGATACATGGGAAGGGATTTTCTGGGAAGGACCGGGGGAAGGTTTGTCTTGGCTGTGCTGCAGGTCCATGTTCTCAGGCCAGGCCTTGTTAGCAAGCTGGAGCTGTCTCCTGTGTGCTTTGCCAAGCTCTCCTGATGTTCCTGCATTCCTTACATGGCTTTCAGAGCTCTGGGCCTTCTGCATATGACTTGGGAGTGGAGAGGAGCTGCCCTCCAAGTGCAGGATGCACAGGAAAGGGCTCTTTTCAGGAAGGCTGTATATCAGAATAGTGTGTGTTCTGGGGTGCCTGAGAATTAGAATCACAGAACCCCAGCCTGGTTTGGGTTGAAGGGACCTTAACGCTCATCCAGTCCCAACCCCCTGCCACGGGCAGGGACACCTTCCACTAGAGCAGGTTGCTCCAAGCCCCTGTGTCCAACCTGGCCTTGAACACTGCCAGGGATGGGGCAGCCACAGCTTCTCTGGGCACCCTGTGCCAGCGCCTCAGCACCCTCACAGGGAAGAGCTTCTGCCTCAGAGCTCATCTCAGTCTCCCCTCTGGCAGGTTAAAGCCATTCCCCTTGTCCTGTCACTACAGTCCCTTGGCAAAAGTCCCAAGAAAAGGGGGGCTGAGCAGTCAACAGTCCAAATGAGCTGCGTGGTGTATACTGAGTGTTGGGTGTTCACTGATGTGTGGGTTTGCCAGCAACTGAAGTACAAATGGGTCCCTAAGTTCACACATGGGAGGCTCACATGTTGTAGGAAACAACGTTGCCGTTGATCCTTGCTTAAGGATTCCCAGAGGATAGGAGGTTAGGTGGGAGAGCAGTGCAGGTGAACGAGCCCTTGCTGAGGTCTCTGATCGCTCCCTCGCTGCTGTCTGCCCACAGAGGTGGTCCGGAGGGTGAACGGGCTGATCGCAGCGGGGCACTACGGGCGCCTCTTCGCCGTGGTGCACTTTGCCAGCAAGCAGTGGAAAATCACCAGTGAGGACCTGATCATGATGGACAACGTGCTGGAGGCGGAGTGTGGAGACCGGATCCGCATGGAAAAGGTGATGTGCTGTGCTCCCACAGTGCCTGTGGTGCCATGCTGTGCGTGGGGCCCGGGCAGGCTGCTGGAGCATCCTCTGGGGCAAAACCCAGGGCCAGGTCTTAAAACCCCTCCTAAAGAGCTCCTGTCAGATCTCTCCTTACTCCAGCCATTTGCTTTGCCTCCGTTTTGCTCCAGTTGCTCTGTGAGTGAAGCTGTTGCTGTGATTTCTGTGGAGCAGGGCTGGAATGAGTCCTGCCAGACTCTCTTAGGAGACAGATTTTTGTTGCACTGACTTCATCCAAAAAAAGAAGATGACAGTTGTTGTTTCTAGACAGGCAACTGAAGCCTGTGTTTACCTCGAGGCTCCCAGCACCCAAAATACTGCAGAGCTCCCAGAGGGACCGGCCCTGCTTGCTGCTGAGCTAGATCCTTATCACACTGAGTGTGCTGGGTGGAGGGAGAGGGATGGTGCATGGAGGGGAGAGCTGCCAAGATGCAATTCAATGTCTTCAGCCTTGGTTAACTAGTAGGAACTTGTGAGGTTCATTAATTCCAATCTTAACTGAAAGATTATGAAGTTGGCTTCATCTTAATGTTGATTGTTATGATGATTCGAGCCAAGCAGAGCTGGGCACTGTCTCTACTCATGCACTGCTCTGAGGTCCAGTTTTGGGGCAGCTGTTTGGGCTGGGTCCTGCATCCTTATATACAATAGACAGGAGGGATCTGCATGGAGCAGCCAGCTAGGAACACAAGAGAGTGAAGGGGAAAAACCTGCCCTACCAGCATAACCCTTTGGGGATTTCATCTGGGATTCACAGATTAGATGGATCTGTCTATACCAGAAGTCAGAATGTTTCATAACCCTTTCTGTGTTGCTTGTAGCTGCTGCCACCAGTTAGGGTGGGGAAGGAGGCAGCCTGGAGGAAATGCTGCCTCTTCTCACTGTGTCCTCTCTGTTATCCTGCCTGATCCTTTAGAGGGGCAGGTGATTGAAATGCCCTGATACAAAAGCCCTGCAATAGTGAATCCCCCCGATGGTCATTTCTTTACTGCCCATCTTGAGGCCTCATGGAGGACCATGAGGTAAATGTTTCTCTACTGGGTTTACGTAGCAATTGCTATAAAACTGCAATGATTTTAGGAGCTGCCATTCATTCAGATCCCACACAAGGCAAATTATTCTTCTTCCCTTGTTGTATCTTTTACAACTGGTGGTGAGCCAGAACAGGAAGGTTCAGTGTGTTCTGATCAACATGCAAGATACTTCTACAGCACACTTTGGTAGGGCGAGCTCTCTGGAAGGCTGTTTAATGAGTGTGTTTTGCCTCTTAGCTGCCTTTCCACATCCCAAGTGTCAGGTTGAAATGTGAAAAGCCCTCATTTAAAGCAGTTTGACTCCTTTACGGTGCCTGTAGGACTGGAAGGTGCTGTTTGCATGTCTGCTGGGTCCATGAGCAGTGATAGATGTCTGGTTTGTTTTCCATAGGTTCTGCTGGTCGGTGCTGACGACTTCACGCTTATTGGAAGGCCGCTCCTGGGGTAAGATGTCTCATCTGAGCATTATCTGCAAGACAATTCTTACACTTAATTGTAGCTTCAGGGCTCCTACAGTTCCTGAAGCTGAAGAGAGCCCTGGATTTATCGGCACAAGCTTTTTCCCAGCCCTGTGCCCTTTGAAAGAACACCAGTAAACCATTGCCACGGTGCCAGGGTAGAGCAGCAGTGCCCATCACTAAGGTAACTGTAGGATAGTCACCTCTGCTGGGCTGGATCTTTCCCTCATGGTGTAACCCTTGCACAAACTGGTAGTAAATCTTGCTCCTCAACAGCTTTACTCCCTCACTCTAATTTTGGTGATAGTCATCTTGGAATAACCCAGAAACCCTTTCCCAACCCTTAATCCCTTAATTTGACTTGGGTTTTTCAACCCATTTCCTTTTGCCCTTGTCTTAACCCAGCAGGCCTTAATCTTCATTTCAGAGTTCTTCCAGTCACATAGCCCAGCAGAACTGGGGAGGAGGAGTTGACCCCTTGGTACCAGCTCCATCCCAGTGCTGTAGGACTTGCTCTACAAGCTGGCGGAACACTTGGTTCTTCAGCCTTGTCTTTACCTAAAGGAAGTGGTGTGTGGACCGGGTGTTACTGCTCTGCTCTTGGCACTACCCAGAACCAAAGTCATGAGCTGTTTTCCCCAGGACAAGAGGTTTTAGTGATAAAACACAAGATAAGGGGGGTTGCAGGTGCTCAGAGTGTCTGGAAGCCCTGGCTGTGGTCTGGTTGCAGGCTGAACCACATGTTTAGGATTCAACTTGAACTGCAGCGGCTTTGGCAAAGGATGGTCAGAGGAAGGGGAGCTTGTATATCTGCGTGGTTTCAGGTCAGATAAGGAGGAACTTGTACATCTGAATTATTTCTTGGTGGCTTGTAGGTTCAGGTTAGAAATGCCACGTGGTTTCAGACTGGTTTCGTTTCTGAGTTCTCTGTGTGGTAATTAAGGGTCACGTGTAACGTGTTTGTATGGTCAATAACAGGACTTCAGTTGCTCTGGTGGTTCCTGCTGTGGTTCCCTGTGTTAGGCAGGATTTTGAGGGCTGCCAGGCCTTTTAGCAGTACTGCAAATAGATCTGGGATAGCAGATCATCAGGAGTCTCTGAATTACTGCCAGATCCTGCACTTGGGGAAGATTTGAGGAAGGGGAATCTTATTATTAGGACTGGAAATGCCGTCGTGCAGAAATGCAGGTAAGAGCCCAAGCTCTCAGGCAGGGCTGTGCCACGGCAGGCGGTTCAGGAGCACCATCCTTCACCCAGCTCCCTTAACCAGTGGCTTTGGGGTGGTTCTTCCCAGCTCTCCATCTGTGTGCTGGCCTTGGCATGTGGCCTGAGAGCTGTGGGGCAGGAGGAAAACCAGCTGCCTGGCTCCTGCGGGTGCTCTGCGTGTGGAACGTGCTGTCAGTTCCTTGGTGCAGACCAACTGCCCATCTGCCAGCGTTAGCTGCAGCTCCGATACCTTTGGCAGAGGAAGAGCAGTGGGAGGAGGAGGAGGAGGCAGCTGGGGAGGTGCCATCCTCCCCCTGAGCTCCCTGGTACAGGCTGAGGAGGGGACAGCAGGACCCAGCCTGTCACAGCGATGTGGGCTGCAGTTCTTTCACCCAGTCCCCAGTTGTGCCTAAACCACAGACATTCTGGAGGGGAGAAAAGAGGTTGGATGTGAACAGAGGGGGTTGTTTTTCTGTTGGTTTAAATCTAACGCCATCAGTGGCTGCTTGCACCAGTGTCTGTGTGAGACAGATCCCAGCTGCGCTCCCTGCTCAGCCTCACAGGCAGGCAGGAACTTGTCCTGCTTTGGACACATGGTCATGGATTAATTTGCTGTAGCAGTCGGATGCCTCCCAAGATGACACTTCTCTGAAGCCTTAAAAAACCCAACAGTGCAGCAAAGCAGATCTGCGAGGCAGAGGCTATTCTGGGAAGCTCGGGCTGGCTCCTGCTTTGGAATCTGCTGGGGTTTGTGTCTGTGCAAGGGACTCGCTGCCTCGACCATGGGCAAAGGGTGCGCTTGTACCTTGTGTAGCTGTGTAACCCAACTGTGCACTTTAAAGCTGGGATTAGAAGTGAGCACAACCTGGGGCAGGTTGGCGTTTCAGGCCACTGAGCCCCCTTAACTGTTCTAGACCTGAGGGAGGTGAATGGTGCCTCTATGAGACGGGGCTTGGGGCAACCTGCTCTAGTGGAAGGTGTCCCTGCCCGTGGCAGGGGGTTGGAGCTGGAGGAGCTTTAAGGTCCCTTCCAACCCAAACCACTCTGGGATTTAGCTTATTTCTAAACCAAGTGCAGCTGATGGAGGGTTTTCCTCTGGATGAGCCTTGCTCTTTCTCCTGCTACCTGCCCATGTTTTCAGTGGAAATGCCAAAGGGCCCTGGACCTTTTCCTTTCCCAGTTACTTTCTGCAGGGAGTGAGTTGTCAGTTGAAGTTATTACCCTTTGGGGCTGTAGGTTGCCCAGATCCTGGATCTTTTTCACTGCTTAATGACAGCAGCTTTCAGCCAGCTTAAATCTATGAGGTTTCAGTGTGAATGTTTCGTGCCTCCTGCTGAAGCCTGGTGGATGTGCTTTGTCATGGAACGTTCTGCTACTGAAGGCACAGGCCTGACTCTGTCAGGCTCTGGGAAATGTGTCACCCCCCCCCTTTGTTTTTATGGGCATTCCAGTCATACCAAAACCATTTGATAAAGATTTGCTTGTTCCTTGGGCTCTATTTTGCTGAGAACTTTTCTGTTTGGATGCGCTTCACCAGCAAGTTGGTTCCTGCTGTGCTTCAGCCCCTCAACCAGCAGGACCTGGGGCTTTGTCCAACAGGGAAGGACTCACCAGGGCCCCTTGGCCTTGAACTTTGACTTGCAGAGTGAAGCCACACTTGGATACTCAGCTGCATCGACGATACCCTTAAAGCACATCAACATCGACATGGGGGGAACCCTTATCTACAGATGTGTCAGTGTTCCTCCCTTCGGCGGGCACCCTGGGGCAGCTCTGTGCCAGGGACAGCGTGGCTGTGCTGCTGCAGAGCCTGGCTCTCCTGAGAGCAGCCCAGGGACCTCAGTGACCGAGTCACTTCTGGCCTGGCCACTTCCCAGTTTTCCCGTGTGATCCATTAGGGAGTTTCTGATGTGCCTTTACAGCCCGAGCCTGGGAGTGCAGCTTCCCCTTCGCCTTCAGTGGGCAGGAGTCAGAAGGAATTAGACACAGAAAGTGTCTCTTCCCGTGGCAGGGGGTTGGAACTAGACTATCTTTAAAGGTCCCTCCCAATCCAACCCAGTCTGTGGTTCTATGGCAGTAGAGCTCCCTAATGCCAGGGTAAAGCAGGGCCAGCCCCGGGGTGCAGCTCAGTCTCTGCTTTCTGTCCTCACATACACACTCGCTGTGACTCTCAGTAGTGCTGGATGTGGATAGTGGCCTGTCAGGGTCACCCAGTCATTATCTTGTGTCTATTTTCTTCTGGGCTGCTCACTGAAGGCAGATGGATCAGTTTGTCCTCTGGCTGTCATTCCCTCCTCCCGCAAGGATTCCATCTGAAATACAGCACAGCCAGAGGGGAAACGTTAAGAGAGATGGTGAATGTCTGGGTGCCTCTGGCCTCCTGGTGACCCTGCTGGAGCAGTTGAGCCAGATGGGCTGTCCCCTCTGTCCCCTTTATGTGCAGGCAGAGTGCTTGACAGGGAAATGTTCTTTCAGTGTCTTCTCTCATGCTAATGAGTTTCTAATGGTGTTCTGCAGTGATGCTGCATGTAAGTGTCTCTTCCTCCTCCCTTGGGGCCCTTGGTCAAAACCAGCCTGCCAAAGCTTTTGTCTGGCTTTTGTCTGGAGGCTCTTCCCTTGCCGGCGAGGAGCTGCTGTGCAGACAGGTAGGGGTCCTCCAGCCACCTCGATTTCCAGCTCTGGTGTTCCTCAGGGAGCAGCTGTAAATCCCAGCTCTTCATCCTCCTCCGGGAGCTCTGCAGGCCCGCTGTGTGTGTGCCCGTAAGGTGACATGCAGGGACGAGTTACTCTGTGATCTTACCTGTGAAGGCAGTACAAGCTGTTTTCTCCTCTCTCCATCCTGGGGGAGGGAGGATGTTTACTTGCTGAGAGTTTCCATGTGTAGAACGAGATCTAGAAATGATGTGAGTGATGGAGCCGTCTCAGCACTCAGCCTCAGCTCCGCCAGGAGCCAGTCCCAGCCTCCTGCTCTGGTTTGGGGTAATCAAGCAGGACAGAGCAGGAGTGGGAGGCAGGAGAGGCGGGTGGGAGGAGAGTGACTTGCTGCAGCAGGCAGGGAGCTGTGCCTCGCTGGAAGCAGTGCCTGAAGCTCTCGCACTAAGCCTTTGCCAGGACTCACTCAGGTGAGCAAAGAGAGAAGACTTTTCCAGCTGTGTGTGGTGCTTTGTGGAAGGAGGAAGGACTTCTGTGCTGACCAGCACAGGAGGAGGTGCCCCGGGTGGCTTTAACCTGCACCACAGGCAGATTTGGACACACAAGCTCATGTGAAGGTGCCAGGGGCATTTATCTTACTGAAATACAACAAGTTCCTGCAGGTTCATCTTCCTGCTGCCTCTGTGGCTGCTTCTGATCTTATCCCTCCCATGGCAGAGGCACTGCCCTGCAGCCTGTCACACTGCTTGGCTGAGCCACCCACAGCACCCTGAGGTGTTTGGGTTTGTGCTGTGAAGCCAAAAACCTGCCAGGTTTCCCTTTGTAGCTCCCGTGGATGGGGGCTCTGTGACACAGGAGGGGGGGTGTCTCTTATCCCCCGGAACCTGCTCACAGAGGGGAGGAGGGTGTAAATCATTGCAAGTGATGCTTTGAAATCTGTTTCTCAGGAAGGAGCTGGTGCGTGTGGAGGCCACAGTGATCGAGAAGACACATTCGTGGCCGAGAATCAACATGCGCTTTCGGAGGAGGCGCAACTACCAAAGGACACAAAGTAAGAGCACTGGGCATGGAGCATGGAGCACAGAGCTTGCTTCCCTGCTGATTTGTGCCTGGATTTCGGAGGGGGGAATATCCTGACCCAGGGGTGATGCCTGGGGAAGGGAACTTGTTCACCTTCCACTAGAGCAGGTTGCTCCAAGCCCCTGTGTCCAACCTGGCCTTGAACACTGCCAGGGATGGGGCAGCCACAGCTTCTCTGGGCACCCTGTGCCAGCGCCTCAGCACCCTCACAGGGAAGAGCTTCTGCCTCAGAGCTCATCTCAATCTCCCCTCTGGCAGGTTAAAGCCATTCCCCTTGGCCTGTCCCTCCAGGCCCTTGTCCAAAGCCCCTCTCCAGGTTTCCTGGAGCCCCTTTAGGCTCTGGAGCTGCTCTAAGGTCTCCCCTTCAGGAGCCTTCTCTTCTCCAGGCTGCCCCAGCCCAGCTCTCTCAGCCTGGCTCCAGAGCAGAGCTGCTCCAGCCCTCGCAGCAGCTCCGGGGCCTGCTCAGCAGCTCCATTGTGATCACCAAGTGACTTT